>NC_137620.1:1966467-2566467 GCF_963280865.1 Gymnoscopelus braueri | reverse complement strand
AGTTTGTTTACATCAAGCCTTCTTGTTGTGTGCTTGTTATGTGTCAGTTAAAACTACCCCAACAAGTAGCACTTACTGAATTTAAAGGACAAGTCAGTGCTAAAGTTAAAGTAATAATAGTGACAGAATGCAATCTGAATGAGATTCTAACCGTCATGGTTGAGTTCTTGGTAGGTGCACTAGTCAATTAAAACTACCCCAACAAGTAGCACTTACTGAATTAAAAGGACAAGTCAGTGCTAAGGTTAAAGTAATAATAGTGACAAAGGATAGAAGATGACAATACAGAGCCAAGGGTTAGGGTTAAAGAGATGCACTTATGAATTTAAACATCATCACTGCCTCCATTTGAGGTAGTCTGAGCTTGTTTGCTTCCATTGAGAATGTGTTCTTTGTATGTGCATGAGTCAATACAAAACTACTCTTCTATGCTAAATGAGTTAAATTGAGTTTATTTCCATCAAACATGACTTATTATGTGCACTGGTCAATTACAACTACCCCAACAAGTAGCACTTACTGAATTTAAAGGACAAGTCAGTGCTAAAGTTAAAGTAATAATAGTGACAAAAGTTTTAACATTCTACTTTCCCAAGAATGATCTCTTACCTACTGCTCTGTCTGGTGTCCTCCTTCAGCTAGTAGGTATGCTATGACTGCCAAGAATTGTGAACACCTTATATAGGGAATGTGAACAAAACAATTCTGTCCTGGGTCGTTGTAACTCTGTCCTGGGCCATTATGGTAGTTTCATTGGTATTCCACACATTGCTCACCATCAAATTAAATTCAAGTCATTTGCATTTGATTAGTTGGCTGGTGCTTTTCTTTATTTTGACCACAAATGAAGATACCTTTCCATCAAGATTGAGTTCTAATTAATTAAATAACAGTGACAAATGTAAAAGATGACCTCACAGAACCAAGGCAACCCCAAAGGGAAGCACTTATGAATTTAAACATCATCAATGCCTCCATTAGAGGTAGTCTGAGTTTGTTTACATCAAGCCTTCTTGTTGTGTGCTTGTTATGTGTCAGTTAAAACTACCCCAACAAGTAGCACTTACTGAATTTAAAGGACAAGTCAGTGCTAAAGTTAAAGTAATAATAGTGACAGAATGCAATCTGAATGAGATTCTAACCGTCATGGTTGAGTTCTTGGTAGGTGCACTAGTCAATTAAAACTACCCCAACAAGTAGCACTTACTGAATTAAAAGGACAAGTCAGTGCTAAGGTTAAAGTAATAATAGTGACAAAGGATAGAAGATGACAATACAGAGCCAAGACAACCCCAAAGAGATGCACTTATGAATTTAAACATCATCACTGCCTCCATTTGAGGTAGTCTGGGCTTGTTTGCTTCCATTGAGAATGTGTTCTTTGTATGTGCACGAGTCAATACAAAACTACTCTTCTATGCTAAATGAGTTAAATTGAGTTTATTTCCATCAAACATGACTTATTATGTGCACTGGTCAATTACAACTACCCCAACAAGTAGCACTTACTGAATTAAAAGGACAAGTCAGTGCTAAAGTTAAAGTAATAATAGTGACAAAAGTTTAAACATTCTACTTTCCCAAGATTGATCTCTTACATACTGCTCTGTCTGGTGTCCTCCTTCAGCTAGTAGGTATGCTATGACTGCCAAGAATTGTGAACACCTTATATAGGGAATGTGAACAAAACAATTCTGTCCTGGGTCGTTGTAACTCTGTCCTGGGCCATTATGGTAGTTTCATTGGTACTTCACACATTGCTCACCATCAAATTAAATTCAAGTCATTTGCATTTGATTAGTTGGCTGGTGCTTTTCTTTATTTTGACCACAAATGAAGATACCAAAGTCTATTTCCATCAAGATTGAGTTCTAATTAATTAAATAACAGTGACAAATGTAAAAGATGACCTCACAGAACCAAGGCAACCCCAAAGGGAAGCACTTATGAATTTAAACATCATCAATGCCTCCATTAGAGGTAGTCTGAGTTTGTTTACATCAAGCCTTCTTGTTATGTGCTTGTTATGTGTCAGTTAAAACTACCCCAACAAGTAGCACTTACTGAATTTAAAGGACAAGTCAGTGCTAAAGTTAAAGTAATAATAGTGACAGAATGCAATCTGAATGAGATTCTAACCGTCATGGTTGAGTTCTTGGTAGGTGCACTAGTCAATTAAAACTACCCCAACAAGTAGCACTTACTGAATTAAAAGGACAAGTCAGTGCTAAAGTTAAAGTAATAATAGTGACAAAGGATAGAAGATGACAATACAGAGCCAAGACAACCCCAAAGAGATGCACTTATGAATTTAAACATCATCACTGCCTCCATTTGAGGTAGTCTGAGCTGGTTTGCTTCCATTGAGAATGTGTTCTTTGTATGTGCATGAGTCAATACAAAACTACTCTTCTATGCTAAATGAGTTAAATTGAGTTTATTTCCATCAAACATGACTTATTATGTGCACTGGTCAATTACAACTACCCCAACAAGTAGCACTTACTGAATTAAAAGGACAAGTCAGTGCTAAAGTTAAAGTAATAATAGTGACAAAAGTTTAAACATTCTACTTTCCCAAGAATGATCTCTTACCTACTGCTCTGTCTGGTGTCCTCCTTCAGCTAGTAGGTATGCTATGACTGCCAAGAATTGTGAACACCTTATATAGGGAATGTGAACAAAACAATTCTGTCCTGGGTCGTTGTAACTCTGTCCTGGGCCATTATGGTAGTTTCATTGGTACTCCACACATTGCTCACCATCAAATTAAATTCAAGTCATTTGCATTTGATTAGTTGGCTGGTGCTTTTCTTTATTTTGACCACAAATGAAGATACCTTTCCATCAAGATTGAGTTCTAATTAATTACATAACAGTGACAAATGTAAAAGATGACCTCACAGAACCAAGGCAACCCCAAAGGGAAGCACTTATGAATTTAATTCATCATCAATGCCTCCATTAGAGGTAGTCTGAGTTTGTTTACATCAAGCCTTCTTGTTGTGTGCTTGTTATGTGTCAGTTAAAACTACCCCAACAAGTAGCACTTACTGAATTTAAAGGACAAGTCAGTGCTAAAGTTAAAGTAATAATAGTGACAGAATGCAATCTGAATGAGATTCTAACCGTCATGGTTGAGTTCTTGGTAGGTGCACTAGTCAATTAAAACTACCCCAACAAGTAGCACTTACTGAATTAAAAGGACAAGTCAGTGCTAAGGTTAAAGTAATAATAGTGACAAAGGATAGAAGATGACAATACAGAGCCAAGACAACCCCAAAGAGATGCACTTATGAATTTAAACATCATCACTGCCTCCATTTGAGGTAGTCTGAGCTTGTTTGCTTCCATTGAGAATGTGTTCTTTGTATGTGCATGAGTCAATACAAAACTACTCTTCTATGCTAAATGAGTTAAATTGAGTTTATTTCCATCAAACATGACTTATTATGTGCACTGGTCAATTACAACTACCCCAACAAGTAGCACTTACTGAATTAAAAGGACAAGTCAGTGCTAAAGTTAAAGTAATAATAGTGACAAAAGTTTAAACATTCTACTTTCCCAAGAATGATCTCTTACCTACTGCTCTATCTGGTGTCCTCCTTCAGCTAGTAGGTATGCTATGACTGCCAAGAATTGTGAACACCTTATATAGGGAATGTGAACAAAACAATTCTGTCCTGGGTCGTTGTAACTCTGTCCTGGGCCATTATGGTGGTTTCATTGGTACTTCACACATTGCTCACCATCAAATTAAATTCAAGTCATTTGCATTTGATTAGTTGGCTGGTGCTTTTCTTTATTTTGACCACAAATGAAGATACCTTTCCATCAAGATTGAGTTCTAATTAATTAAATAACAGTGACAAATGTAAAAGATGACCTCACAGAACCAAGGCAACCCCAAAGGGAAGCACTTATGAATTTAAACATCATCAATGCCTCCATTAGAGGTAGTCTGAGTTTGTTTACATCAAGCCTTCTTGTTGTGTGCTTGTTATGTGTCAGTTAAAACTACCCCAACAAGTAACACTTACTGAATTTAAAGGACAAGTCAGTGCTAAAGTTAAAGTAATAATAGTGACAGAATGCAATCTGAATGAGATTCTAACCGTCATGGTTGAGTTCTTGGTAGGTGCACTAGTCAATTAAAACTACCCCAACAAGTAGCACTTACTGAATTAAAAGGACAAGTCAGTGCTAAGGTTAAAGTAATAATAGTGACAAAGGATAGAAGATGACAATACAGAGCCAAGGGTTAGGGTTAAAGAGATGCACTTATGAATTTAAACATCATCACTGCCTCCATTTGAGGTAGTCTGAGCTTGTTTGCTTCCATTGAGAATGTGTTCTTTGTATGTGCATGAGTCAATACAAAACTACTCTTCTATGCTAAATGAGTTAAATTGAGTTTATTTCCATCAAACATGACTTATTATGTGCACTGGTCAATTACAACTACCCCAACAAGTAGCACTTACTGAATTTAAAGGACAAGTCAGTGCTAAAGTTAAAGTAATAATAGTGACAAAAGTTTTAACATTCTACTTTCCCAAGAATGATCTCTTACCTACTGCTCTGTCTGGTGTCCTCCTTCAGCTAGTAGGTATGCTATGACTGCCAAGAATTGTGAACACCTTATATAGGGAATGTGAACAAAACAATTCTGTCCTGGGTCGTTGTAACTCTGTCCTGGGCCATTATGGTAGTTTCATTGGTATTCCACACATTGCTCACCATCAAATTAAATTCAAGTCATTTGCATTTGATTAGTTGGCTGGTGCTTTTCTTTATTTTGACCACAAATGAAGATACCTTTCCATCAAGATTGAGTTCTAATTAATTAAATAACAGTGACAAATGTAAAAGATGACCTCACAGAACCAAGGCAACCCCAAAGGGAAGCACTTATGAATTTAAACATCATCAATGCCTCCATTAGAGGTAGTCTGAGTTTGTTTACATCAAGCCTTCTTGTTGTGTGCTTGTTATGTGTCAGTTAAAACTACCCAACAAGTAGCACTTACTGAATTTAAAGGACAAGTCAGTGCTAAAGTTAAAGTAATAATAGTGACAGAATGCAATCTGAATGAGATTCTAACCGTCATGGTTGAGTTCTTGGTAGGTGCACTAGTCAATTAAAACTACCCCAACAAGTAGCACTTACTGAATTAAAAGGACAAGTCAGTGCTAAGGTTAAAGTAATAATAGTGACAAAGGATAGAAGATGACAATACAGAGCCAAGGGTTAGGGTTAAAGAGATGCACTTATGAATTTAAACATCATCACTGCCTCCATTTGAGGTAGTCTGAGCTTGTTTGCTTCCATTGAGAATGTGTTCTTTGTATGTGCATGAGTCAATACAAAACTACTCTTCTATGCTAAATGAGTTAAATTGAGTTTATTTCCATCAAATATGACTTATTATGTGCACTGGTCAATTACAACTACCCCAACAAGTAGCACTTACTGAATTTAAAGGACAAGTCAGTGCTAAAGTTAAAGTAATAATAGTGACAAAAGTTTTAACATTCTACTTTCCCAAGAATGATCTCTTACCTACTGCTCTGTCTGGTGTCCTCCTTCAGCTAGTAGGTATGCTATGACTGCCAAGAATTGTGAACACCTTATATAGGGAATGTGAACAAAACAATTCTGTCCTGGGTCGTTGTAACTCTGTCCTGGGCCATTATGGTAGTTTCATTGGTACTCCACACATTGCTCACCATCAAATTAAATTCAAGTCATTTGCATTTGATTAGTTGGCTGGTGCTTTTCTTTATTTTGACCACAAATGAAGATACCTTTCCATCAAGATTGAGTTCTAATTAATTACATAACAGTGACAAATGTAAAAGATGACCTCACAGAACCAAGGCAACCCCAAAGGGAAGCACTTATGAATTTAATTCATCATCAATGCCTCCATTAGAGGTAGTCTGAGTTTGTTTACATCAAGCCTTCTTGTTGTGTGCTTGTTATGTGTCAGTTAAAACTACCCCAACAAGTAGCACTTACTGAATTTAAAGGACAAGTCAGTGCTAAAGTTAAAGTAATAATAGTGACAGAATGCAATCTGAATGAGATTCTAACCGTCATGGTTGAGTTCTTGGTAGGTGCACTAGTCAATTAAAACTACCCCAACAAGTAGCACTTACTGAATTAAAAGGACAAGTCAGTGCTAAAGTTAAAGTAATAATAGTGACAAAGGATAGAAGATGACAATACAGAGCCAAGACAACCCCAAAGAGATGCACTTATGAATTTAAACATCATCACTGCCTCCATTTGAGGTAGTCTGAGCTGGTTTGCTTCCATTGAGAATGTGTTCTTTGTATGTGCATGAGTCAATACAAAACTACTCTTCTATGCTAAATGAGTTAAATTGAGTTTATTTCCATCAAACATGACTTATTATGTGCACTGGTCAATTACAACTACCCCAACAAGTAGCACTTACTGAATTTAAAGGACAAGTCAGTGCTAAAGTTAAAGTAATAATAGTGACAAAAGTTTTAACATTCTACTTTCCCAAGAATGATCTCTTACCTACTGATCTGTCTGGTGTCCTCCTTCAGCTAGTAGGTATGCTATGACTGCCAAGAATTGTGAACACCTTATATAGGGAATGTGAACAAAACAATTCCTGGGTCGTTGTAACTCTGTCCTGGGCCATTATGGTAGTTTCATTGGTATTCCACACATTGCTCACCATCAAATTAAATTCAAGTCATTTGCATTTGATTAGTTGGCTGGTGCTTTTCTTTATTTTGACCACAAATGAAGATACCTTTCCATCAAGATTGAGTTCTAATTAATTAAATAACAGTGACAAATGTAAAAGATGACCTCACAGAACCAAGGCAACCCCAAAGGGAAGCACTTATGAATTTAAACATCATCAATGCCTCCATTAGAGGTAGTCTGAGTTTGTTTACATCAAGCCTTCTTGTTGTGTGCTTGTTATGTGTCAGTTAAAACTACCCCAACAAGTAGCACTTACTGAATTTAAAGGACAAGTCAGTGCTAAAGTTAAAGTAATAATAGTGACAGAATGCAATCTGAATGAGATTCTAACCGTCATGGTTGAGTTCTTGGTAGGTGCACTAGTCAATTAAAACTACCCCAACAAGTAGCACTTACTGAATTAAAAGGACAAGTCAGTGCTAAGGTTAAAGTAATAATAGTGACAAAGGATAGAAGATGACAATACAGAGCCAAGGGTTAGGGTTAAAGAGATGCACTTATGAATTTAAACATCATCACTGCCTCCATTTGAGGTAGTCTGAGCTTGTTTGCTTCCATTGAGAATGTGTTCTTTGTATGTGCATGAGTCAATACAAAACTACTCTTCTATGCTAAATGAGTTAAATTGAGTTTATTTCCATCAAATATGACTTATTATGTGCACTGGTCAATTACAACTACCCCAACAAGTAGCACTTACTGAATTTAAAGGACAAGTCAGTGCTAAAGTTAAAGTAATAATAGTGACAAAAGTTTTAACATTCTACTTTCCCAAGAATGATCTCTTACCTACTGCTCTGTCTGGTGTCCTCCTTCAGCTAGTAGGTATGCTATGACTGCCAAGAATTGTGAACACCTTATATAGGGAATGTGAACAAAACAATTCTGTCCTGGGTCGTTGTAACTCTGTCCTGGGCCATTATGGTAGTTTCATTGGTACTCCACACATTGCTCACCATCAAATTAAATTCAAGTCATTTGCATTTGATTAGTTGGCTGGTGCTTTTCTTTATTTTGACCACAAATGAAGATACCTTTCCATCAAGATTGAGTTCTAATTAATTACATAACAGTGACAAATGTAAAAGATGACCTCACAGAACCAAGGCAACCCCAAAGGGAAGCACTTATGAATTTAATTCATCATCAATGCCTCCATTAGAGGTAGTCTGAGTTTGTTTACATCAAGCCTTCTTGTTGTGTGCTTGTTATGTGTCAGTTAAAACTACCCCAACAAGTAGCACTTACTGAATTTAAAGGACAAGTCAGTGCTAAAGTTAAAGTAATAATAGTGACAGAATGCAATCTGAATGAGATTCTAACCGTCATGGTTGAGTTCTTGGTAGGTGCACTAGTCAATTAAAACTACCCCAACAAGTAGCACTTACTGAATTAAAAGGACAAGTCAGTGCTAAGGTTAAAGTAATAATAGTGACAAAGGATAGAAGATGACAATACAGAGCCAAGACAACCCCAAAGAGATGCACTTATGAATTTAAACATCATCACTGCCTCCATTTGAGGTAGTCTGGGCTTGTTTGCTTCCATTGAGAATGTGTTCTTTGTATGTGCACGAGTCAATACAAAACTACTCTTCTATGCTAAATGAGTTAAATTGAGTTTATTTCCATCAAACATGACTTATTATGTGCACTGGTCAATTACAACTACCCCAACAAGTAGCACTTACTGAATTAAAAGGACAAGTCAGTGCTAAAGTTAAAGTAATAATAGTGACAAAAGTTTAAACATTCTACTTTCCCAAGATTGATCTCTTACATACTGCTCTGTCTGGTGTCCTCCTTCAGCTAGTAGGTATGCTATGACTGCCAAGAATTGTGAACACCTTATATAGGGAATGTGAACAAAACAATTCTGTCCTGGGTCGTTGTAACTCTGTCCTGGGCCATTATGGTAGTTTCATTGGTACTTCACACATTGCTCACCATCAAATTAAATTCAAGTCATTTGCATTTGATTAGTTGGCTGGTGCTTTTCTTTATTTTGACCACAAATGAAGATACCAAAGTCTATTTCCATCAAGATTGAGTTCTAATTAATTAAATAACAGTGACAAATGTAAAAGATGACCTCACAGAACCAAGGCAACCCCAAAGGGAAGCACTTATGAATTTAAACATCATCAATGCCTCCATTAGAGGTAGTCTGAGTTTGTTTACATCAAGCCTTCTTGTTATGTGCTTGTTATGTGTCAGTTAAAACTACCCCAACAAGTAGCACTTACTGAATTTAAAGGACAAGTCAGTGCTAAAGTTAAAGTGATAATAGTGACAGAATGCAATCTGAATGAGATTCTAACCGTCATGGTTGAGTTCTTGGTAGGTGCACTAGTCAATTAAAACTACCCCAACAAGTAGCACTTACTGAATTAAAAGGACAAGTCAGTGCTAAAGTTAAAGTAATAATAGTGACAAAGGATAGAAGATGACAATACAGAGCCAAGACAACCCCAAAGAGATGCACTTATGAATTTAAACATCATCACTGCCTCCATTTGAGGTAGTCTGAGCTGGTTTGCTTCCATTGAGAATGTGTTCTTTGTATGTGCATGAGTCAATACAAAACTACTCTTCTATGCTAAATGAGTTAAATTGAGTTTATTTCCATCAAACATGACTTATTATGTGCACTGGTCAATTACAACTACCCCAACAAGTAGCACTTACTGAATTAAAAGGACAAGTCAGTGCTAAAGTTAAAGTAATAATAGTGACAAAAGTTTTAACATGCTACTTTCCCAAGAATGATCTCTTACCTACTGCTCTGTCTGGTGTCCTCCTTCAGCTAGTAGGTATGCTATGACTGCCAAGAATTGTGAACACCTTATATAGGGAATGTGAACAAAACAATTCTGTCCTGGGTCGTTGTAACTCTGTCCTGGGCCATTATGGTAGTTTCATTGGTACTCCACACATTGCTCACCATCAAATTAAATTCAAGTCATTTGCATTTGATTAGTTGGCTGGTGCTTTTCTTTATTTTGACCACAAATGAAGATACCTTTCCATCAAGATTGAGTTCTAATTAATTACATAACAGTGACAAATGTAAAAGATGACCTCACAGAACCAAGGCAACCCCAAAGGGAAGCACTTATGAATTTAATTCATCATCAATGCCTCCATTAGAGGTAGTCTGAGTTTGTTTACATCAAGCCTTCTTGTTGTGTGCTTGTTATGTGTCAGTTAAAACTACCCCAACAAGTAGCACTTACTGAATTTAAAGGACAAGTCAGTGCTAAAGTTAAAGTAATAATAGTGACAGAATGCAATCTGAATGAGATTCTAACCGTCATGGTTGAGTTCTTGGTAGGTGCACTAGTCAATTAAAACTACCCCAACAAGTAGCACTTACTGAATTAAAAGGACAAGTCAGTGCTAAGGTTAAAGTAATAATAGTGACAAAGGATAGAAGATGACAATACAGAGCCAAGGGTTAGGGTTAAAGAGATGCACTTATGAATTTAAACATCATCACTGCCTCCATTTGAGGTAGTCTGAGCTTGTTTGCTTCCATTGAGAATGTGTTCTTTGTATGTGCATGAGTCAATACAAAACTACTCTTCTATGCTAAATGAGTTAAATTGAGTTTATTTCCATCAAATATGACTTATTATGTGCACTGGTCAATTACAACTACCCCAACAAGTAGCACTTACTGAATTTAAAGGACAAGTCAGTGCTAAAGTTAAAGTAATAATAGTGACAAAAGTTTTAACATTCTACTTTCCCAAGAATGATCTCTTACCTACTGCTCTGTCTGGTGTCCTCCTTCAGCTAGTAGGTATGCTATGACTGCCAAGAATTGTGAACACCTTATATAGGGAATGTGAACAAAACAATTCTGTCCTGGGTCGTTGTAACTCTGTCCTGGGCCATTATGGTAGTTTCATTGGTACTCCACACATTGCTCACCATCAAATTAAATTCAAGTCATTTGCATTTGATTAGTTGGCTGGTGCTTTTCTTTATTTTGACCACAAATGAAGATACCTTTCCATCAAGATTGAGTTCTAATTAATTACATAACAGTGACAAATGTAAAAGATGACCTCACAGAACCAAGGCAACCCCAAAGGGAAGCACTTATGAATTTAAACATCATCAATGCCTCCATTAGAGGTAGTCTGAGTTTGTTTACATCAAGCCTTCTTGTTATGTGCTTGTTATGTGTCAGTTAAAACTACCCCAACAAGTAGCACTTACTGAATTTAAAGGACAAGTCAGTGCTAAAGTTAAAGTAATAATAGTGACAGAATGCAATCTGAATGAGATTCTAACCGTCATGGTTGAGTTCTTGGTAGGTGCACTAGTCAATTAAAACTACCCCAACAAGTAGCACTTACTGAATTAAAAGGACAAGTCAGTGCTAAAGTTAAAGTAATAATAGTGACAAAGGATAGAAGATGACAATACAGAGCCAAGACAACCCCAAAGAGATGCACTTATGAATTTAAACATCATCACTGCCTCCATTTGAGGTAGTCTGAGCTGGTTTGCTTCCATTGAGAATGTGTTCTTTGTATGTGCATGAGTCAATACAAAACTACTCTTCTATGCTAAATGAGTTAAATTGAGTTTATTTCCATCAAACATGACTTATTATGTGCACTGGTCAATTACAACTACCCCAACAAGTAGCACTTACTGAATTAAAAGGACAAGTCAGTGCTAAAGTTAAAGTAATAATAGTGACAAAAGTTTAAACATTCTACTTTCCCAAGAATGATCTCTTACCTACTGCTCTGTCTGGTGTCCTCCTTCAGCTAGTAGGTATGCTATGACTGCCAAGAATTGTGAACACCTTATATAGGGAATGTGAACAAAACAATTCTGTCCTGGGTCGTTGTAACTCTGTCCTGGGCCATTATGGTAGTTTCATTGGTACTCCACACATTGCTCACCATCAAATTAAATTCAAGTCATTTGCATTTGATTAGTTGGCTGGTGCTTTTCTTTATTTTGACCACAAATGAAGATACCTTTCCATCAAGATTGAGTTCTAATTAATTACATAACAGTGACAAATGTAAAAGATGACCTCACAGAACCAAGGCAACCCCAAAGGGAAGCACTTATGAATTTAATTCATCATCAATGCCTCCATTAGAGGTAGTCTGAGTTTGTTTACATCAAGCCTTCTTGTTGTGTGCTTGTTATGTGTCAGTTAAAACTACCCCAACAAGTAGCACTTACTGAATTTAAAGGACAAGTCAGTGCTAAAGTTAAAGTAATAATAGTGACAGAATGCAATCTGAATGAGATTCTAACCGTCATGGTTGAGTTCTTGGTAGGTGCACTAGTCAATTAAAACTACCCCAACAAGTAGCACTTACTGAATTAAAAGGACAAGTCAGTGCTAAGGTTAAAGTAATAATAGTGACAAAGGATAGAAGATGACAATACAGAGCCAAGACAACCCCAAAGAGATGCACTTATGAATTTAAACATCATCACTGCCTCCATTTGAGGTAGTCTGAGCTTGTTTGCTTCCATTGAGAATGTGTTCTTTGTATGTGCATGAGTCAATACAAAACTACTCTTCTATGCTAAATGAGTTAAATTGAGTTTATTTCCATCAAACATGACTTATTATGTGCACTGGTCAATTACAACTACCCCAACAAGTAGCACTTACTGAATTAAAAGGACAAGTCAGTGCTAAAGTTAAAGTAATAATAGTGACAAAAGTTTAAACATTCTACTTTCCCAAGAATGATCTCTTACCTACTGCTCTATCTGGTGTCCTCCTTCAGCTAGTAGGTATGCTATGACTGCCAAGAATTGTGAACACCTTATATAGGGAATGTGAACAAAACAATTCTGTCCTGGGTCGTTGTAACTCTGTCCTGGGCCATTATGGTGGTTTCATTGGTACTTCACACATTGCTCACCATCAAATTAAATTCAAGTCATTTGCATTTGATTAGTTGGCTGGTGCTTTTCTTTATTTTGACCACAAATGAAGATACCAAAGTCTATTTCCATCAAGATTGAGTTCTAATTAATTAAATAACAGTGACAAATGTAAAAGATGACCTCACAGAACCAAGGCAACCCCAAAGGGAAGCACTTATGAATTTAAACATCATCAATGCCTCCATTAGAGGTAGTCTGAGTTTGTTTACATCAAGCCTTCTTGTTATGTGCTTGTTATGTGTCAGTTAAAACTACCCCAACAAGTAGCACTTACTGAATTTAAAGGACATGTCAGTGCTAAAGTTAAAGTAATAATAGTGACAGAATGCAATCTGAATGAGATTCTAACCGTCATGGTTGAGTTCTTGGTAGGTGCACTAGTCAATTAAAACTACCCCAACAAGTAGCACTTACTGAATTAAAAGGACAAGTCAGTGCTAAAGTTAAAGTAATAATAGTGACAAAGGATAGAAGATGACAATACAGAGCCAAGACAACCCCAAAGAGATGCACTTATGAATTTAAACATCATCACTGCCTCCATTTGAGGTAGTCTGAGCTGGTTTGCTTCCATTGAGAATGTGTTCTTTGTATGTGCATGAGTCAATACAAAACTACTCTTCTATGCTAAATGAGTTAAATTGAGTTTATTTCCATCAAACATGACTTATTATGTGCACTGGTCAATTACAACTAC
Organism: Gymnoscopelus braueri; assembly: GCF_963280865.1. Lineage (NCBI taxonomy): Eukaryota > Metazoa > Chordata > Actinopteri > Myctophiformes > Myctophidae > Gymnoscopelus > Gymnoscopelus braueri. The sequence goes on along the minus strand of NC_137620.1, from coordinate 2,553,077 downwards.
CCCAACAAGTAGCACTTACTGAATTTAAAGGACAAGTCAGTGCTAAAGTTAAAGTAATAATAGTGACAAAAGTTTTAACATTCTACTTTCCCAAGAATGATCTCTTACCTACTGCTCTGTCTGGTGTCCTCCTTCAGCTAGTAGGTATGCTATGACTGCCAAGAATTGTGAACACCTTATATAGGGAATGTGAACAAAACAATTCTGTCCTGGGTCGTTGTAACTCTGTCCTGGGCCATTATGGTAGTTTCATTGGTATTCCACACATTGCTCACCATCAAATTAAATTCAAGTCATTTGCATTTGATTAGTTGGCTGGTGCTTTTCTTTATTTTGACCACAAATGAAGATACCTTTCCATCAAGATTGAGTTCTAATTAATTAAATAACAGTGACAAATGTAAAAGATGACCTCACAGAACCAAGGCAACCCCAAAGGGAAGCACTTATGAATTTAAACATCATCAATGCCTCCATTAGAGGTAGTCTGAGTTTGTTTACATCAAGCCTTCTTGTTGTGTGCTTGTTATGTGTCAGTTAAAACTACCCCAACAAGTAGCACTTACTGAATTTAAAGGACAAGTCAGTGCTAAAGTTAAAGTAATAATAGTGACAGAATGCAATCTGAATGAGATTCTAACCGTCATGGTTGAGTTCTTGGTAGGTGCACTAGTCAATTAAAACTACCCCAACAAGTAGCACTTACTGAATTAAAAGGACAAGTCAGTGCTAAGGTTAAAGTAATAATAGTGACAAAGGATAGAAGATGACAATACAGAGCCAAGGGTTAGGGTTAAAGAGATGCACTTATGAATTTAAACATCATCACTGCCTCCATTTGAGGTAGTCTGAGCTTGTTTGCTTCCATTGAGAATGTGTTCTTTGTATGTGCATGAGTCAATACAAAACTACTCTTCTATGCTAAATGAGTTAAATTGAGTTTATTTCCATCAAACATGACTTATTATGTGCACTGGTCAATTACAACTACCCCAACAAGTAGCACTTACTGAATTAAAAGGACAAGTCAGTGCTAAAGTTAAAGTAATAATAGTGACAAAAGTTTAAACATTCTACTTTCCCAAGAATGATCTCTTACCTACTGCTCTATCTGGTGTCCTCCTTCAGCTAGTAGGTATGCTATGACTGCCAAGAATTGTGAACACCTTATATAGGGAATGTGAACAAAACAATTCTGTCCTGGGTCGTTGTAACTCTGTCCTGGGCCATTATGGTGGTTTCATTGGTACTTCACACATTGCTCACCATCAAATTAAATTCAAGTCATTTGCATTTGATTAGTTGGCTGGTGCTTTTCTTTATTTTGACCACAAATGAAGATACCAAAGTCTATTTCCATCAAGATTGAGTTCTAATTAATTAAATAACAGTGACAAATGTAAAAGATGACCTCACAGAACCAAGGCAACCCCAAAGGGAAGCACTTATGAATTTAAACATCATCAATGCCTCCATTAGAGGTAGTCTGAGTTTGTTTACATCAAGCCTTCTTGTTATGTGCTTGTTATGTGTCAGTTAAAACTACCCCAACAAGTAGCACTTACTGAATTTAAAGGACATGTCAGTGCTAAAGTTAAAGTAATAATAGTGACAGAATGCAATCTGAATGAGATTCTAACCGTCATGGTTGAGTTCTTGGTAGGTGCACTAGTCAATTAAAACTACCCCAACAAGTAGCACTTACTGAATTAAAAGGACAAGTCAGTGCTAAAGTTAAAGTAATAATAGTGACAAAGGATAGAAGATGACAATACAGAGCCAAGACAACCCCAAAGAGATGCACTTATGAATTTAAACATCATCACTGCCTCCATTTGAGGTAGTCTGAGCTGGTTTGCTTCCATTGAGAATGTGTTCTTTGTATGTGCATGAGTCAATACAAAACTACTCTTCTATGCTAAATGAGTTAAATTGAGTTTATTTCCATCAAACATGACTTATTATGTGCACTGGTCAATTACAACTACCCCAACAAGTAGCACTTACTGAATTTAAAGGACAAGTCAGTGCTAAAGTTAAAGTAATAATAGTGACAAAAGTTTTAACATTCTACTTTCCCAAGAATGATCTCTTACCTACTGCTCTGTCTGGTGTCCTCCTTCAGCTAGTAGGTATGCTATGACTGCCAAGAATTGTGAACACCTTATATAGGGAATGTGAACAAAACAATTCTGTCCTGGGTCGTTGTAACTCTGTCCTGGGCCATTATGGTAGTTTCATTGGTATTCCACACATTGCTCACCATCAAATTAAATTCAAGTCATTTGCATTTGATTAGTTGGCTGGTGCTTTTCTTTATTTTGACCACAAATGAAGATACCTTTCCATCAAGATTGAGTTCTAATTAATTAAATAACAGTGACAAATGTAAAAGATGACCTCACAGAACCAAGGCAACCCCAAAGGGAAGCACTTATGAATTTAAACATCATCAATGCCTCCATTAGAGGTAGTCTGAGTTTGTTTACATCAAGCCTTCTTGTTGTGTGCTTGTTATGTGTCAGTTAAAACTACCCCAACAAGTAGCACTTACTGAATTTAAAGGACAAGTCAGTGCTAAAGTTAAAGTAATAATAGTGACAGAATGCAATCTGAATGAGATTCTAACCGTCATGGTTGAGTTCTTGGTAGGTGCACTAGTCAATTAAAACTACCCCAACAAGTAGCACTTACTGAATTAAAAGGACAAGTCAGTGCTAAGGTTAAAGTAATAATAGTGACAAAGGATAGAAGATGACAATACAGAGCCAAGGGTTAGGGTTAAAGAGATGCACTTATGAATTTAAACATCATCACTGCCTCCATTTGAGGTAGTCTGAGCTTGTTTGCTTCCATTGAGAATGTGTTCTTTGTATGTGCATGAGTCAATACAAAACTACTCTTCTATGCTAAATGAGTTAAATTGAGTTTATTTCCATCAAACATGACTTATTATGTGCACTGGTCAATTACAACTACCCCAACAAGTAGCACTTACTGAATTTAAAGGACAAGTCAGTGCTAAAGTTAAAGTAATAATAGTGACAAAAGTTTTAACATTCTACTTTCCCAAGAATGATCTCTTACCTACTGCTCTGTCTGGTGTCCTCCTTCAGCTAGTAGGTATGCTATGACTGCCAAGAATTGTGAACACCTTATATAGGGAATGTGAACAAAACAATTCTGTCCTGGGTCGTTGTAACTCTGTCCTGGGCCATTATGGTAGTTTCATTGGTATTCCACACATTGCTCACCATCAAATTAAATTCAAGTCATTTGCATTTGATTAGTTGGCTGGTGCTTTTCTTTATTTTGACCACAAATGAAGATACCTTTCCATCAAGATTGAGTTCTAATTAATTAAATAACAGTGACAAATGTAAAAGATGACCTCACAGAACCAAGGCAACCCCAAAGGGAAGCACTTATGAATTTAAACATCATCAATGCCTCCATTAGAGGTAGTCTGAGTTTGTTTACATCAAGCCTTCTTGTTGTGTGCTTGTTATGTGTCAGTTAAAACTACCCAACAAGTAGCACTTACTGAATTTAAAGGACAAGTCAGTGCTAAAGTTAAAGTAATAATAGTGACAGAATGCAATCTGAATGAGATTCTAACCGTCATGGTTGAGTTCTTGGTAGGTGCACTAGTCAATTAAAACTACCCCAACAAGTAGCACTTACTGAATTAAAAGGACAAGTCAGTGCTAAGGTTAAAGTAATAATAGTGACAAAGGATAGAAGATGACAATACAGAGCCAAGGGTTAGGGTTAAAGAGATGCACTTATGAATTTAAACATCATCACTGCCTCCATTTGAGGTAGTCTGAGCTTGTTTGCTTCCATTGAGAATGTGTTCTTTGTATGTGCATGAGTCAATACAAAACTACTCTTCTATGCTAAATGAGTTAAATTGAGTTTATTTCCATCAAATATGACTTATTATGTGCACTGGTCAATTACAACTACCCCAACAAGTAGCACTTACTGAATTTAAAGGACAAGTCAGTGCTAAAGTTAAAGTAATAATAGTGACAAAAGTTTTAACATTCTACTTTCCCAAGAATGATCTCTTACCTACTGCTCTGTCTGGTGTCCTCCTTCAGCTAGTAGGTATGCTATGACTGCCAAGAATTGTGAACACCTTATATAGGGAATGTGAACAAAACAATTCTGTCCTGGGTCGTTGTAACTCTGTCCTGGGCCATTATGGTAGTTTCATTGGTACTCCACACATTGCTCACCATCAAATTAAATTCAAGTCATTTGCATTTGATTAGTTGGCTGGTGCTTTTCTTTATTTTGACCACAAATGAAGATACCTTTCCATCAAGATTGAGTTCTAATTAATTACATAACAGTGACAAATGTAAAAGATGACCTCACAGAACCAAGGCAACCCCAAAGGGAAGCACTTATGAATTTAATTCATCATCAATGCCTCCATTAGAGGTAGTCTGAGTTTGTTTACATCAAGCCTTCTTGTTGTGTGCTTGTTATGTGTCAGTTAAAACTACCCCAACAAGTAGCACTTACTGAATTTAAAGGACAAGTCAGTGCTAAAGTTAAAGTAATAATAGTGACAGAATGCAATCTGAATGAGATTCTAACCGTCATGGTTGAGTTCTTGGTAGGTGCACTAGTCAATTAAAACTACCCCAACAAGTAGCACTTACTGAATTAAAAGGACAAGTCAGTGCTAAGGTTAAAGTAATAATAGTGACAAAGGATAGAAGATGACAATACAGAGCCAAGACAACCCCAAAGAGATGCACTTATGAATTTAAACATCATCACTGCCTCCATTTGAGGTAGTCTGGGCTTGTTTGCTTCCATTGAGAATGTGTTCTTTGTATGTGCACGAGTCAATACAAAACTACTCTTCTATGCTAAATGAGTTAAATTGAGTTTATTTCCATCAAACATGACTTATTATGTGCACTGGTCAATTACAACTACCCCAACAAGTAGCACTTACTGAATTAAAAGGACAAGTCAGTGCTAAAGTTAAAGTAATAATAGTGACAAAAGTTTAAACATTCTACTTTCCCAAGATTGATCTCTTACATACTGCTCTGTCTGGTGTCCTCCTTCAGCTAGTAGGTATGCTATGACTGCCAAGAATTGTGAACACCTTATATAGGGAATGTGAACAAAACAATTCTGTCCTGGGTCGTTGTAACTCTGTCCTGGGCCATTATGGTAGTTTCATTGGTACTTCACACATTGCTCACCATCAAATTAAATTCAAGTCATTTGCATTTGATTAGTTGGCTGGTGCTTTTCTTTATTTTGACCACAAATGAAGATACCAAAGTCTATTTCCATCAAGATTGAGTTCTAATTAATTAAATAACAGTGACAAATGTAAAAGATGACCTCACAGAACCAAGGCAACCCCAAAGGGAAGCACTTATGAATTTAAACATCATCAATGCCTCCATTAGAGGTAGTCTGAGTTTGTTTACATCAAGCCTTCTTGTTATGTGCTTGTTATGTGTCAGTTAAAACTACCCCAACAAGTAGCACTTACTGAATTTAAAGGACAAGTCAGTGCTAAAGTTAAAGTGATAATAGTGACAGAATGCAATCTGAATGAGATTCTAACCGTCATGGTTGAGTTCTTGGTAGGTGCACTAGTCAATTAAAACTACCCCAACAAGTAGCACTTACTGAATTAAAAGGACAAGTCAGTGCTAAAGTTAAAGTAATAATAGTGACAAAGGATAGAAGATGACAATACAGAGCCAAGACAACCCCAAAGAGATGCACTTATGAATTTAAACATCATCACTGCCTCCATTTGAGGTAGTCTGAGCTGGTTTGCTTCCATTGAGAATGTGTTCTTTGTATGTGCATGAGTCAATACAAAACTACTCTTCTATGCTAAATGAGTTAAATTGAGTTTATTTCCATCAAACATGACTTATTATGTGCACTGGTCAATTACAACTACCCCAACAAGTAGCACTTACTGAATTAAAAGGACAAGTCAGTGCTAAAGTTAAAGTAATAATAGTGACAAAAGTTTTAACATGCTACTTTCCCAAGAATGATCTCTTACCTACTGCTCTGTCTGGTGTCCTCCTTCAGCTAGTAGGTATGCTATGACTGCCAAGAATTGTGAACACCTTATATAGGGAATGTGAACAAAACAATTCTGTCCTGGGTCGTTGTAACTCTGTCCTGGGCCATTATGGTAGTTTCATTGGTACTCCACACATTGCTCACCATCAAATTAAATTCAAGTCATTTGCATTTGATTAGTTGGCTGGTGCTTTTCTTTATTTTGACCACAAATGAAGATACCTTTCCATCAAGATTGAGTTCTAATTAATTACATAACAGTGACAAATGTAAAAGATGACCTCACAGAACCAAGGCAACCCCAAAGGGAAGCACTTATGAATTTAATTCATCATCAATGCCTCCATTAGAGGTAGTCTGAGTTTGTTTACATCAAGCCTTCTTGTTGTGTGCTTGTTATGTGTCAGTTAAAACTACCCCAACAAGTAGCACTTACTGAATTTAAAGGACAAGTCAGTGCTAAAGTTAAAGTAATAATAGTGACAGAATGCAATCTGAATGAGATTCTAACCGTCATGGTTGAGTTCTTGGTAGGTGCACTAGTCAATTAAAACTACCCCAACAAGTAGCACTTACTGAATTAAAAGGACAAGTCAGTGCTAAGGTTAAAGTAATAATAGTGACAAAGGATAGAAGATGACAATACAGAGCCAAGGGTTAGGGTTAAAGAGATGCACTTATGAATTTAAACATCATCACTGCCTCCATTTGAGGTAGTCTGAGCTTGTTTGCTTCCATTGAGAATGTGTTCTTTGTATGTGCATGAGTCAATACAAAACTACTCTTCTATGCTAAATGAGTTAAATTGAGTTTATTTCCATCAAATATGACTTATTATGTGCACTGGTCAATTACAACTACCCCAACAAGTAGCACTTACTGAATTTAAAGGACAAGTCAGTGCTAAAGTTAAAGTAATAATAGTGACAAAAGTTTTAACATTCTACTTTCCCAAGAATGATCTCTTACCTACTGCTCTGTCTGGTGTCCTCCTTCAGCTAGTAGGTATGCTATGACTGCCAAGAATTGTGAACACCTTATATAGGGAATGTGAACAAAACAATTCTGTCCTGGGTCGTTGTAACTCTGTCCTGGGCCATTATGGTAGTTTCATTGGTACTCCACACATTGCTCACCATCAAATTAAATTCAAGTCATTTGCATTTGATTAGTTGGCTGGTGCTTTTCTTTATTTTGACCACAAATGAAGATACCTTTCCATCAAGATTGAGTTCTAATTAATTACATAACAGTGACAAATGTAAAAGATGACCTCACAGAACCAAGGCAACCCCAAAGGGAAGCACTTATGAATTTAATTCATCATCAATGCCTCCATTAGAGGTAGTCTGAGTTTGTTTACATCAAGCCTTCTTGTTGTGTGCTTGTTATGTGTCAGTTAAAACTACCCCAACAAGTAGCACTTACTGAATTTAAAGGACAAGTCAGTGCTAAAGTTAAAGTAATAATAGTGACAGAATGCAATCTGAATGAGATTCTAACCGTCATGGTTGAGTTCTTGGTAGGTGCACTAGTCAATTAAAACTACCCCAACAAGTAGCACTTACTGAATTAAAAGGACAAGTCAGTGCTAAGGTTAAAGTAATAATAGTGACAAAGGATAGAAGATGACAATACAGAGCCAAGACAACCCCAAAGAGATGCACTTATGAATTTAAACATCATCACTGCCTCCATTTGAGGTAGTCTGGGCTTGTTTGCTTCCATTGAGAATGTGTTCTTTGTATGTGCACGAGTCAATACAAAACTACTCTTCTATGCTAAATGAGTTAAATTGAGTTTATTTCCATCAAACATGACTTATTATGTGCACTGGTCAATTACAACTACCCCAACAAGTAGCACTTACTGAATTAAAAGGACAAGTCAGTGCTAAAGTTAAAGTAATAATAGTGACAAAAGTTTAAACATTCTACTTTCCCAAGATTGATCTCTTACATACTGCTCTGTCTGGTGTCCTCCTTCAGCTAGTAGGTATGCTATGACTGCCAAGAATTGTGAACACCTTATATAGGGAATGTGAACAAAACAATTCTGTCCTGGGTCGTTGTAACTCTGTCCTGGGCCATTATGGTAGTTTCATTGGTACTTCACACATTGCTCACCATCAAATTAAATTCAAGTCATTTGCATTTGATTAGTTGGCTGGTGCTTTTCTTTATTTTGACCACAAATGAAGATACCAAAGTCTATTTCCATCAAGATTGAGTTCTAATTAATTAAATAACAGTGACAAATGTAAAAGATGACCTCACAGAACCAAGGCAACCCCAAAGGGAAGCACTTATGAATTTAAACATCATCAATGCCTCCATTAGAGGTAGTCTGAGTTTGTTTACATCAAGCCTTCTTGTTATGTGCTTGTTATGTGTCAGTTAAAACTACCCCAACAAGTAGCACTTACTGAATTTAAAGGACAAGTCAGTGCTAAAGTTAAAGTGATAATAGTGACAGAATGCAATCTGAATGAGATTCTAACCGTCATGGTTGAGTTCTTGGTAGGTGCACTAGTCAATTAAAACTACCCCAACAAGTAGCACTTACTGAATTAAAAGGACAAGTCAGTGCTAAAGTTAAAGTAATAATAGTGACAAAGGATAGAAGATGACAATACAGAGCCAAGACAACCCCAAAGAGATGCACTTATGAATTTAAACATCATCACTGCCTCCATTTGAGGTAGTCTGAGCTGGTTTGCTTCCATTGAGAATGTGTTCTTTGTATGTGCATGAGTCAATACAAAACTACTCTTCTATGCTAAATGAGTTAAATTGAGTTTATTTCCATCAAACATGACTTATTATGTGCACTGGTCAATTACAACTACCCCAACAAGTAGCACTTACTGAATTAAAAGGACAAGTCAGTGCTAAAGTTAAAGTAATAATAGTGACAAAAGTTTAAACATTCTACTTTCCCAAGAATGATCTCTTACCTACTGCTCTGTCTGGTGTCCTCCTTCAGCTAGTAGGTATGCTATGACTGCCAAGAATTGTGAACACCTTATATAGGGAATGTGAACAAAACAATTCTGTCCTGGGTCGTTGTAACTCTGTCCTGGGCCATTATGGTAGTTTCATTGGTACTCCACACATTGCTCACCATCAAATTAAATTCAAGTCATTTGCATTTGATTAGTTGGCTGGTGCTTTTCTTTATTTTGACCACAAATGAAGATACCTTTCCATCAAGATTGAGTTCTAATTAATTACATAACAGTGACAAATGTAAAAGATGACCTCACAGAACCAAGGCAACCCCAAAGGGAAGCACTTATGAATTTAATTCATCATCAATGCCTCCATTAGAGGTAGTCTGAGTTTGTTTACATCAAGCCTTCTTGTTGTGTGCTTGTTATGTGTCAGTTAAAACTACCCCAACAAGTAGCACTTACTGAATTTAAAGGACAAGTCAGTGCTAAAGTTAAAGTAATAATAGTGACAGAATGCAATCTGAATGAGATTCTAACCGTCATGGTTGAGTTCTTGGTAGGTGCACTAGTCAATTAAAACTACCCCAACAAGTAGCACTTACTGAATTAAAAGGACAAGTCAGTGCTAAGGTTAAAGTAATAATAGTGACAAAGGATAGAAGATGACAATACAGAGCCAAGACAACCCCAAAGAGATGCACTTATGAATTTAAACATCATCACTGCCTCCATTTGAGGTAGTCTGAGCTTGTTTGCTTCCATTGAGAATGTGTTCTTTGTATGTGCATGAGTCAATACAAAACTACTCTTCTATGCTAAATGAGTTAAATTGAGTTTATTTCCATCAAACATGACTTATTATGTGCACTGGTCAATTACAACTACCCCAACAAGTAGCACTTACTGAATTAAAAGGACAAGTCAGTGCTAAAGTTAAAGTAATAATAGTGACAAAAGTTTAAACATTCTACTTTCCCAAGAATGATCTCTTACCTACTGCTCTATCTGGTGTCCTCCTTCAGCTAGTAGGTATGCTATGACTGCCAAGAATTGTGAACACCTTATATAGGGAATGTGAACAAAACAATTCTGTCCTGGGTCGTTGTAACTCTGTCCTGGGCCATTATGGTGGTTTCATTGGTACTTCACACATTGCTCACCATCAAATTAAATTCAAGTCATTTGCATTTGATTAGTTGGCTGGTGCTTTTCTTTATTTTGACCACAAATGAAGATACCAAAGTCTATTTCCATCAAGATTGAGTTCTAATTAATTAAATAACAGTGACAAATGTAAAAGATGACCTCACAGAACCAAGGCAACCCCAAAGGGAAGCACTTATGAATTTAAACATCATCAATGCCTCCATTAGAGGTAGTCTGAGTTTGTTTACATCAAGCCTTCTTGTTATGTGCTTGTTATGTGTCAGTTAAAACTACCCCAACAAGTAGCACTTACTGAATTTAAAGGACAAGTCAGTGCTAAAGTTAAAGTAATAATAGTGACAGAATGCAATCTGAATGAGATTCTAACCGTCATGGTTGAGTTCTTGGTAGGTGCACTAGTCAATTAAAACTACCCCAACAAGTAGCACTTACTGAATTAAAAGGACAAGTCAGTGCTAAAGTTAAAGTAATAATAGTGACAAAGGATAGAAGATGACAATACAGAGCCAAGACAACCCCAAAGAGATGCACTTATGAATTTAAACATCATCACTGCCTCCATTTGAGGTAGTCTGAGCTGGTTTGCTTCCATTGAGAATGTGTTCTTTGTATGTGCATGAGTCAATACAAAACTACTCTTCTATGCTAAATGAGTTAAATTGAGTTTATTTCCATCAAACATGACTTATTATGTGCACTGGTCAATTACAACTACCCCAACAAGTAGCACTTACTGAATTTAAAGGACAAGTCAGTGCTAAAGTTAAAGTAATAATAGTGACAAAAGTTTTAACATTCTACTTTCCCAAGAATGATCTCTTACCTACTGCTCTGTCTGGTGTCCTCCTTCAGCTAGTAGGTATGCTATGACTGCCAAGAATTGTGAACACCTTATATAGGGAATGTGAACAAAACAATTCTGTCCTGGGTCGTTGTAACTCTGTCCTGGGCCATTATGGTAGTTTCATTGGTATTCCACACATTGCTCACCATCAAATTAAATTCAAGTCATTTGCATTTGATTAGTTGGCTGGTGCTTTTCTTTATTTTGACCACAAATGAAGATACCTTTCCATCAAGATTGAGTTCTAATTAATTAAATAACAGTGACAAATGTAAAAGATGACCTCACAGAACCAAGGCAACCCCAAAGGGAAGCACTTATGAATTTAAACATCATCAATGCCTCCATTAGAGGTAGTCTGAGTTTGTTTACATCAAGCCTTCTTGTTGTGTGCTTGTTATGTGTCAGTTAAAACTACCCCAACAAGTAGCACTTACTGAATTTAAAGGACAAGTCAGTGCTAAAGTTAAAGTAATAATAGTGACAGAATGCAATCTGAATGAGATTCTAACCGTCATGGTTGAGTTCTTGGTAGGTGCACTAGTCAATTAAAACTACCCCAACAAGTAGCACTTACTGAATTAAAAGGACAAGTCAGTGCTAAGGTTAAAGTAATAATAGTGACAAAGGATAGAAGATACAAAACTACTCTTCTATGCTAAATGAGTTAAATTGAGTTTATTTCCATCAAACATGACTTATTATGTGCACTGGTCAATTACAACTACCCCAACAAGTAGCACTTACTGAATTAAAAGGACAAGTCAGTGCTAAAGTTAAAGTAATAATAGTGACAAAAGTTTAAACATTCTACTTTCCCAAGAATGATCTCTTACCTACTGCTCTGTCTGGTGTCCTCCTTCAGCTAGTAGGTATGCTATGACTGCCAAGAATTGTGAACACCTTATATAGGGAATGTGAACAAAACAATTCTGTCCTGGGTCGTTGTAACTCTGTCCTGGGCCATTATGGTAGTTTCATTGGTACTCCACACATTGCTCACCATCAAATTAAATTCAAGTCATTTGCATTTGATTAGTTGGCTGGTGCTTTTCTTTATTTTGACCACAAATGAAGATACCTTTCCATCAAGATTGAGTTCTAATTAATTACATAACAGTGACAAATGTAAAAGATGACCTCACAGAACCAAGGCAACCCCAAAGGGAAGCACTTATGAATTTAATTCATCATCAATGCCTCCATTAGAGGTAGTCTGAGTTTGTTTACATCAAGCCTTCTTGTTGTGTGCTTGTTATGTGTCAGTTAAAACTACCCCAACAAGTAGCACTTACTGAATTTAAAGGACAAGTCAGTGCTAAAGTTAAAGTAATAATAGTGACAGAATGCAATCTGAATGAGATTCTAACCGTCATGGTTGAGTTCTTGGTAGGTGCACTAGTCAATTAAAACTACCCCAACAAGTAGCACTTACTGAATTAAAAGGACAAGTCAGTGCTAAGGTTAAAGTAATAATAGTGACAAAGGATAGAAGATGACAATACAGAGCCAAGACAACCCCAAAGAGATGCACTTATGAATTTAAACATCATCACTGCCTCCATTTGAGGTAGTCTGAGCTTGTTTGCTTCCATTGAGAATGTGTTCTTTGTATGTGCATGAGTCAATACAAAACTACTCTTCTATGCTAAATGAGTTAAATTGAGTTTATTTCCATCAAATATGACTTATTATGTGCACTGGTCAATTACAACTACCCCAACAAGTAGCACTTACTGAATTAAAAGGACAAGTCAGTGCTAAAGTTAAAGTAATAATAGTGACAAAAGTTTAAACATTCTACTTTCCCAAGAATGATCTCTTACCTACTGCTCTATCTGGTGTCCTCCTTCAGCTAGTAGGTATGCTATGACTGCCAAGAATTGTGAACACCTTATATAGGGAATGTGAACAAAACAATTCTGTCCTGGGTCGTTGTAACTCTGTCCTGGGCCATTATGGTGGTTTCATTGGTACTTCACACATTGCTCACCATCAAATTAAATTCAAGTCATTTGCATTTGATTAGTTGGCTGGTGCTTTTCTTTATTTTGACCACAAATGAAGATACCAAAGTCTATTTCCATCAAGATTGAGTTCTAATTAATTAAATAACAGTGACAAATGTAAAAGATGACCTCACAGAACCAAGGCAACCCCAAAGGGAAGCACTTATGAATTTAAACATCATCAATGCCTCCATTAGAGGTAGTCTGAGTTTGTTTACATCAAGCCTTCTTGTTATGTGCTTGTTATGTGTCAGTTAAAACTACCCCAACAAGTAGCACTTACTGAATTTAAAGGACAAGTCAGTGCTAAAGTTAAAGTAATAATAGTGACAGAATGCAATCTGAATGAGATTCTAACCGTCATGGTTGAGTTCTTGGTAGGTGCACTAGTCAATTAAAACTACCCCAACAAGTAGCACTTACTGAATTAAAAGGACAAGTCAGTGCTAAAGTTAAAGTAATAATAGTGACAAAGGATAGAAGATGACAATACAGAGCCAAGACAACCCCAAAGAGATGCACTTATGAATTTAAACATCATCACTGCCTCCATTTGAGGTAGTCTGAGCTGGTTTGCTTCCATTGAGAATGTGTTCTTTGTATGTGCATGAGTCAATACAAAACTACTCTTCTATGCTAAATGAGTTAAATTGAGTTTATTTCCATCAAACATGACTTATTATGTGCACTGGTCAATTACAACTACCCCAACAAGTAGCACTTACTGAATTTAAAGGACAAGTCAGTGCTAAAGTTAAAGTAATAATAGTGACAAAAGTTTTAACATTCTACTTTCCCAAGAATGATCTCTTACCTACTGCTCTGTCTGGTGTCCTCCTTCAGCTAGTAGGTATGCTATGACTGCCAAGAATTGTGAACACCTTATATAGGGAATGTGAACAAAACAATTCTGTCCTGGGTCGTTGTAACTCTGTCCTGGGCCATTATGGTAGTTTCATTGGTATTCCACACATTGCTCACCATCAAATTAAATTCAAGTCATTTGCATTTGATTAGTTGGCTGGTGCTTTTCTTTATTTTGACCACAAATGAAGATACCTTTCCATCAAGATTGAGTTCTAATTAATTAAATAACAGTGACAAATGTAAAAGATGACCTCACAGAACCAAGGCAACCCCAAAGGGAAGCACTTATGAATTTAAACATCATCAATGCCTCCATTAGAGGTAGTCTGAGTTTGTTTACATCAAGCCTTCTTGTTGTGTGCTTGTTATGTGTCAGTTAAAACTACCCCAACAAGTAGCACTTACTGAATTTAAAGGACAAGTCAGTGCTAAAGTTAAAGTAATAATAGTGACAGAATGCAATCTGAATGAGATTCTAACCGTCATGGTTGAGTTCTTGGTAGGTGCACTAGTCAATTAAAACTACCCCAACAAGTAGCACTTACTGAATTAAAAGGACAAGTCAGTGCTAAGGTTAAAGTAATAATAGTGACAAAGGATAGAAGATGACAATACAGAGCCAAGGGTTAGGGTTAAAGAGATGCACTTATGAATTTAAACATCATCACTGCCTCCATTTGAGGTAGTCTGAGCTTGTTTGCTTCCATTGAGAATGTGTTCTTTGTATGTGCATGAGTCAATACAAAACTACTCTTCTATGCTAAATGAGTTAAATTGAGTTTATTTCCATCAAACATGACTTATTATGTGCACTGGTCAATTACAACTACCCCAACAAGTAGCACTTACTGAATTTAAAGGACAAGTCAGTGCTAAAGTTAAAGTAATAATAGTGACAAAAGTTTTAACATTCTACTTTCCCAAGAATGATCTCTTACCTACTGCTCTGTCTGGTGTCCTCCTTCAGCTAGTAGGTATGCGACTGCCAAGAATTGTGAACACCTTATATAGGGAATGTGAACAAAACAATTCTGTCCTGGGTCGTTGTAACTCTGTCCTGGGCCATTATGGTAGTTTCATTGGTATTCCACACATTGCTCACCATCAAATTAAATTCAAGTCATTTGCATTTGATTAGTTGGCTGGTGCTTTTCTTTATTTTGACCACAAATGAAGATACCTTTCCATCAAGAGTGCACTGGTCAATTACAACTACCCCAACAAGTAGCACTTACTGAATTAAAAGGACAAGTCAGTGCTAAAGTTAAAGTAATAATAGTGACAAAAGTTTAAACATTCTACTTTCCCAAGATTGATCTCTTACATACTGCTCTGTCTGGTGTCCTCCTTCAGCTAGTAGGTATGCTATGACTGCCAAGAATTGTGAACACCTTATATAGGGAATGTGAACAAAACAATTCTGTCCTGGGTCGTTGTAACTCTGTCCTGGGCCATTATGGTAGTTTCATTGGTACTTCACACATTGCTCACCATCAAATTAAATTCAAGTCATTTGCATTTGATTAGTTGGCTGGTGCTTTTCTTTATTTTGACCACAAATGAAGATACCAAAGTCTATTTCCATCAAGATTGAGTTCTAATTAATTAAATAACAGTGACAAATGTAAAAGATGACCTCACAGAACCAAGGCAACCCCAAAGGGAAGCACTTATGAATTTAAACATCATCAATGCCTCCATTAGAGGTAGTCTGAGTTTGTTTACATCAAGCCTTCTTGTTGTGTGCTTGTTATGTGTCAGTTAAAACTACCCCAACAAGTAGCACTTACTGAATTTAAAGGACAAGTCAGTGCTAAAGTTAAAGTAATAATAGTGACAGAATGCAATCTGAATGAGATTCTAACCGTCATGGTTGAGTTCTTGGTAGGTGCACTAGTCAATTAAAACTACCCCAACAAGTAGCACTTACTGAATTAAAAGGACAAGTCAGTGCTAAGGTTAAAGTAATAATAGTGACAAAGGATAGAAGATGACAATACAGAGCCAAGACAACCCCAAAGAGATGCACTTATGAATTTAAACATCATCACTGCCTCCATTTGAGGTAGTCTGAGCTTGTTTGCTTCCATTGAGAATGTGTTCTTTGTATGTGCATGAGTCAATACAAAACTACTCTTCTATGCTAAATGAGTTAAATTGAGTTTATTTCCATCAAACATGACTTATTATGTGCACTGGTCAATTACAACTACCCCAACAAGTAGCACTTACTGAATTAAAAGGACAAGTCAGTGCTAAAGTTAAAGTAATAATAGTGACAAAAGTTTAAACATTCTACTTTCCCAAGAATGATCTCTTACCTACTGCTCTATCTGGTGTCCTCCTTCAGCTAGTAGGTATGCTATGACTGCCAAGAATTGTGAACACCTTATATAGGGAATGTGAACAAAACAATTCTGTCCTGGGTCGTTGTAACTCTGTCCTGGGCCATTATGGTGGTTTCATTGGTACTTCACACATTGCTCACCATCAAATTAAATTCAAGCCATTTGCATTTGATTAGTTGGCTGGTGCTTTTCTTTATTTTGACCACAAATGAAGATACCAAAGTCTATTTCCATCAAGATTGAGTTCTAATTAATTAAATAACAGTGACAAATGTAAAAGATGACCTCACAGAACCAAGGCAACCCCAAAGGGAAGCACTTATGAATTTAAACATCATCAATGCCTCCATTAGAGGTAGTCTGAGTTTGTTTACATCAAGCCTTCTTGTTATGTGCTTGTTATGTGTCAGTTAAAACTACCCCAACAAGTAGCACTTACTGAATTTAAAGGACAAGTCAGTGCTAAAGTTAAAGTAATAATAGTGACAGAATGCAATCTGAATGAGATTCTAACCGTCATGGTTGAGTTCTTGGTAGGTGCACTAGTCAATTAAAACTACCCCAACAAGTAGCACTTACTGAATTAAAAGGACAAGTCAGTGCTAAAGTTAAAGTAATAATAGTGACAAAGGATAGAAGATGACAATACAGAGCCAAGACAACCCCAAAGAGATGCACTTATGAATTTAAACATCATCACTGCCTCCATTTGAGGTAGTCTGAGCTGGTTTGCTTCCATTGAGAATGTGTTCTTTGTATGTGCATGAGTCAATACAAAACTACTCTTCTATGCTAAATGAGTTAAATTGAGTTTATTTCCATCAAACATGACTTATTATGTGCACTGGTCAATTACAACTACCCCAACAAGTAGCACTTACTGAATTAAAAGGACAAGTCAGTGCTAAAGTAATAATAGTGACAAAAGTTTAAACATTCTACTTTCCCAAGAATGATCTCTTACCTACTGCTCTGTCTGGTGTCCTCCTTCAGCTAGTAGGTATGCTATGACTGCCAAGAATTGTGAACACCTTATATAGGGAATGTGAACAAAACAATTCTGTCCTGGGTCGTTGTAACTCTGTCCTGGGCCATTATGGTAGTTTCATTGGTACTCCACACATTGCTCACCATCAAATTAAATTCAAGTCATTTGCATTTGATTAGTTGGCTGGTGCTTTTCTTTATTTTGACCACAAATGAAGATACCTTTCCATCAAGATTGAGTTCTAATTAATTAAATAACAGTGACAAATGTAAAAGATGACCTCACAGAACCAAGGCAACCCCAAAGGGAAGCACTTATGAATTTAATTCATCATCAATGCCTCCATTAGAGGTAGTCTGAGTTTGTTTACATCAAGCCTTCTTGTTGTGTGCTTGTTATGTGTCAGTTAAAACTACCCCAACAAGTAGCACTTACTGAATTTAAAGGACAAGTCAGTGCTAAAGTTAAAGTAATAATAGTGACAGAATGCAATCTGAATGAGATTCTAACCGTCATGGTTGAGTTCTTGGTAGGTGCACTAGTCAATTAAAACTACCCCAACAAGTAGCACTTACTGAATTAAAAGGACAAGTCAGTGCTAAGGTTAAAGTAATAATAGTGACAAAGGATAGAAGATGACAATACAGAGCCAAGACAACCCCAAAGAGATGCACTTATGAATTTAAACATCATCACTGCCTCCATTTGAGGTAGTCTGAGCTTGTTTGCTTCCATTGAGAATGTGTTCTTTGTATGTGCATGAGTCAATACAAAACTACTCTTCTATGCTAAATGAGTTAAATTGAGTTTATTTCCATCAAACATGACTTATTATGTGCACTGGTCAATTACAACTACCCCAACACGTAGCACTTACTGAATTAAAAGGACAAGTCAGTGCTAAAGTGACAGTGACAAATGTAAAAGATGACCTCACAGAACCAAGGCAACCCCAAAGGGAAGCACTTATGAATTTAAACATCATCAATGCCTCCATTAGAGGTAGTCTGAGTTTGTTTACATCAAGCCTTCTTGTTATGTGCTTGTTATGTGTCAGTTAAAACTACCCCAACAAGTAGCACTTACTGAATTTAAAGGACAAGTCAGTGCTAAAGTTAAAGTAATAATAGTGACAGAATGCAATCTGAATGAGATTCTAACCGTCATGGTTGAGTTCTTGGTAGGTGCACTAGTCAATTAAAACTACCCCAACAAGTAGCACTTACTGAATTAAAAGGACAAGTCAGTGCTAAAGTTAAAGTAATAATAGTGACAAAGGATAGAAGATGACAATACAGAGCCAAGACAACCCCAAAGAGATGCACTTATGAATTTAAACATCATCACTGCCTCCATTTGAGGTAGTCTGAGCTGGTTTGCTTCCATTGAGAATGTGTTCTTTGTATGTGCATGAGTCAATACAAAACTACTCTTCTATGCTAAATGAGTTAAATTGAGTTTATTTCCATCAAACATGACTTATTATGTGCACTGGTCAATTACAACTACCCCAACAAGTAGCACTTACTGAATTAAAAGGACAAGTCAGTGCTAAAGTTAAAGTAATAATAGTGACAAAAGTTTAAACATTCTACTTTCCCAAGAATGATCTCTTACCTACTGCTCTGTCTGGTGTCCTCCTTCAGCTAGTAGGTATGCTATGACTGCCAAGAATTGTGAACACCTTATATAGGGAATGTGAACAAAACAATTCTGTCCTGGGTCGTTGTAACTCTGTCCTGGGCCATTATGGTAGTTCCATTGGTACTCCACACATTGCTCACCATCAAATTAAATTCAAGTCATTTGCATTTGATTAGTTGGCTGGTGCTTTTCTTTATTTTGACCACAAATGAAGATACCTTTCCATCAAGATTGAGTTCTAATTAATTAAATAACAGTGACAAATGTAAAAGATGACCTCACAGAACCAAGGCAACCCCAAAGGGAAGCACTTATGAATTTAATTCATCATCAATGCCTCCATTAGAGGTAGTCTGAGTTTGTTTACATCAAGCCTTCTTGTTGTGTGCTTGTTATGTGTCAGTTAAAACTACCCCAACAAGTAGCACTTACTGAATTTAAAGGACAAGTCAGTGCTAAAGTTAAAGTAATAATAGTGACAGAATGCAATCTGAATGAGATTCTAACCGTCATGGTTGAGTTCTTGGTAGGTGCACTAGTCAATTAAAACTACCCCAACAAGTAGCACTTACTGAATTAAAAGGACAAGTCAGTGCTAAGGTTAAAGTAATAATAGTGACAAAGGATAGAAGATGACAATACAGAGCCAAGACAACCCCAAAGAGATGCACTTATGAATTTAAACATCATCACTGCCTCCATTTGAGGTAGTCTGAGCTGGTTTGCTTCCATTGAGAATGTGTTCTTTGTATGTGCATGAGTCAATACAAAACTACTCTTCTATGCTAAATGAGTTAAATTGAGTTTATTTCCATCAAACATGACTTATTATGTGCACTGGTCAATTACAACTACCCCAACAAGTAGCACTTACTGAATTAAAAGGACAAGTCAGTGCTAAAGTTAAAGTAATAATAGTGACAAAAGTTTAAACATTCTACTTTCCCAAGAATGATCTCTTACCTACTGCTCTATCTGGTGTCCTCCTTCAGCTAGTAGGTATGCTATGACTGCCAAGAATTGTGAACACCTTATATAGGGAATGTGAACAAAACAATTCTGTCCTGGGTCGTTGTAACTCTGTCCTGGGCCATTATGGTGGTTTCATTGGTACTTCACACATTGCTCACCATCAAATTAAATTCAAGCCATTTGCATTTGATTAGTTGGCTGGTGCTTTTCTTTATTTTGACCACAAATGAAGATACCAAAGTCTATTTCCATCAAGATTGAGTTCTAATTAATTAAATAACAGTGACAAATGTAAAAGATGACCTCACAGAACCAAGGCAACCCCAAAGGGAAGCACTTATGAATTTAAACATCATCAATGCCTCCATTAGAGGTAGTCTGAGTTTGTTTACATCAAGCCTTCTTGTTATGTGCTTGTTATGTGTCAGTTAAAACTACCCCAACAAGTAGCACTTACTGAATTTAAAGGACAAGTCAGTGCTAAAGTTAAAGTAATAATAGTGACAGAATGCAATCTGAATGAGATTCTAACCGTCATGGTTGAGTTCTTGGTAGGTGCACTAGTCAATTAAAACTACCCCAACAAGTAGCACTTACTGAATTAAAAGGACAAGTCAGTGCTAAAGTTAAAGTAATAATAGTGACAAAGGATAGAAGATGACAATACAGAGCCAAGACAACCCCAAAGAGATGCACTTATGAATTTAAACATCATCACTGCCTCCATTTGAGGTAGTCTGAGCTGGTTTGCTTCCATTGAGAATGTGTTCTTTGTATGTGCATGAGTCAATACAAAACTACTCTTCTATGCTAAATGAGTTAAATTGAGTTTATTTCCATCAAACATGACTTATTATGTGCACTGGTCAATTACAACTACCCCAACAAGTAGCACTTACTGAATTAAAAGGACAAGTCAGTGCTAAAGTAATAATAGTGACAAAAGTTTAAACATTCTACTTTCCCAAGAATGATCTCTTACCTACTGCTCTGTCTGGTGTCCTCCTTCAGCTAGTAGGTATGCTATGACTGCCAAGAATTGTGAACACCTTATATAGGGAATGTGAACAAAACAATTCTGTCCTGGGTCGTTGTAACTCTGTCCTGGGCCATTATGGTAGTTTCATTGGTACTCCACACATTGCTCACCATCAAATTAAATTCAAGTCATTTGCATTTGATTAGTTGGCTGGTGCTTTTCTTTATTTTGACCACAAATGAAGATACCTTTCCATCAAGATTGAGTTCTAATTAATTAAATAACAGTGACAAATGTAAAAGATGACCTCACAGAACCAAGGCAACCCCAAAGGGAAGCACTTATGAATTTAATTCATCATCAATGCCTCCATTAGAGGTAGTCTGAGTTTGTTTACATCAAGCCTTCTTGTTGTGTGCTTGTTATGTGTCAGTTAAAACTACCCCAACAAGTAGCACTTACTGAATTTAAAGGACAAGTCAGTGCTAAAGTTAAAGTAATAATAGTGACAGAATGCAATCTGAATGAGATTCTAACCGTCATGGTTGAGTTCTTGGTAGGTGCACTAGTCAATTAAAACTACCCCAACAAGTAGCACTTACTGAATTAAAAGGACAAGTCAGTGCTAAGGTTAAAGTAATAATAGTGACAAAGGATAGAAGATGACAATACAGAGCCAAGACAACCCCAAAGAGATGCACTTATGAATTTAAACATCATCACTGCCTCCATTTGAGGTAGTCTGAGCTTGTTTGCTTCCATTGAGAATGTGTTCTTTGTATGTGCATGAGTCAATACAAAACTACTCTTCTATGCTAAATGAGTTAAATTGAGTTTATTTCCATCAAACATGACTTATTATGTGCACTGGTCAATTACAACTACCCCAACACGTAGCACTTACTGAATTAAAAGGACAAGTCAGTGCTAAAGTGACAGTGACAAATGTAAAAGATGACCTCACAGAACCAAGGCAACCCCAAAGGGAAGCACTTATGAATTTAAACATCATCAATGCCTCCATTAGAGGTAGTCTGAGTTTGTTTACATCAAGCCTTCTTGTTATGTGCTTGTTATGTGTCAGTTAAAACTACCCCAACAAGTAGCACTTACTGAATTTAAAGGACAAGTCAGTGCTAAAGTTAAAGTAATAATAGTGACAGAATGCAATCTGAATGAGATTCTAACCGTCATGGTTGAGTTCTTGGTAGGTGCACTAGTCAATTAAAACTACCCCAACAAGTAGCACTTACTGAATTAAAAGGACAAGTCAGTGCTAAAGTTAAAGTAATAATAGTGACAAAGGATAGAAGATGACAATACAGAGCCAAGACAACCCCAAAGAGATGCACTTATGAATTTAAACATCATCACTGCCTCCATTTGAGGTAGTCTGAGCTGGTTTGCTTCCATTGAGAATGTGTTCTTTGTATGTGCATGAGTCAATACAAAACTACTCTTCTATGCTAAATGAGTTAAATTGAGTTTATTTCCATCAAACATGACTTATTATGTGCACTGGTCAATTACAACTACCCCAACAAGTAGCACTTACTGAATTAAAAGGACAAGTCAGTGCTAAAGTTAAAGTAATAATAGTGACAAAAGTTTAAACATTCTACTTTCCCAAGAATGATCTCTTACCTACTGCTCTGTCTGGTGTCCTCCTTCAGCTAGTAGGTATGCTATGACTGCCAAGAATTGTGAACACCTTATATAGGGAATGTGAACAAAACAATTCTGTCCTGGGTCGTTGTAACTCTGTCCTGGGCCATTATGGTAGTTCCATTGGTACTCCACACATTGCTCACCATCAAATTAAATTCAAGTCATTTGCATTTGATTAGTTGGCTGGTGCTTTTCTTTATTTTGACCACAAATGAAGATACCTTTCCATCAAGATTGAGTTCTAATTAATTAAATAACAGTGACAAATGTAAAAGATGACCTCACAGAACCAAGGCAACCCCAAAGGGAAGCACTTATGAATTTAATTCATCATCAATGCCTCCATTAGAGGTAGTCTGAGTTTGTTTACATCAAGCCTTCTTGTTGTGTGCTTGTTATGTGTCAGTTAAAACTACCCCAACAAGTAGCACTTACTGAATTTAAAGGACAAGTCAGTGCTAAAGTTAAAGTAATAATAGTGACAGAATGCAATCTGAATGAGATTCTAACCGTCATGGTTGAGTTCTTGGTAGGTGCACTAGTCAATTAAAACTACCCCAACAAGTAGCACTTACTGAATTAAAAGGACAAGTCAGTGCTAAGGTTAAAGTAATAATAGTGACAAAGGATAGAAGATGACAATACAGAGCCAAGACAACCCCAAAGAGATGCACTTATGAATTTAAACATCATCACTGCCTCCATTTGAGGTAGTCTGAGCTGGTTTGCTTCCATTGAGAATGTGTTCTTTGTATGTGCATGAGTCAATACAAAACTACTCTTCTATGCTAAATGAGTTAAATTGAGTTTATTTCCATCAAACATGACTTATTATGTGCACTGGTCAATTACAACTACCCCAACAAGTAGCACTTACTGAATTAAAAGGACAAGTCAGTGCTAAAGTTAAAGTAATAATAGTGACAAAAGTTTAAACATTCTACTTTCCCAAGAATGATCTCTTACCTACTGCTCTGTCTGGTGTCCTCCTTCAGCTAGTAGGTATGCTATGACTGCCAAGAATTGTGAACACCTTATATAGGGAATGTGAACAAAACAATTCTGTCCTGGGTCGTTGTAACTCTGTCCTGGGCCATTATGGTAGTTCCATTGGTACTCCACACATTGCTCACCATCAAATTAAATTCAAGTCATTTGCATTTGATTAGTTGGCTGGTGCTTTTCTTTATTTTGACCACAAATGAAGATACCTTTCCATCAAGATTGAGTTCTAATTAATTAAATAACAGTGACAAATGTAAAAGATGACCTCACAGAACCAAGGCAACCCCAAAGGGAAGCACTTATGAATTTAATTCATCATCAATGCCTCCATTAGAGGTAGTCTGAGTTTGTTTACATCAAGCCTTCTTGTTGTGTGCTTGTTATGTGTCAGTTAAAACTACCCCAACAAGTAGCACTTACTGAATTTAAAGGACAAGTCAGTGCTAAAGTTAAAGTAATAATAGTGACAGAATGCAATCTGAATGAGATTCTAACCGTCATGGTTGAGTTCTTGGTAGGTGCACTAGTCAATTAAAACTACCCCAACAAGTAGCACTTACTGAATTAAAAGGACAAGTCAGTGCTAAGGTTAAAGTAATAATAGTGACAAAGGATAGAAGATGACAATACAGAGCCAAGACAACCCCAAAGAGATGCACTTATGAATTTAAACATCATCACTGCCTCCATTTGAGGTAGTCTGAGCTGGTTTGCTTCCATTGAGAATGTGTTCTTTGTATGTGCATGAGTCAATACAAAACTACTCTTCTATGCTAAATGAGTTAAATTGAGTTTATTTCCATCAAACATGACTTATTATGTGCACTGGTCAATTACAACTACCCCAACAAGTAGCACTTACTGAATTAAAAGGACAAGTCAGTGCTAAAGTTAAAGTAATAATAGTGACAAAAGTTTAAACATTCTACTTTCCCAAGAATGATCTCTTACCTACTGCTCTATCTGGTGTCCTCCTTCAGCTAGTAGGTATGCTATGACTGCCAAGAATTGTGAACACCTTATATAGGGAATGTGAACAAAACAATTCTGTCCTGGGTCGTTGTAACTCTGTCCTGGGCCATTATGGTGGTTTCATTGGTACTTCACACATTGCTCACCATCAAATTAAATTCAAGCCATTTGCATTTGATTAGTTGGCTGGTGCTTTTCTTTATTTTGACCACAAATGAAGATACCAAAGTCTATTTCCATCAAGATTGAGTTCTAATTAATTAAATAACAGTGACAAATGTAAAAGATGACCTCACAGAACCAAGGCAACCCCAAAGGGAAGCACTTATGAATTTAAACATCATCAATGCCTCCATTAGAGGTAGTCTGAGTTTGTTTACATCAAGCCTTCTTGTTATGTGCTTGTTATGTGTCAGTTAAAACTACCCCAACAAGTAGCACTTACTGAATTTAAAGGACAAGTCAGTGCTAAAGTTAAAGTAATAATAGTGACAGAATGCAATCTGAATGAGATTCTAACCGTCATGGTTGAGTTCTTGGTAGGTGCACTAGTCAATTAAAACTACCCCAACAAGTAGCACTTACTGAATTAAAAGGACAAGTCAGTGCTAAAGTTAAAGTAATAATAGTGACAAAGGATAGAAGATGACAATACAGAGCCAAGACAACCCCAAAGAGATGCACTTATGAATTTAAACATCATCACTGCCTCCATTTGAGGTAGTCTGAGCTGGTTTGCTTCCATTGAGAATGTGTTCTTTGTATGTGCATGAGTCAATACAAAACTACTCTTCTATGCTAAATGAGTTAAATTGAGTTTATTTCCATCAAACATGACTTATTATGTGCACTGGTCAATTACAACTACCCCAACAAGTAGCACTTACTGAATTAAAAGGACAAGTCAGTGCTAAAGTTAAAGTAATAATAGTGACAAAAGTTTAAACATTCTACTTTCCCAAGAATGATCTCTTACCTACTGCTCTGTCTGGTGTCCTCCTTCAGCTAGTAGGTATGCTATGACTGCCAAGAATTGTGAACACCTTATATAGGGAATGTGAACAAAACAATTCTGTCCTGGGTCGTTGTAACTCTGTCCTGGGCCATTATGGTAGTTTCATTGGTACTCCACACATTGCTCACCATCAAATTAAATTCAAGTCATTTGCATTTGATTAGTTGGCTGGTGCTTTTCTTTATTTTGACCACAAATGAAGATACCTTTCCATCAAGATTGAGTTCTAATTAATTAAATAATTAGCAGTGACAACAGTGACAGTGAATTAACAGTGACAAATGTAAAAGATGACCTCACAGAACCAAGGCAACCCCAAAGGGAAGCACTTATGAATTTAAACATCATCAATGCCTCCATTAGAGGTAGTCTGAGTTTGTTTACATCAAGCCTTCTTGTTATGTGCTTGTTATGTGTCAGTTAAAACTACCCCAACAAGTAGCACTTACTGAATTTAAAGGACAAGTCAGTGCTAAAGTTAAAGTAATAATAGTGACAGAATGCAATCTGAATGAGATTCTAACCGTCATGGTTGAGTTCTTGGTAGGTGCACTAGTCAATTAAAACTACCCCAACAAGTAGCACTTACTGAATTAAAAGGACAAGTCAGTGCTAAGGTTAAAGTAATAATAGTGACAAAGGATAGAAGATGACAATACAGAGCCAAGACAACCCCAAAGAGATGCACTTATGAATTTAAACATCATCACTGCCTCCATTTGAGGTAGTCTGAGCTTGTTTGCTTCCATTGAGAATGTGTTCTTTGTATGTGCATGAGTCAATACAAAACTACTCTTCTATGCTAAATGAGTTAAATTGAGTTTATTTCCATCAAACATGACTTATTATGTGCACTGGTCAATTACAACTACCCCAACAAGTAGCACTTACTGAATTAAAAGGACAAGTCAGTGCTAAAGTTAAAGTAATAATAGTGACAAAAGTTTAAACATTCTACTTTCCCAAGAATGATCTCTTACCTACTGCTCTATCTGGTGTCCTCCTTCAGCTAGTAGGTATGCTATGACTGCCAAGAATTGTGAACACCTTATATAGGGAATGTGAACAAAACAATTCTGTCCTGGGTCGTTGTAACTCTGTCCT
The DNA here is from genome assembly GCF_963280865.1 of Gymnoscopelus braueri. Taxonomy (NCBI): domain Eukaryota; kingdom Metazoa; phylum Chordata; class Actinopteri; order Myctophiformes; family Myctophidae; genus Gymnoscopelus; species Gymnoscopelus braueri. The sequence continues at coordinate 2,526,455 of NC_137620.1, read as the reverse complement.
GGGCCATTATGGTGGTTTCATTGGTACTTCACACATTGCTCACCATCAAATTAAATTCAAGCCATTTGCATTTGATTAGTTGGCTGGTGCTTTTCTTTATTTTGACCACAAATGAAGATACCAAAGTCTATTTCCATCAAGATTGAGTTCTAATTAATTAAATAACAGTGACAAATGTAAAAGATGACCTCACAGAACCAAGGCAACCCCAAAGGGAAGCACTTATGAATTTAAACATCATCAATGCCTCCATTAGAGGTAGTCTGAGTTTGTTTACATCAAGCCTTCTTGTTATGTGCTTGTTATGTGTCAGTTAAAACTACCCCAACAAGTAGCACTTACTGAATTTAAAGGACAAGTCAGTGCTAAAGTTAAAGTAATAATAGTGACAGAATGCAATCTGAATGAGATTCTAACCGTCATGGTTGAGTTCTTGGTAGGTGCACTAGTCAATTAAAACTACCCCAACAAGTAGCACTTACTGAATTAAAAGGACAAGTCAGTGCTAAAGTTAAAGTAATAATAGTGACAAAGGATAGAAGATGACAATACAGAGCCAAGACAACCCCAAAGAGATGCACTTATGAATTTAAACATCATCACTGCCTCCATTTGAGGTAGTCTGAGCTGGTTTGCTTCCATTGAGAATGTGTTCTTTGTATGTGCATGAGTCAATACAAAACTACTCTTCTATGCTAAATGAGTTAAATTGAGTTTATTTCCATCAAACATGACTTATTATGTGCACTGGTCAATTACAACTACCCCAACAAGTAGCACTTACTGAATTAAAAGGACAAGTCAGTGCTAAAGTTAAAGTAATAATAGTGACAAAAGTTTAAACATTCTACTTTCCCAAGAATGATCTCTTACCTACTGCTCTGTCTGGTGTCCTCCTTCAGCTAGTAGGTATGCTATGACTGCCAAGAATTGTGAACACCTTATATAGGGAATGTGAACAAAACAATTCTGTCCTGGGTCGTTGTAACTCTGTCCTGGGCCATTATGGTAGTTTCATTGGTACTCCACACATTGCTCACCATCAAATTAAATTCAAGTCATTTGCATTTGATTAGTTGGCTGGTGCTTTTCTTTATTTTGACCACAAATGAAGATACCTTTCCATCAAGATTGAGTTCTAATTAATTAAATAACAGTGACAAATGTAAAAGATGACCTCACAGAACCAAGGCAACCCCAAAGGGAAGCACTTATGAATTTAATTCATCATCAATGCCTCCATTAGAGGTAGTCTGAGTTTGTTTACATCAAGCCTTCTTGTTGTGTGCTTGTTATGTGTCAGTTAAAACTACCCCAACAAGTAGCACTTACTGAATTTAAAGGACAAGTCAGTGCTAAAGTTAAAGTAATAATAGTGACAGAATGCAATCTGAATGAGATTCTAACCGTCATGGTTGAGTTCTTGGTAGGTGCACTAGTCAATTAAAACTACCCCAACAAGTAGCACTTACTGAATTAAAAGGACAAGTCAGTGCTAAGGTTAAAGTAATAATAGTGACAAAGGATAGAAGATGACAATACAGAGCCAAGACAACCCCAAAGAGATGCACTTATGAATTTAAACATCATCACTGCCTCCATTTGAGGTAGTCTGAGCTTGTTTGCTTCCATTGAGAATGTGTTCTTTGTATGTGCATGAGTCAATACAAAACTACTCTTCTATGCTAAATGAGTTAAATTGAGTTTATTTCCATCAAACATGACTTATTATGTGCACTGGTCAATTACAACTACCCCAACAAGTAGCACTTACTGAATTAAAAGGACAAGTCAGTGCTAAAGTTAAAGTAATAATAGTGACAAAAGTTTAAACATTCTACTTTCCCAAGAATGATCTCTTACCTACTGCTCTATCTGGTGTCCTCCTTCAGCTAGTAGGTATGCTATGACTGCCAAGAATTGTGAACACCTTATATAGGGAATGTGAACAAAACAATTCTGTCCTGGGTCGTTGTAACTCTGTCCTGGGCCATTATGGTGGTTTCATTGGTACTTCACACATTGCTCACCATCAAATTAAATTCAAGTCATTTGCATTTGATTAGTTGGCTGGTGCTTTTCTTTATTTTGACCACAAATGAAGATACCTTTCCATCAAGATTGAGTTCTAATTAATTAAATAACAGTGACAAATGTAAAAGATGACCTCACAGAACCAAGGCAACCCCAAAGGGAAGCACTTATGAATTTAAACATCATCAATGCCTCCATTAGAGGTAGTCTGAGTTTGTTTACATCAAGCCTTCTTGTTGTGTGCTTGTTATGTGTCAGTTAAAACTACCCCAACAAGTAGCACTTACTGATTATTTGCATTTGATTAGTTGGCTGGTGCTTTTCTTTATTTTGACCACAAATGAAGATACCTTTCCATCAAGATTGAGTTCTAATTAATTAAATAACAGTGACAAATGTAAAAGATGACCTCACAGAACCAAGGCAACCCCAAAGGGAAGCACTTATGAATTTAAACATCATCAATGCCTCCATTAGAGGTAGTCTGAGTTTGTTTACATCAAGCCTTCTTGTTGTGTGCTTGTTATGTGTCAGTTAAAACTACCCCAACAAGTAGCACTTACTGAATTTAAAGGACAAGTCAGTGCTAAAGTTAAAGTAATAATAGTGACAGAATGCAATCTGAGTGAGATTCTAACCGTCATGGTTGAGTTCTTGGTAGGTGCACTAGTCAATTAAAACTACCCCAACAAGTAGCACTTACTGAATTAAAAGGACAAGTCAGTGCTAAAGTTAAAGTAATAATAGTGACAAAGGATAGAAGATGACAATACAGAGCCAAGACAACCCCAAAGAGATGCACTTATGAATTTAAACATCATCACTGCCTCCATTTGAGGTAGTCTGAGCTGGTTTGCTTCCATTGAGAATGTGTTCTTTGTATGTGCATGAGTCAATACAAAACTACTCTTCTATGCTAAATGAGTTAAATTGAGTTTATTTCCATCAAACATGACTTATTATGTGCACTGGTCAATTACAACTACCCCAACAAGTAGCACTTACTGAATTTAAAGGACAAGTCAGTGCTAAAGTTAAAGTAATAATAGTGACAAAAGTTTTAACATTCTACTTTCCCAAGAATGATCTCTTACCTACTGCTCTGTCTGGTGTCCTCCTTCAGCTAGTAGGTATGCTATGACTGCCAAGAATTGTGAACACCTTATATAGGGAATGTGAACAAAACAATTCTGTCCTGGGTCGTTGTAACTCTGTCCTGGGCCATTATGGTAGTTTCATTGGTATTCCACACATTGCTCACCATCAAATTAAATTCAAGTCATTTGCATTTGATTAGTTGGCTGGTGCTTTTCTTTATTTTGACCACAAATGAAGATACCTTTCCATCAAGATTGAGTTCTAATTAATTAAATAACAGTGACAAATGTAAAAGATGACCTCACAGAACCAAGGCAACCCCAAAGGGAAGCACTTATGAATTTAAACATCATCAATGCCTCCATTAGAGGTAGTCTGAGTTTGTTTACATCAAGCCTTCTTGTTGTGTGCTTGTTATGTGTCAGTTAAAACTACCCCAACAAGTAGCACTTACTGAATTTAAAGGACAAGTCAGTGCTAAAGTTAAAGTAATAATAGTGACAGAATGCAATCTGAATGAGATTCTAACCGTCATGGTTGAGTTCTTGGTAGGTGCACTAGTCAATTAAAACTACCCCAACAAGTAGCACTTACTGAATTAAAAGGACAAGTCAGTGCTAAGGTTAAAGTAATAATAGTGACAAAGGATAGAAGATGACAATACAGAGCCAAGACAACCCCAAAGAGATGCACTTATGAATTTAAACATCATCACTGCCTCCATTTGAGGTAGTCTGGGCTTGTTTGCTTCCATTGAGAATGTGTTCTTTGTATGTGCACGAGTCAATACAAAACTACTCTTCTATGCTAAATGAGTTAAATTGAGTTTATTTCCATCAAACATGACTTATTATGTGCACTGGTCAATTACAACTACCCCAACAAGTAGCACTTACTGAATTAAAAGGACAAGTCAGTGCTAAAGTTAAAGTAATAATAGTGACAAAAGTTTAAACATTCTACTTTCCCAAGATTGATCTCTTACATACTGCTCTGTCTGGTGTCCTCCTTCAGCTAGTAGGTATGCTATGACTGCCAAGAATTGTGAATACCTTATATAGGGAATGTGAACAAAACAATTCTGTCCTGGGTCGTTGTAACTCTGTCCTGGGCCATTATGGTAGTTTCATTGGTACTTCACACATTGCTCACCATCAAATTAAATTCAAGTCATTTGCATTTGATTAGTTGGCTGGTGCTTTTCTTTATTTTGACCACAAATGAAGATACCTTTCCATCAAGATTGTGTTCTAATTAATTAAATAACAGTGACAAATGTAAAAGATGACCTCACAGAACCAAGGCAACCCCAAAGGGAAGCACTTATGAATTTAAACATCATCAATGCCTCCATTAGAGGTAGTCTGAGTTTGTTTACATCAAGCCTTCTTGTTATGTGCTTGTTATGTGTCAGTTAAAACTACCCCAACAAGTAGCACTTACTGAATTTAAAGGACAAGTCAGTGCTAAAGTTAAAGTAATAATAGTGACAGAATGCAATCTGAATGAGATTCTAACCGTCATGGTTGAGTTCTTGGTAGGTGCACTAGTCAATTAAAACTACCCCAACAAGTAGCACTTACTGAATTAAAAGGACAAGTCAGTGCTAAAGTTAAAGTAATAATAGTGACAAAGTATAGAAGATGACAATACAGAGCCAAGACAACCCCAAAGAGATGCACTTATGAATTTAAACATCATCACTGCCTCCATTTGAGGTAGTCTGAGCTGGTTTGCTTCCATTGAGAATGTGTTCTTTGTATGTGCATGAGTCAATACAAAACTACTCTTCTATGCTAAATGAGTTAAATTGAGTTTATTTCCATCAAACATGACTTATTATGTGCACTGGTCAATTACAACTACCCCAACAAGTAGCACTTACTGAATTTAAAGGACAAGTCAGTGCTAAAGTTAAAGTAATAATAGTGACAAAAGTTTAAACATTCTACTTTCCCAAGATTGATCTCTTACCTACTGCTCTGTCTGGTGTCCTCCTTCAGCTAGTAGGTATGCTATGACTGCCAAGAATTGTGAACACCTTATATAGGGAATGTGAACAAAACAATTCTGTCCTGGGTCGTTGTAACTCTGTCCTGGGCCATTATGGTAGTTTCATTGGTATTCCACACATTGCTCACCATCAAATTAAATTCAAGTCATTTGCATTTGATTAGTTGGCTGGTGCTTTTCTTTATTTTGACCACAAATGAAGATACCTTATTATGTGCACTGGTCAATTACAACTACCCCAACAAGTAGCACTTACTGAATTAAATGGACAAGTCAGTGCTAAAGTTAAAGTAATAATAGTGACAAAAGTTTAAACATTCTACTTTCCCAAGAATGATCTCTTACCTACTGCTCTGTCTGGTGTCCTCCTTCAGCTAGTAGGTATGCTATGACTGCCAAGAATTGTGAACACCTTATATAGGGAATGTGAACAAAACAATTCTGTCCTGGGTCGTTGTAACTCTGTCCTGGGCCATTATGGTAGTTTCATTGGTACTCCACACATTGCTCACCATCAAATTAAATTCAAGTCATTTGCATTTGATTAGTTGGCTGGTGCTTTTCTTTATTTTGACCACAAATGAAGATACCTTTCCATCAAGATTGAGTTCTAATTAATTAAATAACAGTGACAAATGTAAAAGATGACCTCACAGAACCAAGGCAACCCCAAAGGGAAGCACTTATGAATTTAATTCATCATCAATGCCTCCATTAGAGGTAGTCTGAGTTTGTTTACATCAAGCCTTCTTGTTGTGTGCTTGTTATGTGTCAGTTAAAACTACCCCAACAAGTAGCACTTACTGAATTTAAAGGACAAGTCAGTGCTAAAGTTAAAGTAATAATAGTGACAGAATGCAATCTGAATGAGATTCTAACCGTCATGGTTGAGTTCTTGGTAGGTGCACTAGTCAATTAAAACTACCCCAACAAGTAGCACTTACTGAATTAAAAGGACAAGTCAGTGCTAAGGTTAAAGTAATAATAGTGACAAAGGATAGAAGATGACAATACAGAGCCAAGACAACCCCAAAGAGATGCACTTATGAATTTAAACATCATCACTGCCTCCATTTGAGGTAGTCTGAGCTTGTTTGCTTCCATTGAGAATGTGTTCTTTGTATGTGCATGAGTCAATACAAAACTACTCTTCTATGCTAAATGAGTTAAATTGAGTTTATTTCCATCAAACATGACTTATTATGTGCACTGGTCAATTACAACTACCCCAACAAGTAGCACTTACTGAATTAAAAGGACAAGTCAGTGCTAAAGTTAAAGTAATAATAGTGACAAAAGTTTAAACATTCTACTTTCCCAAGAATGATCTCTTACCTACTGCTCTATCTGGTGTCCTCCTTCAGCTAGTAGGTATGCTATGACTGCCAAGAATTGTGAACACCTTATATAGGGAATGTGAACAAAACAATTCTGTCCTGGGTCGTTGTAACTCTGTCCTGGGCCATTATGGTGGTTTCATTGGTACTTCACACATTGCTCACCATCAAATTAAATTCAAGCCATTTGCATTTGATTAGTTGGCTGGTGCTTTTCTTTATTTTGACCACAAATGAAGATACCAAAGTCTATTTCCATCAAGATTGAGTTCTAATTAATTAAATAACAGTGACAAATGTAAAAGATGACCTCACAGAGCCAAGGCAACCCCAAAGGGAAGCACTTATGAATTTAAACATCATCAATGCCTCCATTAGAGGTAGTCTGAGTTTGTTTACATCAAGCCTTCTTGTTATGTGCTTGTTATGTGTCAGTTAAAACTACCCCAACAAGTAGCACTTACTGAATTTAAAGGACAAGTCAGTGCTAAAGTTAAAGTAATAATAGTGACAGAATGCAATCTGAATGAGATTCTAACCGTCATGGTTGAGTTCTTGGTAGGTGCACTAGTCAATTAAAACTACCCCAACAAGTAGCACTTACTGAATTAAAAGGACAAGTCAGTGCTAAAGTTAAAGTAATAATAGTGACAAAGGATAGAAGATGACAATACAGAGCCAAGACAACCCCAAAGAGATGCACTTATGAATTTAAACATCATCACTGCCTCCATTTGAGGTAGTCTGAGCTGGTTTGCTTCCATTGAGAATGTGTTCTTTGTATGTGCATGAGTCAATACAAAACTACTCTTCTATGCTAAATGAGTTAAATTGAGTTTATTTCCATCAAACATGACTTATTATGTGCACTGGTCAATTACAACTACCCCAACAAGTAGCACTTACTGAATTTAAAGGACAAGTCAGTGCTAAAGTTAAAGTAATAATAGTGACAAAAGTTTTAACATTCTACTTTCCCAAGAATGATCTCTTACCTACTGCTCTATCTGGTGTCCTCCTTCAGCTAGTAGGTATGCTATGACTGCCAAGAATTGTGAACACCTTATATAGGGAATGTGAACAAAACAATTCTGTCCTGGGTCGTTGTAACTCTGTCCTGGGCCATTATGGTAGTTTCATTGGTATTCCACACATTGCTCACCATCAAATTAAATTCAAGTCATTTGCATTTGATTAGTTGGCTGGTGCTTTTCTTTATTTTGACCACAAATGAAGATACCTTTCCATCAAGATTGAGTTCTAATTAATTAAATAACAGTGACAAATGTAAAAGATGACCTCACAGAACCAAGGCAACCCCAAAGGGAAGCACTTATGAATTTAAACATCATCAATGCCTCCATTAGAGGTAGTCTGAGTTTGTTTACATCAAGCCTTCTTGTTATGTGCTTGTTATGTGTCAGTTAAAACTACCCCAACAAGTAGCACTTACTGAATTTAAAGGACAAGTCAGTGCTAAAGTTAAAGTAATAATAGTGACAGAATGCAATCTGAATGAGATTCTAACCGTCATGGTTGAGTTCTTGGTAGGTGCACTAGTCAATTAAAACTACCCCAACAAGTAGCACTTACTGAATTAAAAGGACAAGTCAGTGCTAAGGTTAAAGTAATAATAGTGACAAAGGATAGAAGATGACAATACAGAGCCAAGACAACCCCAAAGAGATGCACTTATGAATTTAAACATCATCACTGCCTCCATTTGAGGTAGTCTGAGCTTGTTTGCTTCCATTGAGAATGTGTTCTTTGTATGTGCATGAGTCAATACAAAACTACTCTTCTATGCTAAATGAGTTAAATTGAGTTTATTTCCATCAAACATGACTTATTATGTGCACTGGTCAATTACAACTACCCCAACACGTAGCACTTACTGAATTAAAAGGACAAGTCAGTGCTAAAGTTAAAGTAATAATAGTGACAAAAGTTTAAACATTCTACTTTCCCAAGAATGATCTCTTACCTACTGCTCTATCTGGTGTCCTCCTTCAGCTAGTAGGTATGCTATGACTGCCAAGAATTGTGAACACCTTATATAGGGAATGTGAACAAAACAATTCTGTCCTGGGTCGTTGTAACTCTGTCCTGGGCCATTATGGTGGTTTCATTGGTACTTCACACATTGCTCACCATCAAATTAAATTCAAGCCATTTGCATTTGATTAGTTGGCTGGTGCTTTTCTTTATTTTGACCACAAATGAAGATACCAAAGTCTATTTCCATCAAGATTGAGTTCTAATTAATTAAATAACAGTGACAAATGTAAAAGATGACCTCACAGAACCAAGGCAACCCCAAAGGGAAGCACTTATGAATTTAAACATCATCAATGCCTCCATTAGAGGTAGTCTGAGTTTGTTTACATCAAGCCTTCTTGTTGTGTGCTTGTTATGTGTCAGTTAAAACTACCCCAACAAGTAGCACTTACTGAATTTAAAGGACAAGTCAGTGCTAAAGTTAAAGTAATAATAGTGACAGAATGCAATCTGAATGAGATTCTAACCGTCATGGTTGAGTTCTTGGTAGGTGCACTAGTCAATTAAAACTACCCCAACAAGTAGCACTTACTGAATTAAAAGGACAAGTCAGTGCTAAGGTTAAAGTAATAATAGTGACAAAGGATAGAAGATGACAATACAGAGCCAAGACAACCCCAAAGAGATGCACTTATGAATTTAAACATCATCACTGCCTCCATTTGAGGTAGTCTGAGCTTGTTTGCTTCCATTGAGAATGTGTTCTTTGTATGTGCATGAGTCAATACAAAACTACTCTTCTATGCTAAATGAGTTAAATTGAGTTTATTTCCATCAAACATGACTTATTATGTGCACTGGTCAATTACAACTACCCCAACACGTAGCACTTACTGAATTAAAAGGACAAGTCAGTGCTAAAGTTAAAGTAATAATAGTGACAAAAGTTTAAACATTCTACTTTCCCAAGAATGATCTCTTACCTACTGCTCTATCTGGTGTCCTCCTTCAGCTAGTAGGTATGCTATGACTGCCAAGAATTGTGAACACCTTATATAGGGAATGTGAACAAAACAATTCTGTCCTGGGTCGTTGTAACTCTGTCCTGGGCCATTATGGTGGTTTCATTGGTACTTCACACATTGCTCACCATCAAATTAAATTCAAGCCATTTGCATTTGATTAGTTGGCTGGTGCTTTTCTTTATTTTGACCACAAATGAAGATACCAAAGTCTATTTCCATCAAGATTGAGTTCTAATTAATTAAATAACAGTGACAAATGTAAAAGATGACCTCACAGAACCAAGGCAACCCCAAAGGGAAGCACTTATGAATTTAAACATCATCAATGCCTCCATTAGAGGTAGTCTGAGTTTGTTTACATCAAGCCTTCTTGTTGTGTGCTTGTTATGTGTCAGTTAAAACTACCCCAACAAGTAGCACTTACTGAATTTAAAGGACAAGTCAGTGCTAAAGTTAAAGTAATAATAGTGACAGAATGCAATCTGAATGAGATTCTAACCGTCATGGTTGAGTTCTTGGTAGGTGCACTAGTCAATTAAAACTACCCCAACAAGTAGCACTTACTGAATTAAAAGGACAAGTCAGTGCTAAAGTTAAAGTAATAATAGTGACAAAGGATAGAAGATGACAATACAGAGCCAAGACAACCCCAAAGAGATGCACTTATGAATTTAAACATCATCACTGCCTCCATTTGAGGTAGTCTGAGCTGGTTTGCTTCCATTGAGAATGTGTTCTTTGTATGTGCATGAGTCAATACAAAACTACTCTTCTATGCTAAATGAGTTAAATTGAGTTTATTTCCATCAAACATGACTTATTATGTGCACTGGTCAATTACAACTACCCCAACAAGTAGCACTTACTGAATTAAAAGGACAAGTCAGTGCTAAAGTTAAAGTAATAATAGTGACAAAAGTTTAAACATTCTACTTTCCCAAGAATGATCTCTTACCTACTGCTCTGTCTGGTGTCCTCCTTCAGCTAGTAGGTATGCTATGACTGCCAAGAATTGTGAACACCTTATATAGGGAATGTGAACAAAACAATTCTGTCCTGGGTCGTTGTAACTCTGTCCTGGGCCATTATGGTGGTTTCATTGGTACTTCACACATTGCTCACCATCAAATTAAATTCAAGTCATTTGCATTTGATTAGTTGGCTGGTGCTTTTCTTTATTTTGACCACAAATGAAGATACCTTTCCATCAAGATTGAGTTCTAATTAATTAAATAACAGTGACAAATGTAAAAGATGACCTCACAGAACCAAGGCAACCCCAAAGGGAAGCACTTATGAATTTAATTCATCATCAATGCCTCCATTAGAGGTAGTCTGAGTTTGTTTACATCAAGCCTTCTTGTTGTGTGCTTGTTATGTGTCAGTTAAAACTACCCCAACAAGTAGCACTTACTGAATTTAAAGGACAAGTCAGTGCTAAAGTTAAAGTAATAATAGTGACAGAATGCAATCTGAATGAGATTCTAACCGTCATGGTTGAGTTCTTGGTAGGTGCACTAGTCAATTAAAACTACCCCAACAAGTAGCACTTACTGAATTAAAAGGACAAGTCAGTGCTAAAGTTAAAGTAATAATAGTGACAAAGGATAGAAGATGACAATACAGAGCCAAGACAACCCCAAAGAGATGCACTTATGAATTTAAACATCATCACTGCCTCCATTTGAGGTAGTCTGAGCTGGTTTGCTTCCATTGAGAATGTGTTCTTTGTATGTGCATGAGTCAATACAAAACTACTCTTCTATGCTAAATGAGTTAAATTGAGTTTATTTCCATCAAACATGACTTATTATGTGCACTGGTCAATTACAACTACCCCAACAAGTAGCACTTACTGAATTTAAAGGACAAGTCAGTGCTAAAGTTAAAGTAATAATAGTGACAACAGTTTTAACATTCTACTTTCCCAAGAATGATCTCTTACCTACTGCTCTGTCTGGTGTCCTCCTTCAGCTAGTAGGTATGCTATGACTGCCAAGAATTGTGAACACCTTATATAGGGAATGTGAACAAAACAATTCTGTCCTGGGTCGTTGTAACTCTGTCCTGGGCCATTATGGTGGTTTCATTGGTACTTCACACATTGCTCACCATCAAATTAAATTCAAGTCATTTGCATTTGATTAGTTGGCTGGTGCTTTTCTTTATTTTGACCACAAATGAAGATACCTTTCCATCAAGATTGAGTTCTAATTAATTAAATAACAGTGACAAATGTAAAAGATGACCTCACAGAACCAAGGCAACCCCAAAGGGAAGCACTTATGAATTTAAACATCATCAATGCCTCCATTAGAGGTAGTCTGAGTTTGTTTACATCAAGCCTTCTTGTTGTGTGCTTGTTATGTGTCAGTTAAAACTACCCCAACAAGTAGCACTTACTGAATTTAAAGGACAAGTCAGTGCTAAAGTTAAAGTAATAATAGTGACAGAATGCAATCTGAATGAGATTCTAACCGTCATGGTTGAGTTCTTGGTAGGTGCACTAGTCAATTAAAACTACCCCAACAAGTAGCACTTACTGAATTAAAAGGACAAGTCAGTGCTAAAGTTAAAGTAATAATAGTGACAAAGGATAGAAGATGACAATACAGAGCCAAGACAACCCCAAAGAGATGCACTTATGAATTTAAACATCATCACTGCCTCCATTTGAGGTAGTCTGAGCTGGTTTGCTTCCATTGAGAATGTGTTCTTTGTATGTGCATGAGTCAATACAAAACTACTCTTCTATGCTAAATGAGTTAAATTGAGTTTATTTCCATCAAACATGACTTATTATGTGCACTGGTCAATTACAACTACCCCAACAAGTAGCACTTACTGAATTAAAAGGACAAGTCAGTGCTAAAGTTAAAGTAATAATAGTGACAAAAGTTTAAACATTCTACTTTCCCAAGAATGATCTCTTACCTACTGCTCTATCTGGTGTCCTCCTTCAGCTAGTAGGTATGCTATGACTGCCAAGAATTGTGAACACCTTATATAGGGAATGTGAACAAAACAATTCTGTCCTGGGTCGTTGTAACTCTGTCCTGGGCCATTATGGTGGTTTCATTGGTACTTCACACATTGCTCACCATCAAATTAAATTCAAGCCATTTGCATTTGATTAGTTGGCTGGTGCTTTTCTTTATTTTGACCACAAATGAAGATACCAAAGTCTATTTCCATCAAGATTGAGTTCTAATTAATTAAATAACAGTGACAAATGTAAAAGATGACCTCACAGAACCAAGGCAACCCCAAAGGGAAGCACTTATGAATTTAAACATCATCAATGCCTCCATTAGAGGTAGTCTGAGTTTGTTTACATCAAGCCTTCTTGTTATGTGCTTGTTATGTGTCAGTTAAAACTACCCCAACAAGTAGCACTTACTGAATTTAAAGGACAAGTCAGTGCTAAAGTTAAAGTAATAATAGTGACAGAATGCAATCTGAATGAGATTCTAACCGTCATGGTTGAGTTCTTGGTAGGTGCACTAGTCAATTAAAACTACCCCAACAAGTAGCACTTACTGAATTAAAAGGACAAGTCAGTGCTAAAGTTAAAGTAATAATAGTGACAAAGGATAGAAGATGACAATACAGAGCCAAGACAACCCCAAAGAGATGCACTTATGAATTTAAACATCATCACTGCCTCCATTTGAGGTAGTCTGAGCTGGTTTGCTTCCATTGAGAATGTGTTCTTTGTATGTGCATGAGTCAATACAAAACTACTCTTCTATGCTAAATGAGTTAAATTGAGTTTATTTCCATCAAACATGACTTATTATGTGCACTGGTCAATTACAACTACCCCAACAAGTAGCACTTACTGAATTAAAAGGACAAGTCAGTGCTAAAGTTAAAGTAATAATAGTGACAAAAGTTTAAACATTCTACTTTCCCAAGAATGATCTCTTACCTACTGCTCTGTCTGGTGTCCTCCTTCAGCTAGTAGGTATGCTATGACTGCCAAGAATTGTGAACACCTTATATAGGGAATGTGAACAAAACAATTCTGTCCTGGGTCGTTGTAACTCTGTCCTGGGCCATTATGGTAGTTTCATTGGTACTCCACACATTGCTCACCATCAAATTAAATTCAAGTCATTTGCATTTGATTAGTTGGCTGGTGCTTTTCTTTATTTTGACCACAAATGAAGATACCTTTCCATCAAGATTGAGTTCTAATTAATTAAATAATTAGCAGTGACAACAGTGACAGTGAATTAACAGTGACACATGTAAAAGATGACCTCACAGAACCAAGGCAACCCCAAAGGGAAGCACTTATGAATTTAAACATCATCAATGCCTCCATTAGAGGTAGTCTGAGTTTGTTTACATCAAGCCTTCTTGTTATGTGCTTGTTATGTGTCAGTTAAAACTACCCCAACAAGTAGCACTTACTGAATTTAAAGGACAAGTCAGTGCTAAAGTTAAAGTAATAATAGTGACAGAATGCAATCTGAATGAGATTCTAACCGTCATGGTTGAGTTCTTGGTAGGTGCACTAGTCAATTAAAACTACCCCAACAAGTAGCACTTACTGAATTAAAAGGACAAGTCAGTGCTAAGGTTAAAGTAATAATAGTGACAAAGGATAGAAGATGACAATACAGAGCCAAGACAACCCCAAAGAGATGCACTTATGAATTTAAACATCATCACTGCCTCCATTTGAGGTAGTCTGAGCTTGTTTGCTTCCATTGAGAATGTGTTCTTTGTATGTGCATGAGTCAATACAAAACTACTCTTCTATGCTAAATGAGTTAAATTGAGTTTATTTCCATCAAACATGACTTATTATGTGCACTGGTCAATTACAACTACCCCAACAAGTAGCACTTACTGAATTAAAAGGACAAGTCAGTGCTAAAGTTAAAGTAATAATAGTGACAAAAGTTTAAACATTCTACTTTCCCAAGAATGATCTCTTACCTACTGCTCTATCTGGTGTCCTCCTTCAGCTAGTAGGTATGCTATGACTGCCAAGAATTGTGAACACCTTATATAGGGAATGTGAACAAAACAATTCTGTCCTGGGTCGTTGTAACTCTGTCCTGGGCCATTATGGTGGTTTCATTGGTACTTCACACATTGCTCACCATCAAATTAAATTCAAGTCATTTGCATTTGATTAGTTGGCTGGTGCTTTTCTTTATTTTGACCACAAATGAAGATACCTTTCCATCAAGATTGAGTTCTAATTAATTAAATAACAGTGACAAATGTAAAAGATGACCTCACAGAACCAAGGCAACCCCAAAGGGAAGCACTTATGAATTTAATTCATCATCAATGCCTCCATTAGAGGTAGTCTGAGTTTGTTTACATCAAGCCTTCTTGTTGTGTGCTTGTTATGTGTCAGTTAAAACTACCCCAACAAGTAGCACTTACTGAATTTAAAGGACAAGTCAGTGCTAAAGTTAAAGTAATAATAGTGACAGAATGCAATCTGAATGAGATTCTAACCGTCATGGTTGAGTTCTTGGTAGGTGCACTAGTCAATTAAAACTACCCCAACAAGTAGCACTTACTGAATTAAAAGGACAAGTCAGTGCTAAAGTTAAAGTAATAATAGTGACAAAGGATAGAAGATGACAATACAGAGCCAAGACAACCCCAAAGAGATGCACTTATGAATTTAAACATCATCACTGCCTCCATTTGAGGTAGTCTGAGCTGGTTTGCTTCCATTGAGAATGTGTTCTTTGTATGTGCATGAGTCAATACAAAACTACTCTTCTATGCTAAATGAGTTAAATTGAGTTTATTTCCATCAAACATGACTTATTATGTGCACTGGTCAATTACAACTACCCCAACAAGTAGCACTTACTGAATTTAAAGGACAAGTCAGTGCTAAAGTTAAAGTAATAATAGTGACAAAAGTTTTAACATTCTACTTTCCCAAGAATGATCTCTTACCTACTGCTCTGTCTGGTGTCCTCCTTCAGCTAGTAGGTATGCTATGACTGCCAAGAATTGTGAACACCTTATATAGGGAATGTGAACAAAACAATTCTGTCCTGGGTCGTTGTAACTCTGTCCTGGGCCATTATGGTGGTTTCATTGGTACTTCACACATTGCTCACCATCAAATTAAATTCAAGTCATTTGCATTTGATTAGTTGGCTGGTGCTTTTCTTTATTTTGACCACAAATGAAGATACCTTTCCATCAAGATTGAGTTCTAATTAATTAAATAACAGTGACAAATGTAAAAGATGACCTCACAGAACCAAGGCAACCCCAAAGGGAAGCACTTATGAATTTAAACATCATCAATGCCTCCATTAGAGGTAGTCTGAGTTTGTTTACATCAAGCCTTCTTGTTGTGTGCTTGTTATGTGTCAGTTAAAACTACCCCAACAAGTAGCACTTACTGAATTTAAAGGACAAGTCAGTGCTAAAGTTAAAGTAATAATAGTGACAGAATGCAATCTGAATGAGATTCTAACCGTCATGGTTGAGTTCTTGGTAGGTGCACTAGTCAATTAAAACTACCCCAACAAGTAGCACTTACTGAATTAAAAGGACAAGTCAGTGCTAAAGTTAAAGTAATAATAGTGACAAAGGATAGAAGATGACAATACAGAGCCAAGACAACCCCAAAGAGATGCACTTATGAATTTAAACATCATCACTGCCTCCATTTGAGGTAGTCTGAGCTGGTTTGCTTCCATTGAGAATGTGTTCTTTGTATGTGCATGAGTCAATACAAAACTACTCTTCTATGCTAAATGAGTTAAATTGAGTTTATTTCCATCAAACATGACTTATTATGTGCACTGGTCAATTACAACTACCCCAACAAGTAGCACTTACTGAATTAAAAGGACAAGTCAGTGCTAAAGTTAAAGTAATAATAGTGACAAAAGTTTAAACATTCTACTTTCCCAAGAATGATCTCTTACCTACTGCTCTATCTGGTGTCCTCCTTCAGCTAGTAGGTATGCTATGACTGCCAAGAATTGTGAACACCTTATATAGGGAATGTGAACAAAACAATTCTGTCCTGGGTCGTTGTAACTCTGTCCTGGGCCATTATGGTGGTTTCATTGGTACTTCACACATTGCTCACCATCAAATTAAATTCAAGCCATTTGCATTTGATTAGTTGGCTGGTGCTTTTCTTTATTTTGACCACAAATGAAGATACCAAAGTCTATTTCCATCAAGATTGAGTTCTAATTAATTAAATAACAGTGACAAATGTAAAAGATGACCTCACAGAACCAAGGCAACCCCAAAGGGAAGCACTTATGAATTTAAACATCATCAATGCCTCCATTAGAGGTAGTCTGAGTTTGTTTACATCAAGCCTTCTTGTTATGTGCTTGTTATGTGTCAGTTAAAACTACCCCAACAAGTAGCACTTACTGAATTTAAAGGACAAGTCAGTGCTAAAGTTAAAGTAATAATAGTGACAGAATGCAATCTGAATGAGATTCTAACCGTCATGGTTGAGTTCTTGGTAGGTGCACTAGTCAATTAAAACTACCCCAACAAGTAGCACTTACTGAATTAAAAGGACAAGTCAGTGCTAAAGTTAAAGTAATAATAGTGACAAAGGATAGAAGATGACAATACAGAGCCAAGACAACCCCAAAGAGATGCACTTATGAATTTAAACATCATCACTGCCTCCATTTGAGGTAGTCTGAGCTGGTTTGCTTCCATTGAGAATGTGTTCTTTGTATGTGCATGAGTCAATACAAAACTACTCTTCTATGCTAAATGAGTTAAATTGAGTTTATTTCCATCAAACATGACTTATTATGTGCACTGGTCAATTACAACTACCCCAACAAGTAGCACTTACTGAATTAAAAGGACAAGTCAGTGCTAAAGTTAAAGTAATAATAGTGACAAAAGTTTAAACATTCTACTTTCCCAAGAATGATCTCTTACCTACTGCTCTGTCTGGTGTCCTCCTTCAGCTAGTAGGTATGCTATGACTGCCAAGAATTGTGAACACCTTATATAGGGAATGTGAACAAAACAATTCTGTCCTGGGTCGTTGTAACTCTGTCCTGGGCCATTATGGTAGTTTCATTGGTACTCCACACATTGCTCACCATCAAATTAAATTCAAGTCATTTGCATTTGATTAGTTGGCTGGTGCTTTTCTTTATTTTGACCACAAATGAAGATACCTTTCCATCAAGATTGAGTTCTAATTAATTAAATAATTAGCAGTGACAACAGTGACAGTGAATTAACAGTGACACATGTAAAAGATGACCTCACAGAACCAAGGCAACCCCAAAGGGAAGCACTTATGAATTTAAACATCATCAATGCCTCCATTAGAGGTAGTCTGAGTTTGTTTACATCAAGCCTTCTTGTTATGTGCTTGTTATGTGTCAGTTAAAACTACCCCAACAAGTAGCACTTACTGAATTTAAAGGACAAGTCAGTGCTAAAGTTAAAGTAATAATAGTGACAGAATGCAATCTGAATGAGATTCTAACCGTCATGGTTGAGTTCTTGGTAGGTGCACTAGTCAATTAAAACTACCCCAACAAGTAGCACTTACTGAATTAAAAGGACAAGTCAGTGCTAAGGTTAAAGTAATAATAGTGACAAAGGATAGAAGATGACAATACAGAGCCAAGACAACCCCAAAGAGATGCACTTATGAATTTAAACATCATCACTGCCTCCATTTGAGGTAGTCTGAGCTTGTTTGCTTCCATTGAGAATGTGTTCTTTGTATGTGCATGAGTCAATACAAAACTACTCTTCTATGCTAAATGAGTTAAATTGAGTTTATTTCCATCAAACATGACTTATTATGTGCACTGGTCAATTACAACTACCCCAACAAGTAGCACTTACTGAATTAAAAGGACAAGTCAGTGCTAAAGTTAAAGTAATAATAGTGACAAAAGTTTAAACATTCTACTTTCCCAAGAATGATCTCTTACCTACTGCTCTATCTGGTGTCCTCCTTCAGCTAGTAGGTATGCTATGACTGCCAAGAATTGTGAACACCTTATATAGGGAATGTGAACAAAACAATTCTGTCCTGGGTCGTTGTAACTGGGTACACCCCCGCATTCCTAAACCCCCCCACTTATACACCCCCCCATTCCGAAAACCCCCCCCCCCACTCCTACACCCCCCCACTCCGAATTTTTTTTTCGGAATGGGGGGGTGTAGGAGTGGGGGGGTTTTGAAATTTTGAAATAAACCCTGCCATTCCGAAAAATAGATATAAAAAAATATATATATAATTTTTTTTTTTTTTTTTTTTTTTTGCGGGGCTCCCCCAAGTTTGGGAGCCCGGCAAAAAAAAATGTTTTTTTTTTTTTTTTTTTTCAATAGAAAAAAAAAACCGAGGAGGGAGTATTAATATATTAAAGTATTCTGGCGCAGCTGTTCACCCCCCCCACCTGCGTGACCCCCCCCCCCCACCGGGACCCCCCCCGGACCCCCCCCCCAGGCCCAAGGTGTCACTCATAATAATTTTATATTTTGCGCTTTGACACAGAGCGGTTGAGATTTCATTAAGCCAGATCTTTGTCAATTTTACTTGAATTCTTATCATTTTAATGTTTATATGATCTGTAAAATGTAGATTTTCATTTGGTAGCAGTCATGCATTTATTGTAATTTATTATAATGTATTTCTTATTTTCTGTCATTTATTTCCACGCACGTAACATTATCTGTCTGTCTGTCTGTCTGTCTGTCTGTCTGTCTGTCTGTCTGTCTGTCTGTGTGTGTGTGTGCGCGTGCGTGTGCGCACAGACAGACAGACAGACATCTTTCCTCTACAAATGAGACTAACAAGTCAGTCGAATCCCATGCTATAAGCTTGTAGATCTGCTGTTTTTGAAAGCATCAGAATCACGTGCGCGTGGAGGGAGCGCACACGCGCGCAATATTAAAGTCTTCTGGCGCAGCTGTTCACCCCCCCCCCCCCCCCCACCGGGACCTATCTATCTATCTATATATCCATCTATCTATCTATCCATCTATCCATCTATCTATCTATCATTCATCTGTCACAAGGCTTTTCAGCCCAAGGACCCCCTAGCTGCCGTCCACTCATCAGTGGGCTGATTGGCACAGTATTAAAGCAACGCACCTCCAAACACAGTTAGCTGTCTGTCTCTCCACACTGGTCTATTATCAGTCCAGGCTGGCCTCTTGGGCCCGCCTGTGTTCTCATCGCGCATTAGCGCAGGTATGTCTCTCCATCTTGCTGTTTATGCAATTGTCTTATGCTGCGTAGTGCATGGTCTTGAACTTGACCATGAGCGTTTGTGTCCTTTGTAGCCCTGGTGTGTCAACCCATCTTGTTGGCGTTTTGCGCCGGGCGTGCAGTGCTTCATGCTGCACAACGGGTACGTTGGTGGTCCTCCTTCTCCGCAGTATAGCAAGTTAATTTCAGGCACTATAATAACCATGGCCCTTTATTATTACAGTTTGTCTCCTACCGGTGTTCGCCGCTGCAGGCAGTCCATTGTGGCTTAGGCCTTTGCTGCACCGCGGTACGTGACTGTCTCTCTCTGCTCCTGTCACCCGTCTTAATGAATATTAGTATTATACTGTAAATGGTAGAATGACACGGCCGTTTGTCCTTTCGGGCACCGTGATACTCCACTGCTGCTTTGCGGGTTTCCAATAACCCACGCATTAAGAACCCTCTCACACTGATAATCCATTCTGAGGTTCCCCTCCAGCTGAGCTTATGCCCTTATATGGGTGAACGTATTCTTTTCTGACGCATTGGTCCACACTCTCAGGCTCACAGCCAGCCTCCCTGTTTATTTTGTTTTAGTGTTATTGCTTATTTTGTTATTGTTTATTTAGTGTTGTTTCTTTGGTTTGGTTTATTTTCATGAGATTGTAGGCCTACAGACGGCATTCTATTATAACTTGCAGCACTGGCCCTATAGGCAAATAGATTTTATTAAGTGCATTGCCCGATTGTTTTTTTCTTATTAAATGTTTTGTTACTTTTATTATTGATGAGATTACCCTGTTACCATTATTACAATAAAGCTTTTTGTACTTTTTACTTTTCTGCCTTTTTATAATTGTACAACGAACTTGTGTGAGGAGTAATATATGTTCAGGTGGTTGGTTTACATTATAAATATTTCCTGGGGTGCTACTCCCCAGGTGTTGGCTATATTATATAATTATTCATACCGCCCTGCTACACTTGCATGCATGTATGAGGTGGGTTAATAATTATTTGAATAAAAGTATATTTTCAGCTCATTCTGTTCAGTCCATAAATGTTGTGTTCAGAATAATAAAAAACATAGTGTCATTATTATTATTATTATTATTAGTAGTAGTAGTATTAAGTTATTATTACTACTACTATTATGCTATTATTACTGTTATTATTATTATTAGTAGTAGTAGTAGTAGTAGTAGTAGTAGTAGTATTAAGTTATTATTATTACTACTACTATTATTCTATTATTACTGTTATTATTATTATTATTATATTTGTCAGTGTGTTTGTGTGTGTCAGTAAAAAAGGCCAGGAGAGAGAGAGAGAGAGAGAGAGAGAGAGAGAGAGAGAGAGAGAGAGAGAGAGAGAGAACACTGGGGTAGAGCGAGCGTGTGTCTCTACAGAGAGAGAGAGCGCACTGGGGTAGAGCGAGCGTGTGTCTCTACAGAGAGAGAGAGCGCACTGGGGTAGAGCGAGCGTGTGTCTCTACAGAGAGAGAGAGCGCACTGGGGTAGAGCGAGCGTGTGTCTCTACAGAGAGAGAGAGCGCACTGGGGTAGAGCGAGCGTGTGTCTCTACAGAGAGAGAGAGCGCACTGGGGTAGAGCGAGCATGTGTCTGTACAGAGAGAGAGAGAGAGAGAGAGCGTATTTGGGTAGAGTGACTAAATTAACGTGAATTAATGTATCCCCTAGCTGCTAGATTGATATTTAGATCTTAGTTGGTTCAGAGAAACGTGGCACATTTATCAGTACTGATTAATAATAATTATAATATTATAGATAATAATATAATCATTTAATTCCGAGATGAACTCGATAGATAGAGATAGATAGATATATAGATAGATATATGGGCAAAAGTGACGGTTTTAAGTAACGTCAGGGTTAACTGCGTGTGTTTGTTTGTGCATTATGGCCGCTGACTTTTGAGACAGACAGACAGACAGACACCCAGGCTGTGGTAGATCGGTGGTAGACGTCTGTCTGTCTGTCAAGTTGTGAGCTTGTAGATCGGCTATTTTCAAGCCTATAAAATATGTCTGGAGTGGTTAATATGGCTAATAGTTGACATCTGCAACTGCAAAGTAGCCTAACTACTAGGACTAAAGTGTAGTTAGTTACTTTCATAACTGGCTGAAGTGGACAGTGGTGGAGAAAGTACTCAAAGGTTTTACTTAAGTAAAACATTTGAGTACTTTTTCCACCACTGATGCGTATATTACTTCATGTGAGATGTGACGAGATGTGGGTTAATTAACGAGAAAACGTCTGAGGAACCTGAGCATGTGAGCGTCTCTGAGAGTAGGCCTACGTGATTACTGACCCGTCAATCAACGTGCGCGCATTAATAATGATAATAGCATGATAATAATATTTTTTTTATTATTCTGAATACAATATTAATGGACTGAACCTGAATGGTAATAACAAATGACGTTGTGGTCTTGGTCTGATGAACAGCTGCGCAAGACTTTAATATTGCGCGCGTGCGCGCTCCCTCCTCGCGCACGTGATTCTGATGCTTTCAAAAACAGCAGATCTACAAGCTCATAGCATGGGATTCGACTTACTTGTTAGTCTCATTTGTAGAGGAAAGATGTCTGTCTGTCTGTCTGTGCGCACACGCACACACAGACAGACACGCACACACACAGACAGACAGACAGACAGACAGACAGACAGACAGACACCAAAAAATAGCCAATCTACGAGCTCTGTAGCGCGATAGATAGATAGACAGACAGACAGACAGACAGACAGACAGACTAGACAGACAGACAGACAGACAGACAGACAGACAGACAGACAGACAGACAGATAGATAATGTTACGTGCGTGGAAATAAATGACAGAAAATAAGAAATAAATTATAATAAATTACAATAAATGCATGACTGCTACCAAATGAAAATCTACATTTTACAGATCATATAAACATTAAAATGATAAGAATTCAAGTAAAATTGACAAAGATCTGGCTTAATGAAATCTCAACCGCTCTGTGTCAAAGCGCAAAATATAAAATTATTATGAGTGACACCTTGGGCCTGGGGGGGGGGTCCTGGGGGGGTCCCGGTGGGGGGGGGGGGGGGGGCACGCAGGTGGGGGGAGGTGAACAGCTGCGCCAGAATACTTTAATATATTAATACTCCCTCCTCGTTTTTTTTTTCTATTGAAAAAAAAAAAAAAAAAAACTTTATTTTTTGCCGGGCTCCCAAACTTGGGGGAGCCCCACAAAAAAAAAAAAAAAAAAAAAAAATTATATATATATATTTTTTTTATATATATTTTTCGGAATGGCAGGGTTTATTTCAAATTTTCAAAACCCCCCCACTCCTACACCCCCCCATTCCGAAAAAAAAATTCGGAGTGGGGGGGTGTAGGAGTGGGGGGGGGGGGTTTTCGGAATGGGGGTGTGTATAAGTGGGGGGGTTTAGGAATGCGGGGGTGTACCCGTTGTAACTCTGTCCTGGGCCATTATGGTGGTTTCATTGGTACTTCACACATTGCTCACCATCAAATTAAATTCAAGCCATTTGCATTTGATTAGTTGGCTGGTGCTTTTCTTTATTTTGACCACAAATGAAGATACCAAAGTCTATTTCCATCAAGATTGAGTTCTAATTAATTAAATAACAGTGACAAATGTAAAAGATGACCTCACAGAACCAAGGCAACCCCAAAGGGAAGCACTTATGAATTTAAACATCATCAATGCCTCCATTAGAGGTAGTCTGAGTTTGTTTACATCAAGCCTTCTTGTTATGTGCTTGTTATGTGTCAGTTAAAACTACCCCAACAAGTAGCACTTACTGAATTTAAAGGACAAGTCAGTGCTAAAGTTAAAGTAATAATAGTGACAGAATGCAATCTGAATGAGATTCTAACCGTCATGGTTGAGTTCTTGGTAGGTGCACTAGTCAATTAAAACTACCCAACAAGTAGCACTTACTGAATTAAAAGGACAAGTCAGTGCTAAAGTTAAAGTAATAATAGTGACAAAGGATAGAAGATGACAATACAGAGCCAAGACAACCTCAAAGAGATGCACTTATGAATTTAAACATCATCACTGCCTCCATTTGAGGTAGTCTGAGCTGGTTTGCTTCCATTGAGAATGTGTTCTTTGTATGTGCATGAGTCAATACAAAACTACTCTTCTATGCTAAATGAGTTAAATTGAGTTTATTTCCATCAAACATGACTTATTATGTGCACTGGTCAATTACAACTACCCCAACAAGTAGCACTTACTGAATTTAAAGGACAAGTCAGTGCTAAAGTTAAAGTAATAATAGTGACAAAAGTTTTAACATTCTACTTTCCCAAGAATGATCTCTTACCTACTGCTCTGTCTGGTGTCCTCCTTCAGCTAGTAGGTATGCTATGACTGCCAAGAATTGTGAACACCTTATATAGGGAATGTGAACAAAACAATTCTGTCCTGGGTCGTTGTAACTCTGTCCTGGGCCATTATGGTGGTTTCATTGGTACTTCACACATTGCTCACCATCAAATTAAATTCAAGTCATTTGCATTTGATTAGTTGGCTGGTGCTTTTCTTTATTTTGACCACAAATGAAGATACCTTTCCATCAAGATTGAGTTCTAATTAATTAAATAACAGTGACAAATGTAAAAGATGACCTCACAGAACCAAGGCAACCCCAAAGGGAAGCACTTATGAATTTAATTCATCATCAATGCCTCCATTAGAGGTAGTCTGAGTTTGTTTACATCAAGCCTTCTTGTTGTGTGCTTGTTATGTGTCAGCTAAAACTACCCCAACAAGTAGCACTTACTGAATTTAAAGGACAAGTCAGTGCTAAAGTTAAAGTAATAATAGTGACAGAATGCAATCTGAATGAGATTCTAACCGTCATGGTTGAGTTCTTGGTAGGTGCACTAGTCAATTAAAACTACCCCAACAAGTAGCACTTACTGAATTAAAAGGACAAGTCAGTGCTAAGGTTAAAGTAATAATAGTGACAAAGGATAGAAGATGACAATACAGAGCCAAGACAACCCCAAAGAGATGCACTTATGAATTTAAACATCATCACTGCCTCCATTTGAGGTAGTCTGAGCTTGTTTGCTTCCATTGAGAATGTGTTCTTTGTATGTGCATGAGTCAATACAAAACTACTCTTCTATGCTAAATGAGTTAAATTGAGTTTATTTCCATCAAACATGACTTATTATGTGCACTGGTCAATTACAACTACCCCAACAAGTAGCACTTACTGAATTAAAAGGACAAGTCAGTGCTAAAGTTAAAGTAATAATAGTGACAAAAGTTTAAACATTCTACTTTCCCAAGAATGATCTCTTACCTACTGCTCTATCTGGTGTCCTCCTTCAGCTAGTAGGTATGCTATGACTGCCAAGAATTGTGAACACCTTATATAGGGAATGTGAACAAAACAATTCTGTCCTGGGTCGTTGTAACTCTGTCCTGGGCCATTATGGTGGTTTCATTGGTACTTCACACATTGCTCACCATCAAATTAAATTCAAGTCATTTGCATTTGATTAGTTGGCTGGTGCTTTTCTTTATTTTGACCACAAATGAAGATACCTTTCCATCAAGATTGAGTTCTAATTAATTAAATAACAGTGACAAATGTAAAAGATGACCTCACAGAACCAAGGCAACCCCAAAGGGAAGCACTTATGAATTTAAACATCATCAATGCCTCCATTAGAGGTAGTCTGAGTTTGTTTACATCAAGCCTTCTTGTTGTGTGCTTGTTATGTGTCAGTTAAAACTACCCCAACAAGTAGCACTTACTGAATTTAAAGGACAAGTCAGTGCTAAAGTTAAAGTAATAATAGTGACAGAATGCAATCTGAATGAGATTCTAACCGTCATGGTTGAGTTCTTGGTAGGTGCACTAGTCAATTAAAACTACCCCAACAAGTAGCACTTACTGAATTAAAAGGACAAGTCAGTGCTAAAGTTAAAGTAATAATAGTGACAAAGGATAGAAGATGACAATACAGAGCCAAGACAACCCCAAAGAGATGCACTTATGAATTTAAACATCATCACTGCCTCCATTTGAGGTAGTCTGAGCTGGTTTGCTTCCATTGAGAATGTGTTCTTTGTATGTGCATGAGTCAATACAAAACTACTCTTCTATGCTAAATGAGTTAAATTGAGTTTATTTCCATCAAACATGACTTATTATGTGCACTGGTCAATTACAACTACCCCAACAAGTAGCACTTACTGAATTTAAAGGACAAGTCAGTGCTAAAGTTAAAGTAATAATAGTGACAAAAGTTTTAACATTCTACTTTCCCAAGAATGATCTCTTACCTACTGCTCTGTCTGGTGTCCTCCTTCAGCTAGTAGGTATGCTATGACTGCCAAGAATTGTGAACACCTTATATAGGGAATGTGAACAAAACAATTCTGTCCTGGGTCGTTGTAACTCTGTCCTGGGCCATTATGGTGGTTTCATTGGTACTTCACACATTGCTCACCATCAAATTAAATTCAAGTCATTTGCATTTGATTAGTTGGCTGGTGCTTTTCTTTATTTTGACCACAAATGAAGATACCTTTCCATCAAGATTGAGTTCTAATTAATTAAATAACAGTGACAAATGTAAAAGATGACCTCACAGAACCAAGGCAACCCCAAAGGGAAGCACTTATGAATTTAATTCATCATCAATGCCTCCATTAGAGGTAGTCTGAGTTTGTTTACATCAAGCCTTCTTGTTGTGTGCTTGTTATGTGTCAGTTAAAACTACCCCAACAAGTAGCACTTACTGAATTTAAAGGACAAGTCAGTGCTAAAGTTAAAGTAATAATAGTGACAGAATGCAATCTGAATGAGATTCTAACCGTCATGGTTGAGTTCTTGGTAGGTGCACTAGTCAATTAAAACTACCCCAACAAGTAGCACTTACTGAATTAAAAGGACAAGTCAGTGCTAAGGTTAAAGTAATAATAGTGACAAAGGATAGAAGATGACAATACAGAGCCAAGACAACCCCAAAGAGATGCACTTATGAATTTAAACATCATCACTGCCTCCATTTGAGGTAGTCTGAGCTTGTTTGCTTCCATTGAGAATGTGTTCTTTGTATGTGCATGAGTCAATACAAAACTACTCTTCTATGCTAAATGAGTTAAATTGAGTTTATTTCCATCAAACATGACTTATTATGTGCACTGGTCAATTACAACTACCCCAACAAGTAGCACTTACTGAATTAAAAGGACAAGTCAGTGCTAAAGTTAAAGTAATAATAGTGACAAAAGTTTAAACATTCTACTTTCCCAAGAATGATCTCTTACCTACTGCTCTATCTGGTGTCCTCCTTCAGCTAGTAGGTATGCTATGACTGCCAAGAATTGTGAACACCTTATATAGGGAATGTGAACAAAACAATTCTGTCCTGGGTCGTTGTAACTCTGTCCTGGGCCATTATGGTGGTTTCATTGGTACTTCACACATTGCTCACCATCAAATTAAATTCAAGCCATTTGCATTTGATTAGTTGGCTGGTGCTTTTCTTTATTTTGACCACAAATGAAGATACCAAAGTCTATTTCCATCAAGATTGAGTTCTAATTAATTAAATAACAGTGACAAATGTAAAAGATGACCTCACAGAACCAAGGCAACCCCAAAGGGAAGCACTTATGAATTTAAACATCATCAATGTCTCCATTAGAGGTAGTCTGAGTTTGTTTACATCAAGCCTTCTTGTTATGTGCTTGTTATGTGTCAGTTAAAACTACCCCAACAAGTAGCACTTACTGAATTTAAAGGACAAGTCAGTGCTAAAGTTAAAGTAATAATAGTGACAGAATGCAATCTGAATGAGATTCTAACCGTCATGGTTGAGTTCTTGGTAGGTGCACTAGTCAATTAAAACTACCCCAACAAGTAGCACTTACTGAATTAAAAGGACAAGTCAGTGCTAAAGTTAAAGTAATAATAGTGACAAAGGATAGAAGATGACAATACAGAGCCAAGACAACCCCAAAGAGATGCACTTATGAATTTAAACATCATCACTGCCTCCATTTGAGGTAGTCTGAGCTGGTTTGCTTCCATTGAGAATGTGTTCTTTGTATGTGCATGAGTCAATACAAAACTACTCTTCTATGCTAAATGAGTTAAATTGAGTTTATTTCCATCAAACATGACTTATTATGTGCACTGGTCAATTACAACTACCCCAACAAGTAGCACTTACTGAATTAAAAGGACAAGTCAGTGCTAAAGTTAAAGTAATAATAGTGACAAAAGTTTAAACATTCTACTTTCCCAAGAATGATCTCTTACCTACTGCTCTGTCTGGTGTCCTCCTTCAGCTAGTAGGTATGCTATGACTGCCAAGAATTGTGAACACCTTATATAGGGAATGTGAACAAAACAATTCTGTCCTGGGTCGTTGTAACTCTGTCCTGGGCCATTATGGTAGTTTCATTGGTACTCCACACATTGCTCACCATCAAATTAAATTCAAGTCATTTGCATTTGATTAGTTGGCTGGTGCTTTTCTTTATTTTGACCACAAATGAAGATACCTTTCCATCAAGATTGAGTTCTAATTAATTAAATAACAGTGACAAATGTAAAAGATGACCTCACAGAACCAAGGCAACCCCAAAGGGAAGCACTTATGAATTTAATTCATCATCAATGCCTCCATTAGAGGTAGTCTGAGTTTGTTTACATCAAGCCTTCTTGTTGTGTGCTTGTTATGTGTCAGTTAAAACTACCCCAACAAGTAGCACTTACTGAATTTAAAGGACAAGTCAGTGCTAAAGTTAAAGTAATAATAGTGACAGAATGCAATCTGAATGAGATTCTAACCGTCATGGTTGAGTTCTTGGTAGGTGCACTAGTCAATTAAAACTACCCCAACAAGTAGCACTTACTGAATTAAAAGGACAAGTCAGTGCTAAGGTTAAAGTAATAATAGTGACAAAGGATAGAAGATGACAATACAGAGCCAAGACAACCCCAAAGAGATGCACTTATGAATTTAAACATCATCACTGCCTCCATTTGAGGTAGTCTGAGCTTGTTTGCTTCCATTGAGAATGTGTTCTTTGTATGTGCATGAGTCAATACAAAACTACTCTTCTATGCTAAATGAGTTAAATTGAGTTTATTTCCATCAAACATGACTTATTATGTGCACTGGTCAATTACAACTACCCCAACACGTAGCACTTACTGAATTAAAAGGACAAGTCAGTGCTAAAGTTAAAGTAATAATAGTGACAAAAGTTTAAACATTCTACTTTCCCAAGAATGATCTCTTACCTACTGCTCTATCTGGTGTCCTCCTTCAGCTAGTAGGTATGCTATGACTGCCAAGAATTGTGAACACCTTATATAGGGAATGTGAACAAAACAATTCTGTCCTGGGTCGTTGTAACTCTGTCCTGGGCCATTATGGTGGTTTCATTGGTACTTCACACATTGCTCACCATCAAATTAAATTCAAGCCATTTGCATTTGATTAGTTGGCTGGTGCTTTTCTTTATTTTGACCACAAATGAAGATACCAAAGTCTATTTCCATCAAGATTGAGTTCTAATTAATTAAATAACAGTGACAAATGTAAAAGATGACCTCACAGAACCAAGGCAACCCCAAAGGGAAGCACTTATGAATTTAAACATCATCAATGCCTCCATTAGAGGTAGTCTGAGTTTGTTTACATCAAGCCTTCTTGTTGTGTGCTTGTTATGTGTCAGTTAAAACTACCCCAACAAGTAGCACTTACTGAATTTAAAGGACAAGTCAGTGCTAAAGTTAAAGTAATAATAGTGACAGAATGCAATCTGAATGAGATTCTAACCGTCATGGTTGAGTTCTTGGTAGGTGCACTAGTCAATTAAAACTACCCCAACAAGTAGCACTTACTGAATTAAAAGGACAAGTCAGTGCTAAAGTTAAAGTAATAATAGTGACAAAGGATAGAAGATGACAATACAGAGCCAAGACAACCCCAAAGAGATGCACTTATGAATTTAAACATCATCACTGCCTCCATTTGAGGTAGTCTGAGCTTGTTTGCTTCCATTGAGAATGTGTTCTTTGTATGTGCATGAGTCAATACAAAACTACTCTTCTATGCTAAATGAGTTAAATTGAGTTTATTTCCATCAAACATGACTTATTATGTGCACTGGTCAATTACAACTACCCCAACAAGTAGCACTTACTGAATTAAAAGGACAAGTCAGTGCTAAAGTTAAAGTAATAATAGTGACAAAAGTTTAAACATTCTACTTTCCCAAGAATGATCTCTTACCTACTGCTCTATCTGGTGTCCTCCTTCAGCTAGTAGGTATGCTATGACTGCCAAGAATTGTGAACACCTTATATAGGGAATGTGAACAAAACAATTCTGTCCTGGGTCGTTGTAACTCTGTCCTGGGCCATTATGGTGGTTTCATTGGTACTTCACACATTGCTCACCATCAAATTAAATTCAAGCCATTTGCATTTGATTAGTTGGCTGGTGCTTTTCTTTATTTTGACCACAAATGAAGATACCAAAGTCTATTTCCATCAAGATTGAGTTCTAATTAATTAAATAACAGTGACAAATGTAAAAGATGACCTCACAGAACCAAGGCAACCCCAAAGGGAAGCACTTATGAATTTAAACATCATCAATGTCTCCATTAGAGGTAGTCTGAGTTTGTTTACATCAAGCCTTCTTGTTATGTGCTTGTTATGTGTCAGTTAAAACTACCCCAACAAGTAGCACTTACTGAATTTAAAGGACAAGTCAGTGCTAAAGTTAAAGTAATAATAGTGACAGAATGCAATCTGAATGAGATTCTAACCGTCATGGTTGAGTTCTTGGTAGGTGCACTAGTCAATTAAAACTACCCCAACAAGTAGCACTTACTGAATTAAAAGGACAAGTCAGTGCTAAAGTTAAAGTAATAATAGTGACAAAGGATAGAAGATGACAATACAGAGCCAAGACAACCCCAAAGAGATGCACTTATGAATTTAAACATCATCACTGCCTCCATTTGAGGTAGTCTGAGCTGGTTTGCTTCCATTGAGAATGTGTTCTTTGTATGTGCATGAGTCAATACAAAACTACTCTTCTATGCTAAATGAGTTAAATTGAGTTTATTTCCATCAAACATGACTTATTATGTGCACTGGTCAATTACAACTACCCCAACAAGTAGCACTTACTGAATTAAAAGGACAAGTCAGTGCTAAAGTTAAAGTAATAATAGTGACAAAAGTTTAAACATTCTACTTTCCCAAGAATGATCTCTTACCTACTGCTCTGTCTGGTGTCCTCCTTCAGCTAGTAGGTATGCTATGACTGCCAAGAATTGTGAACACCTTATATAGGGAATGTGAACAAAACAATTCTGTCCTGGGTCGTTGTAACTCTGTCCTGGGCCATTATGGTAGTTTCATTGGTACTCCACACATTGCTCACCATCAAATTAAATTCAAGTCATTTGCATTTGATTAGTTGGCTGGTGCTTTTCTTTATTTTGACCACAAATGAAGATACCTTTCCATCAAGATTGAGTTCTAATTAATTAAATAACAGTGACAAATGTAAAAGATGACCTCACAGAACCAAGGCAACCCCAAAGGGAAGCACTTATGAATTTAATTCATCATCAATGCCTCCATTAGAGGTAGTCTGAGTTTGTTTACATCAAGCCTTCTTGTTGTGTGCTTGTTATGTGTCAGTTAAAACTACCCCAACAAGTAGCACTTACTGAATTTAAAGGACAAGTCAGTGCTAAAGTTAAAGTAATAATAGTGACAGAATGCAATCTGAATGAGATTCTAACCGTCATGGTTGAGTTCTTGGTAGGTGCACTAGTCAATTAAAACTACCCCAACAAGTAGCACTTACTGAATTAAAAGGACAAGTCAGTGCTAAGGTTAAAGTAATAATAGTGACAAAGGATAGAAGATGACAATACAGAGCCAAGACAACCCCAAAGAGATGCACTTATGAATTTAAACATCATCACTGCCTCCATTTGAGGTAGTCTGAGCTTGTTTGCTTCCATTGAGAATGTGTTCTTTGTATGTGCATGAGTCAATACAAAACTACTCTTCTATGCTAAATGAGTTAAATTGAGTTTATTTCCATCAAACATGACTTATTATGTGCACTGGTCAATTACAACTACCCCAACACGTAGCACTTACTGAATTAAAAGGACAAGTCAGTGCTAAAGTTAAAGTAATAATAGTGACAAAAGTTTAAACATTCTACTTTCCCAAGAATGATCTCTTACCTACTGCTCTATCTGGTGTCCTCCTTCAGCTAGTAGGTATGCTATGACTGCCAAGAATTGTGAACACCTTATATAGGGAATGTGAACAAAACAATTCTGTCCTGGGTCGTTGTAACTCTGTCCTGGGCCATTATGGTGGTTTCATTGGTACTTCACACATTGCTCACCATCAAATTAAATTCAAGCCATTTGCATTTGATTAGTTGGCTGGTGCTTTTCTTTATTTTGACCACAAATGAAGATACCAAAGTCTATTTCCATCAAGATTGAGTTCTAATTAATTAAATAACAGTGACAAATGTAAAAGATGACCTCACAGAACCAAGGCAACCCCAAAGGGAAGCACTTATGAATTTAAACATCATCAATGCCTCCATTAGAGGTAGTCTGAGTTTGTTTACATCAAGCCTTCTTGTTGTGTGCTTGTTATGTGTCAGTTAAAACTACCCCAACAAGTAGCACTTACTGAATTTAAAGGACAAGTCAGTGCTAAAGTTAAAGTAATAATAGTGACAGAATGCAATCTGAATGAGATTCTAACCGTCATGGTTGAGTTCTTGGTAGGTGCACTAGTCAATTAAAACTACCCCAACAAGTAGCACTTACTGAATTAAAAGGACAAGTCAGTGCTAAAGTTAAAGTAATAATAGTGACAAAGGATAGAAGATGACAATACAGAGCCAAGACAACCCCAAAGAGATGCACTTATGAATTTAAACATCATCACTGCCTCCATTTGAGGTAGTCTGAGCTGGTTTGCTTCCATTGAGAATGTGTTCTTTGTATGTGCATGAGTCAATACAAAACTACTCTTCTATGCTAAATGAGTTAAATTGAGTTTATTTCCATCAAACATGACTTATTATGTGCACTGGTCAATTACAACTACCCCAACAAGTAGCACTTACTGAATTAAAAGGACAAGTCAGTGCTAAAGTTAAAGTAATAATAGTGACAAAAGTTTAAACATTCTACTTTCCCAAGAATGATCTCTTACCTACTGCTCTGTCTGGTGTCCTCCTTCAGCTAGTAGGTATGCTATGACTGCCAAGAATTGTGAACACCTTATATAGGGAATGTGAACAAAACAATTCTGTCCTGGGTCGTTGTAACTCTGTCCTGGGCCATTATGGTAGTTTCATTGGTACTCCACACATTGCTCACCATCAAATTAAATTCAAGTCATTTGCATTTGATTAGTTGGCTGGTGCTTTTCTTTATTTTGACCACAAATGAAGATACCTTTCCATCAAGATTGAGTTCTAATTAATTAAATAACAGTGACAAATGTAAAAGATGACCTCACAGAACCAAGGCAACCCCAAAGGGAAGCACTTATGAATTTAATTCATCATCAATGCCTCCATTAGAGGTAGTCTGAGTTTGTTTACATCAAGCCTTCTTGTTGTGTGCTTGTTATGTGTCAGTTAAAACTACCCCAACAAGTAGCACTTACTGAATTTAAAGGACAAGTCAGTGCTAAAGTTAAAGTAATAATAGTGACAGAATGCAATCTGAATGAGATTCTAACCGTCATGGTTGAGTTCTTGGTAGGTGCACTAGTCAATTAAAACTACCCCAACAAGTAGCACTTACTGAATTAAAAGGACAAGTCAGTGCTAAGGTTAAAGTAATAATAGTGACAAAGGATAGAAGATGACAATACAGAGCCAAGACAACCCCAAAGAGATGCACTTATGAATTTAAACATCATCACTGCCTCCATTTGAGGTAGTCTGAGCTTGTTTGCTTCCATTGAGAATGTGTTCTTTGTATGTGCATGAGTCAATACAAAACTACTCTTCTATGCTAAATGAGTTAAATTGAGTTTATTTCCATCAAACATGACTTATTATGTGCACTGGTCAATTACAACTACCCCAACACGTAGCACTTACTGAATTAAAAGGACAAGTCAGTGCTAAAGTTAAAGTAATAATAGTGACAAAAGTTTAAACATTCTACTTTCCCAAGAATGATCTCTTACCTACTGCTCTATCTGGTGTCCTCCTTCAGCTAGTAGGTATGCTATGACTGCCAAGAATTGTGAACACCTTATATAGGGAATGTGAACAAAACAATTCTGTCCTGGGTCGTTGTAACTCTGTCCTGGGCCATTATGGTGGTTTCATTGGTACTTCACACATTGCTCACCATCAAATTAAATTCAAGCCATTTGCATTTGATTAGTTGGCTGGTGCTTTTCTTTATTTTGACCACAAATGAAGATACCAAAGTCTATTTCCATCAAGATTGAGTTCTAATTAATTAAATAACAGTGACAAATGTAAAAGATGACCTCACAGAACCAAGGCAACCCCAAAGGGAAGCACTTATGAATTTAAACATCATCAATGCCTCCATTAGAGGTAGTCTGAGTTTGTTTACATCAAGCCTTCTTGTTGTGTGCTTGTTATGTGTCAGTTAAAACTACCCCAACAAGTAGCACTTACTGAATTTAAAGGACAAGTCAGTGCTAAAGTTAAAGTAATAATAGTGACAAAAGTTTAAACATTCTACTTTCCCAAGAATGATCTCTTACCTACTGCTCTATCTGGTGTCCTCCTTCAGCTAGTAGGTATGCTATGACTGCCAAGAATTGTGAACACCTTATATAGGGAATGTGAACAAAACAATTCTGTCCTGGGTCGTTGTAACTCTGTCCTGGGCCATTATGGTGGTTTCATTGGTACTTCACACATTGCTCACCATCAAATTAAATTCAAGTCATTTGCATTTGATTAGTTGGCTGGTGCTTTTCTTTATTTTGACCACAAATGAAGATACCTTTCCATCAAGATTGAGTTCTAATTAATTAAATAACAGTGACAAATGTAAAAGATGACCTCACAGAACCAAGGCAACCCCAAAGGGAAGCACTTATGAATTTAATTCATCATCAATGCCTCCATTAGAGGTAGTCTGAGTTTGTTTACATCAAGCCTTCTTGTTGTGTGCTTGTTATGTGTCAGTTAAAACTACCCCAACAAGTAGCACTTACTGAATTTAAAGGACAAGTCAGTGCTAAAGTTAAAGTAATAATAGTGACAGAATGCAATCTGAATGAGATTCTAACCGTCATGGTTGAGTTCTTGGTAGGTGCACTAGTCAATTAAAACTACCCCAACAAGTAGCACTTACTGAATTAAAAGGACAAGTCAGTGCTAAAGTTAAAGTAATAATAGTGACAAAGGATAGAAGATGACAATACAGAGCCAAGACAACCCCAAAGAGATGCACTTATGAATTTAAACATCATCACTGCCTCCATTTGAGGTAGTCTGAGCTGGTTTGCTTCCATTGAGAATGTGTTCTTTGTATGTGCATGAGTCAATACAAAACTACTCTTCTATGCTAAATGAGTTAAATTGAGTTTATTTCCATCAAACATGACTTATTATGTGCACTGGTCAATTACAACTACCCCAACAAGTAGCACTTACTGAATTTAAAGGACAAGTCAGTGCTAAAGTTAAAGTAATAATAGTGACAAAAGTTTTAACATTCTACTTTCCCAAGAATGATCTCTTACCTACTGCTCTGTCTGGTGTCCTCCTTCAGCTAGTAGGTATGCTATGACTGCCAAGAATTGTGAACACCTTATATAGGGAATGTGAACAAAACAATTCTGTCCTGGGTCGTTGTAACTCTGTCCTGGGCCATTATGGTGGTTTCATTGGTACTTCACACATTGCTCACCATCAAATTAAATTCAAGTCATTTGCATTTGATTAGTTGGCTGGTGCTTTTCTTTATTTTGACCACAAATGAAGATACCTTTCCATCAAGATTGAGTTCTAATTAATTAAATAACAGTGACAAATGTAAAAGATGACCTCACAGAACCAAGGCAACCCCAAAGGGAAGCACTTATGAATTTAAACATCATCAATGCCTCCATTAGAGGTAGTCTGAGTTTGTTTACATCAAGCCTTCTTGTTGTGTGCTTGTTATGTGTCAGTTAAAACTACCCCAACAAGTAGCACTTACTGAATTTAAAGGACAAGTCAGTGCTAAAGTTAAAGTAATAATAGTGACAGAATGCAATCTGAATGAGATTCTAACCGTCATGGTTGAGTTCTTGGTAGGTGCACTAGTCAATTAAAACTACCCCAACAAGTAGCACTTACTGAATTAAAAGGACAAGTCAGTGCTAAAGTTAAAGTAATAATAGTGACAAAGGATAGAAGATGACAATACAGAGCCAAGACAACCCCAAAGAGATGCACTTATGAATTTAAACATCATCACTGCCTCCATTTGAGGTAGTCTGAGCTGGTTTGCTTCCATTGAGAATGTGTTCTTTGTATGTGCATGAGTCAATACAAAACTACTCTTCTATGCTAAATGAGTTAAATTGAGTTTATTTCCATCAAACATGACTTATTATGTGCACTGGTCAATTACAACTACCCCAACAAGTAGCACTTACTGAATTAAAAGGACAAGTCAGTGCTAAAGTTAAAGTAATAATAGTGACAAAAGTTTAAACATTCTACTTTCCCAAGAATGATCTCTTACCTACTGCTCTATCTGGTGTCCTCCTTCAGCTAGTAGGTATGCTATGACTGCCAAGAATTGTGAACACCTTATATAGGGAATGTGAACAAAACAATTCTGTCCTGGGTCGTTGTAACTCTGTCCTGGGCCATTATGGTGGTTTCATTGGTACTTCACACATTGCTCACCATCAAATTAAATTCAAGCCATTTGCATTTGATTAGTTGGCTGGTGCTTTTCTTTATTTTGACCACAAATGAAGATACCAAAGTCTATTTCCATCAAGATTGAGTTCTAATTAATTAAATAACAGTGACAAATGTAAAAGATGACCTCACAGAACCAAGGCAACCCCAAAGGGAAGCACTTATGAATTTAAACATCATCAATGCCTCCATTAGAGGTAGTCTGAGTTTGTTTACATCAAGCCTTCTTGTTATGTGCTTGTTATGTGTCAGTTAAAACTACCCCAACAAGTAGCACTTACTGAATTTAAAGGACAAGTCAGTGCTAAAGTTAAAGTAATAATAGTGACAGAATGCAATCTGAATGAGATTCTAACCGTCATGGTTGAGTTCTTGGTAGGTGCACTAGTCAATTAAAACTACCCCAACAAGTAGCACTTACTGAATTAAAAGGACAAGTCAGTGCTAAAGTTAAAGTAATAATAGTGACAAAGGATAGAAGATGACAATACAGAGCCAAGACAACCCCAAAGAGATGCACTTATGAATTTAAACATCATCACTGCCTCCATTTGAGGTAGTCTGAGCTGGTTTGCTTCCATTGAGAATGTGTTCTTTGTATGTGCATGAGTCAATACAAAACTACTCTTCTATGCTAAATGAGTTAAATTGAGTTTATTTCCATCAAACATGACTTATTATGTGCACTGGTCAATTACAACTACCCCAACAAGTAGCACTTACTGAATTAAAAGGACAAGTCAGTGCTAAAGTTAAAGTAATAATAGTGACAAAAGTTTAAACATTCTACTTTCCCAAGAATGATCTCTTACCTACTGCTCTGTCTGGTGTCCTCCTTCAGCTAGTAGGTATGCTATGACTGCCAAGAATTGTGAACACCTTATATAGGGAATGTGAACAAAACAATTCTGTCCTGGGTCGTTGTAACTCTGTCCTGGGCCATTATGGTAGTTTCATTGGTACTCCACACATTGCTCACCATCAAATTAAATTCAAGTCATTTGCATTTGATTAGTTGGCTGGTGCTTTTCTTTATTTTGACCACAAATGAAGATACCTTTCCATCAAGATTGAGTTCTAATTAATTAAATAATTAGCAGTGACAACAGTGACAGTGAATTAACAGTGACACATGTAAAAGATGACCTCACAGAACCAAGGCAACCCCAAAGGGAAGCACTTATGAATTTAAACATCATCAATGCCTCCATTAGAGGTAGTCTGAGTTTGTTTACATCAAGCCTTCTTGTTATGTGCTTGTTATGTGTCAGTTAAAACTACCCCAACAAGTAGCACTTACTGAATTTAAAGGACAAGTCAGTGCTAAAGTTAAAGTAATAATAGTGACAGAATGCAATCTGAATGAGATTCTAACCGTCATGGTTGAGTTCTTGGTAGGTGCACTAGTCAATTAAAACTACCCCAACAAGTAGCACTTACTGAATTAAAAGGACAAGTCAGTGCTAAGGTTAAAGTAATAATAGTGACAAAGGATAGAAGATGACAATACAGAGCCAAGACAACCCCAAAGAGATGCACTTATGAATTTAAACATCATCACTGCCTCCATTTGAGGTAGTCTGAGCTTGTTTGCTTCCATTGAGAATGTGTTCTTTGTATGTGCATGAGTCAATACAAAACTACTCTTCTATGCTAAATGAGTTAAATTGAGTTTATTTCCATCAAACATGACTTATTATGTGCACTGGTCAATTACAACTACCCCAACAAGTAGCACTTACTGAATTAAAAGGACAAGTCAGTGCTAAAGTTAAAGTAATAATAGTGACAAAAGTTTAAACATTCTACTTTCCCAAGAATGATCTCTTACCTACTGCTCTATCTGGTGTCCTCCTTCAGCTAGTAGGTATGCTATGACTGCCAAGAATTGTGAACACCTTATATAGGGAATGTGAACAAAACAATTCTGTCCTGGGTCGTTGTAACTCTGTCCTGGGCCATTATGGTGGTTTCATTGGTACTTCACACATTGCTCACCATCAAATTAAATTCAAGCCATTTGCATTTGATTAGTTGGCTGGTGCTTTTCTTTATTTTGACCACAAATGAAGATACCAAAGTCTATTTCCATCAAGATTGAGTTCTAATTAATTAAATAACAGTGACAAATGTAAAAGATGACCTCACAGAACCAAGGCAACCCCAAAGGGAAGCACTTATGAATTTAAACATCATCAATGCCTCCATTAGAGGTAGTCTGAGTTTGTTTACATCAAGCCTTCTTGTTATGTGCTTGTTATGTGTCAGTTAAAACTACCCCAACAAGTAGCACTTACTGAATTTAAAGGACAAGTCAGTGCTAAAGTTAAAGTAATAATAGTGACAGAATGCAATCTGAATGAGATTCTAACCGTCATGGTTGAGTTCTTGGTAGGTGCACTAGTCAATTAAAACTACCCAACAAGTAGCACTTACTGAATTAAAAGGACAAGTCAGTGCTAAAGTTAAAGTAATAATAGTGACAAAGGATAGAAGATGACAATACAGAGCCAAGACAACCTCAAAGAGATGCACTTATGAATTTAAACATCATCACTGCCTCCATTTGAGGTAGTCTGAGCTGGTTTGCTTCCATTGAGAATGTGTTCTTTGTATGTGCATGAGTCAATACAAAACTACTCTTCTATGCTAAATGAGTTAAATTGAGTTTATTTCCATCAAACATGACTTATTATGTGCACTGGTCAATTACAACTACCCCAACAAGTAGCACTTACTGAATTTAAAGGACAAGTCAGTGCTAAAGTTAAAGTAATAATAGTGACAAAAGTTTTAACATTCTACTTTCCCAAGAATGATCTCTTACCTACTGCTCTGTCTGGTGTCCTCCTTCAGCTAGTAGGTATGCTATGACTGCCAAGAATTGTGAACACCTTATATAGGGAATGTGAACAAAACAATTCTGTCCTGGGTCGTTGTAACTCTGTCCTGGGCCATTATGGTGGTTTCATTGGTACTTCACACATTGCTCACCATCAAATTAAATTCAAGTCATTTGCATTTGATTAGTTGGCTGGTGCTTTTCTTTATTTTGACCACAAATGAAGATACCTTTCCATCAAGATTGAGTTCTAATTAATTAAATAACAGTGACAAATGTAAAAGATGACCTCACAGAACCAAGGCAACCCCAAAGGGAAGCACTTATGAATTTAATTCATCATCAATGCCTCCATTAGAGGTAGTCTGAGTTTGTTTACATCAAGCCTTCTTGTTGTGTGCTTGTTATGTGTCAGCTAAAACTACCCCAACAAGTAGCACTTACTGAATTTAAAGGACAAGTCAGTGCTAAAGTTAAAGTAATAATAGTGACAGAATGCAATCTGAATGAGATTCTAACCGTCATGGTTGAGTTCTTGGTAGGTGCACTAGTCAATTAAAACTACCCCAACAAGTAGCACTTACTGAATTAAAAGGACAAGTCAGTGCTAAGGTTAAAGTAATAATAGTGACAAAGGATAGAAGATGACAATACAGAGCCAAGACAACCCCAAAGAGATGCACTTATGAATTTAAACATCATCACTGCCTCCATTTGAGGTAGTCTGAGCTTGTTTGCTTCCATTGAGAATGTGTTCTTTGTATGTGCATGAGTCAATACAAAACTACTCTTCTATGCTAAATGAGTTAAATTGAGTTTATTTCCATCAAACATGACTTATTATGTGCACTGGTCAATTACAACTACCCCAACAAGTAGCACTTACTGAATTAAAAGGACAAGTCAGTGCTAAAGTTAAAGTAATAATAGTGACAAAAGTTTAAACATTCTACTTTCCCAAGAATGATCTCTTACCTACTGCTCTATCTGGTGTCCTCCTTCAGCTAGTAGGTATGCTATGACTGCCAAGAATTGTGAACACCTTATATAGGGAATGTGAACAAAACAATTCTGTCCTGGGTCGTTGTAACTCTGTCCTGGGCCATTATGGTGGTTTCATTGGTACTTCACACATTGCTCACCATCAAATTAAATTCAAGTCATTTGCATTTGATTAGTTGGCTGGTGCTTTTCTTTATTTTGACCACAAATGAAGATACCTTTCCATCAAGATTGAGTTCTAATTAATTAAATAACAGTGACAAATGTAAAAGATGACCTCACAGAACCAAGGCAACCCCAAAGGGAAGCACTTATGAATTTAAACATCATCAATGCCTCCATTAGAGGTAGTCTGAGTTTGTTTACATCAAGCCTTCTTGTTGTGTGCTTGTTATGTGTCAGTTAAAACTACCCCAACAAGTAGCACTTACTGAATTTAAAGGACAAGTCAGTGCTAAAGTTAAAGTAATAATAGTGACAGAATGCAATCTGAATGAGATTCTAACCGTCATGGTTGAGTTCTTGGTAGGTGCACTAGTCAATTAAAACTACCCCAACAAGTAGCACTTACTGAATTAAAAGGACAAGTCAGTGCTAAAGTTAAAGTAATAATAGTGACAAAGGATAGAAGATGACAATACAGAGCCAAGACAACCCCAAAGAGATGCACTTATGAATTTAAACATCATCACTGCCTCCATTTGAGGTAGTCTGAGCTGGTTTGCTTCCATTGAGAATGTGTTCTTTGTATGTGCATGAGTCAATACAAAACTACTCTTCTATGCTAAATGAGTTAAATTGAGTTTATTTCCATCAAACATGACTTATTATGTGCACTGGTCAATTACAACTACCCCAACAAGTAGCACTTACTGAATTTAAAGGACAAGTCAGTGCTAAAGTTAAAGTAATAATAGTGACAAAAGTTTTAACATTCTACTTTCCCAAGAATGATCTCTTACCTACTGCTCTGTCTGGTGTCCTCCTTCAGCTAGTAGGTATGCTATGACTGCCAAGAATTGTGAACACCTTATATAGGGAATGTGAACAAAACAATTCTGTCCTGGGTCGTTGTAACTCTGTCCTGGGCCATTATGGTGGTTTCATTGGTACTTCACACATTGCTCACCATCAAATTAAATTCAAGCCATTTGCATTTGATTAGTTGGCTGGTGCTTTTCTTTATTTTGACCACAAATGAAGATACCAAAGTCTATTTCCATCAAGATTGAGTTCTAATTAATTAAATAACAGTGACAAATGTAAAAGATGACCTCACAGAACCAAGGCAACCCCAAAGGGAAGCACTTATGAATTTAAACATCATCAATGTCTCCATTAGAGGTAGTCTGAGTTTGTTTACATCAAGCCTTCTTGTTATGTGCTTGTTATGTGTCAGTTAAAACTACCCCAACAAGTAGCACTTACTGAATTTAAAGGACAAGTCAGTGCTAAAGTTAAAGTAATAATAGTGACAGAATGCAATCTGAATGAGATTCTAACCGTCATGGTTGAGTTCTTGGTAGGTGCACTAGTCAATTAAAACTACCCCAACAAGTAGCACTTACTGAATTAAAAGGACAAGTCAGTGCTAAAGTTAAAGTAATAATAGTGACAAAGGATAGAAGATGACAATACAGAGCCAAGACAACCCCAAAGAGATGCACTTATGAATTTAAACATCATCACTGCCTCCATTTGAGGTAGTCTGAGCTGGTTTGCTTCCATTGAGAATGTGTTCTTTGTATGTGCATGAGTCAATACAAAACTACTCTTCTATGCTAAATGAGTTAAATTGAGTTTATTTCCATCAAACATGACTTATTATGTGCACTGGTCAATTACAACTACCCCAACAAGTAGCACTTACTGAATTAAAAGGACAAGTCAGTGCTAAAGTTAAAGTAATAATAGTGACAAAAGTTTAAACATTCTACTTTCCCAAGAATGATCTCTTACCTACTGCTCTGTCTGGTGTCCTCCTTCAGCTAGTAGGTATGCTATGACTGCCAAGAATTGTGAACACCTTATATAGGGAATGTGAACAAAACAATTCTGTCCTGGGTCGTTGTAACTCTGTCCTGGGCCATTATGGTAGTTTCATTGGTACTCCACACATTGCTCACCATCAAATTAAATTCAAGTCATTTGCATTTGATTAGTTGGCTGGTGCTTTTCTTTATTTTGACCACAAATGAAGATACCTTTCCATCAAGATTGAGTTCTAATTAATTAAATAACAGTGACAAATGTAAAAGATGACCTCACAGAACCAAGGCAACCCCAAAGGGAAGCACTTATGAATTTAATTCATCATCAATGCCTCCATTAGAGGTAGTCTGAGTTTGTTTACATCAAGCCTTCTTGTTGTGTGCTTGTTATGTGTCAGTTAAAACTACCCCAACAAGTAGCACTTACTGAATTTAAAGGACAAGTCAGTGCTAAAGTTAAAGTAATAATAGTGACAGAATGCAATCTGAATGAGATTCTAACCGTCATGGTTGAGTTCTTGGTAGGTGCACTAGTCAATTAAAACTACCCCAACAAGTAGCACTTACTGAATTAAAAGGACAAGTCAGTGCTAAGGTTAAAGTAATAATAGTGACAAAGGATAGAAGATGACAATACAGAGCCAAGACAACCCCAAAGAGATGCACTTATGAATTTAAACATCATCACTGCCTCCATTTGAGGTAGTCTGAGCTTGTTTGCTTCCATTGAGAATGTGTTCTTTGTATGTGCATGAGTCAATACAAAACTACTCTTCTATGCTAAATGAGTTAAATTGAGTTTATTTCCATCAAACATGACTTATTATGTGCACTGGTCAATTACAACTACCCCAACACGTAGCACTTACTGAATTAAAAGGACAAGTCAGTGCTAAAGTTAAAGTAATAATAGTGACAAAAGTTTAAACATTCTACTTTCCCAAGAATGATCTCTTACCTACTGCTCTATCTGGTGTCCTCCTTCAGCTAGTAGGTATGCTATGACTGCCAAGAATTGTGAACACCTTATATAGGGAATGTGAACAAAACAATTCTGTCCTGGGTCGTTGTAACTCTGTCCTGGGCCATTATGGTGGTTTCATTGGTACTTCACACATTGCTCACCATCAAATTAAATTCAAGCCATTTGCATTTGATTAGTTGGCTGGTGCTTTTCTTTATTTTGACCACAAATGAAGATACCAAAGTCTATTTCCATCAAGATTGAGTTCTAATTAATTAAATAACAGTGACAAATGTAAAAGATGACCTCACAGAACCAAGGCAACCCCAAAGGGAAGCACTTATGAATTTAAACATCATCAATGCCTCCATTAGAGGTAGTCTGAGTTTGTTTACATCAAGCCTTCTTGTTGTGTGCTTGTTATGTGTCAGTTAAAACTACCCCAACAAGTAGCACTTACTGAATTTAAAGGACAAGTCAGTGCTAAAGTTAAAGTAATAATAGTGACAGAATG
The DNA here is from genome assembly GCF_963280865.1 of Gymnoscopelus braueri. Taxonomy (NCBI): domain Eukaryota; kingdom Metazoa; phylum Chordata; class Actinopteri; order Myctophiformes; family Myctophidae; genus Gymnoscopelus; species Gymnoscopelus braueri. The sequence goes on along the minus strand of NC_137620.1, from coordinate 2,482,432 downwards.
CAATCTGAATGAGATTCTAACCGTCATGGTTGAGTTCTTGGTAGGTGCACTAGTCAATTAAAACTACCCCAACAAGTAGCACTTACTGAATTAAAAGGACAAGTCAGTGCTAAAGTTAAAGTAATAATAGTGACAAAGGATAGAAGATGACAATACAGAGCCAAGACAACCCCAAAGAGATGCACTTATGAATTTAAACATCATCACTGCCTCCATTTGAGGTAGTCTGAGCTGGTTTGCTTCCATTGAGAATGTGTTCTTTGTATGTGCATGAGTCAATACAAAACTACTCTTCTATGCTAAATGAGTTAAATTGAGTTTATTTCCATCAAACATGACTTATTATGTGCACTGGTCAATTACAACTACCCCAACAAGTAGCACTTACTGAATTAAAAGGACAAGTCAGTGCTAAAGTTAAAGTAATAATAGTGACAAAAGTTTAAACATTCTACTTTCCCAAGAATGATCTCTTACCTACTGCTCTGTCTGGTGTCCTCCTTCAGCTAGTAGGTATGCTATGACTGCCAAGAATTGTGAACACCTTATATAGGGAATGTGAACAAAACAATTCTGTCCTGGGTCGTTGTAACTCTGTCCTGGGCCATTATGGTAGTTTCATTGGTACTCCACACATTGCTCACCATCAAATTAAATTCAAGTCATTTGCATTTGATTAGTTGGCTGGTGCTTTTCTTTATTTTGACCACAAATGAAGATACCTTTCCATCAAGATTGAGTTCTAATTAATTAAATAACAGTGACAAATGTAAAAGATGACCTCACAGAACCAAGGCAACCCCAAAGGGAAGCACTTATGAATTTAATTCATCATCAATGCCTCCATTAGAGGTAGTCTGAGTTTGTTTACATCAAGCCTTCTTGTTGTGTGCTTGTTATGTGTCAGTTAAAACTACCCCAACAAGTAGCACTTACTGAATTTAAAGGACAAGTCAGTGCTAAAGTTAAAGTAATAATAGTGACAGAATGCAATCTGAATGAGATTCTAACCGTCATGGTTGAGTTCTTGGTAGGTGCACTAGTCAATTAAAACTACCCCAACAAGTAGCACTTACTGAATTAAAAGGACAAGTCAGTGCTAAGGTTAAAGTAATAATAGTGACAAAGGATAGAAGATGACAATACAGAGCCAAGACAACCCCAAAGAGATGCACTTATGAATTTAAACATCATCACTGCCTCCATTTGAGGTAGTCTGAGCTTGTTTGCTTCCATTGAGAATGTGTTCTTTGTATGTGCATGAGTCAATACAAAACTACTCTTCTATGCTAAATGAGTTAAATTGAGTTTATTTCCATCAAACATGACTTATTATGTGCACTGGTCAATTACAACTACCCCAACACGTAGCACTTACTGAATTAAAAGGACAAGTCAGTGCTAAAGTTAAAGTAATAATAGTGACAAAAGTTTAAACATTCTACTTTCCCAAGAATGATCTCTTACCTACTGCTCTATCTGGTGTCCTCCTTCAGCTAGTAGGTATGCTATGACTGCCAAGAATTGTGAACACCTTATATAGGGAATGTGAACAAAACAATTCTGTCCTGGGTCGTTGTAACTCTGTCCTGGGCCATTATGGTGGTTTCATTGGTACTTCACACATTGCTCACCATCAAATTAAATTCAAGCCATTTGCATTTGATTAGTTGGCTGGTGCTTTTCTTTATTTTGACCACAAATGAAGATACCAAAGTCTATTTCCATCAAGATTGAGTTCTAATTAATTAAATAACAGTGACAAATGTAAAAGATGACCTCACAGAACCAAGGCAACCCCAAAGGGAAGCACTTATGAATTTAAACATCATCAATGCCTCCATTAGAGGTAGTCTGAGTTTGTTTACATCAAGCCTTCTTGTTGTGTGCTTGTTATGTGTCAGTTAAAACTACCCCAACAAGTAGCACTTACTGAATTTAAAGGACAAGTCAGTGCTAAAGTTAAAGTAATAATAGTGACAGAATGCAATCTGAATGAGATTCTAACCGTCATGGTTGAGTTCTTGGTAGGTGCACTAGTCAATTAAAACTACCCCAACAAGTAGCACTTACTGAATTAAAAGGACAAGTCAGTGCTAAAGTTAAAGTAATAATAGTGACAAAGGATAGAAGATGACAATACAGAGCCAAGACAACCCCAAAGAGATGCACTTATGAATTTAAACATCATCACTGCCTCCATTTGAGGTAGTCTGAGCTGGTTTGCTTCCATTGAGAATGTGTTCTTTGTATGTGCATGAGTCAATACAAAACTACTCTTCTATGCTAAATGAGTTAAATTGAGTTTATTTCCATCAAACATGACTTATTATGTGCACTGGTCAATTACAACTACCCCAACAAGTAGCACTTACTGAATTAAAAGGACAAGTCAGTGCTAAAGTTAAAGTAATAATAGTGACAAAAGTTTAAACATTCTACTTTCCCAAGAATGATCTCTTACCTACTGCTCTGTCTGGTGTCCTCCTTCAGCTAGTAGGTATGCTATGACTGCCAAGAATTGTGAACACCTTATATAGGGAATGTGAACAAAACAATTCTGTCCTGGGTCGTTGTAACTCTGTCCTGGGCCATTATGGTAGTTTCATTGGTACTCCACACATTGCTCACCATCAAATTAAATTCAAGTCATTTGCATTTGATTAGTTGGCTGGTGCTTTTCTTTATTTTGACCACAAATGAAGATACCTTTCCATCAAGATTGAGTTCTAATTAATTAAATAACAGTGACAAATGTAAAAGATGACCTCACAGAACCAAGGCAACCCCAAAGGGAAGCACTTATGAATTTAAACATCATCAATGCCTCCATTAGAGGTAGTCTGAGTTTGTTTACATCAAGCCTTCTTGTTGTGTGCTTGTTATGTGTCAGTTAAAACTACCCCAACAAGTAGCACTTACTGAATTTAAAGGACAAGTCAGTGCTAAAGTTAAAGTAATAATAGTGACAGAATGCAATCTGAATGAGATTCTAACCGTCATGGTTGAGTTCTTGGTAGGTGCACTAGTCAATTAAAACTACCCCAACAAGTAGCACTTACTGAATTAAAAGGACAAGTCAGTGCTAAAGTTAAAGTAATAATAGTGACAAAGGATAGAAGATGACAATACAGAGCCAAGACAACCCCAAAGAGATGCACTTATGAATTTAAACATCATCACTGCCTCCATTTGAGGTAGTCTGAGCTGGTTTGCTTCCATTGAGAATGTGTTCTTTGTATGTGCATGAGTCAATACAAAACTACTCTTCTATGCTAAATGAGTTAAATTGAGTTTATTTCCATCAAACATGACTTATTATGTGCACTGGTCAATTACAACTACCCCAACAAGTAGCACTTACTGAATTTAAAGGACAAGTCAGTGCTAAAGTTAAAGTAATAATAGTGACAAAAGTTTAAACATTCTACTTTCCCAAGAATGATCTCTTACCTACTGCTCTGTCTGGTGTCCTCCTTCAGCTAGTAGGTATGCTATGACTGCCAAGAATTGTGAACACCTTATATAGGGAATGTGAACAAAACAATTCTGTCCTGGGTCGTTGTAACTCTGTCCTGGGCCATTATGGTGGTTTCATTGGTACTTCACACATTGCTCACCATCAAATTAAATTCAAGTCATTTGCATTTGATTAGTTGGCTGGTGCTTTTCTTTATTTTGACCACAAATGAAGATACCTTTCCATCAAGATTGAGTTCTAATTAATTAAATAACAGTGACAAATGTAAAAGATGACCTCACAGAACCAAGGCAACCCCAAAGGGAAGCACTTATGAATTTAATTCATCATCAATGCCTCCATTAGAGGTAGTCTGAGTTTGTTTACATCAAGCCTTCTTGTTGTGTGCTTGTTATGTGTCAGTTAAAACTACCCCAACAAGTAGCACTTACTGAATTTAAAGGACAAGTCAGTGCTAAAGTTAAAGTAATAATAGTGACAGAATGCAATCTGAATGAGATTCTAACCGTCATGGTTGAGTTCTTGGTAGGTGCACTAGTCAATTAAAACTACCCCAACAAGTAGCACTTACTGAATTAAAAGGACAAGTCAGTGCTAAGGTTAAAGTAATAATAGTGACAAAGGATAGAAGATGACAATACAGAGCCAAGACAACCCCAAAGAGATGCACTTATGAATTTAAACATCATCACTGCCTCCATTTGAGGTAGTCTGAGCTTGTTTGCTTCCATTGAGAATGTGTTCTTTGTATGTGCATGAGTCAATACAAAACTACTCTTCTATGCTAAATGAGTTAAATTGAGTTTATTTCCATCAAACATGACTTATTATGTGCACTGGTCAATTACAACTACCCCAACAAGTAGCACTTACTGAATTAAAAGGACAAGTCAGTGCTAAAGTTAAAGTAATAATAGTGACAAAAGTTTAAACATTCTACTTTCCCAAGAATGATCTCTTACCTACTGCTCTATCTGGTGTCCTCCTTCAGCTAGTAGGTATGCTATGACTGCCAAGAATTGTGAACACCTTATATAGGGAATGTGAACAAAACAATTCTGTCCTGGGTCGTTGTAACTCTGTCCTGGGCCATTATGGTGGTTTCATTGGTACTTCACACATTGCTCACCATCAAATTAAATTCAAGTCATTTGCATTTGATTAGTTGGCTGGTGCTTTTCTTTATTTTGACCACAAATGAAGATACCTTTCCATCAAGATTGAGTTCTAATTAATTAAATAACAGTGACAAATGTAAAAGATGACCTCACAGAACCAAGGCAACCCCAAAGGGAAGCACTTATGAATTTAAACATCATCAATGCCTCCATTAGAGGTAGTCTGAGTTTGTTTACATCAAGCCTTCTTGTTGTGTGCTTGTTATGTGTCAGTTAAAACTACCCCAACAAGTAGCACTTACTGAATTTAAAGGACAAGTCAGTGCTAAAGTTAAAGTAATAATAGTGACAGAATGCAATCTGAATGAGATTCTAACCGTCATGGTTGAGTTCTTGGTAGGTGCACTAGTCAATTAAAACTACCCCAACAAGTAGCACTTACTGAATTAAAAGGACAAGTCAGTGCTAAAGTTAAAGTAATAATAGTGACAAAGGATAGAAGATGACAATACAGAGCCAAGACAACCCCAAAGAGATGCACTTATGAATTTAAACATCATCACTGCCTCCATTTGAGGTAGTCTGAGCTGGTTTGCTTCCATTGAGAATGTGTTCTTTGTATGTGCATGAGTCAATACAAAACTACTCTTCTATGCTAAATGAGTTAAATTGAGTTTATTTCCATCAAACATGACTTATTATGTGCACTGGTCAATTACAACTACCCCAACAAGTAGCACTTACTGAATTTAAAGGACAAGTCAGTGCTAAAGTTAAAGTAATAATAGTGACAAAAGTTTAAACATTCTACTTTCCCAAGAATGATCTCTTACCTACTGCTCTGTCTGGTGTCCTCCTTCAGCTAGTAGGTATGCTATGACTGCCAAGAATTGTGAACACCTTATATAGGGAATGTGAACAAAACAATTCTGTCCTGGGTCGTTGTAACTCTGTCCTGGGCCATTATGGTGGTTTCATTGGTACTTCACACATTGCTCACCATCAAATTAAATTCAAGTCATTTGCATTTGATTAGTTGGCTGGTGCTTTTCTTTATTTTGACCACAAATGAAGATACCTTTCCATCAAGATTGAGTTCTAATTAATTAAATAACAGTGACAAATGTAAAAGATGACCTCACAGAACCAAGGCAACCCCAAAGGGAAGCACTTATGAATTTAAACATCATCAATGCCTCCATTAGAGGTAGTCTGAGTTTGTTTACATCAAGCCTTCTTGTTGTGTGCTTGTTATGTGTCAGTTAAAACTACCCCAACAAGTAGCACTTACTGAATTTAAAGGACAAGTCAGTGCTAAAGTTAAAGTAATAATAGTGACAGAATGCAATCTGAATGAGATTCTAACCGTCATGGTTGAGTTCTTGGTAGGTGCACTAGTCAATTAAAACTACCCCAACAAGTAGCACTTACTGAATTAAAAGGACAAGTCAGTGCTAAAGTTAAAGTAATAATAGTGACAAAGGATAGAAGATGACAATACAGAGCCAAGACAACCCCAAAGAGATGCACTTATGAATTTAAACATCATCACTGCCTCCATTTGAGGTAGTCTGAGCTGGTTTGCTTCCATTGAGAATGTGTTCTTTGTATGTGCATGAGTCAATACAAAACTACTCTTCTATGCTAAATGAGTTAAATTGAGTTTATTTCCATCAAACATGACTTATTATGTGCACTGGTCAATTACAACTACCTGGGCCATTATGGTGGTTTCATTGGTACTTCACACATTGCTCACCATCAAATTAAATTCAAGCCATTTGCATTTGATTAGTTGGCTGGTGCTTTTCTTTATTTTGACCACAAATGAAGATACCAAAGTCTATTTCCATCAAGATTGAGTTCTAATTAATTAAATAACAGTGACAAATGTAAAAGATGACCTCACAGAACCAAGGCAACCCCAAAGGGAAGCACTTATGAATTTAAACATCATCAATGCCTCCATTAGAGGTAGTCTGAGTTTGTTTACATCAAGCCTTCTTGTTATGTGCTTGTTATGTGTCAGTTAAAACTACCCCAACAAGTAGCACTTACTGAATTTAAAGGACAAGTCAGTGCTAAAGTTAAAGTAATAATAGTGACAGAATGCAATCTGAATGAGATTCTAACCGTCATGGTTGAGTTCTTGGTAGGTGCACTAGTCAATTAAAACTACCCCAACAAGTAGCACTTACTGAATTAAAAGGACAAGTCAGTGCTAAGGTTAAAGTAATAATAGTGACAAAGGATAGAAGATGACAATACAGAGCCAAGACAACCCCAAAGAGATGCACTTATGAATTTAAACATCATCACTGCCTCCATTTGAGGTAGTCTGAGCTTGTTTGCTTCCATTGAGAATGTGTTCTTTGTATGTGCATGAGTCAATACAAAACTACTCTTCTATGCTAAATGAGTTAAATTGAGTTTATTTCCATCAAACATGACTTATTATGTGCACTGGTCAATTACAACTACCCCAACAAGTAGCACTTACTGAATTAAAAGGACAAGTCAGTGCTAAAGTTAAAGTAATAATAGTGACAAAAGTTTAAACATTCTACTTTCCCAAGAATGATCTCTTACCTACTGCTCTATCTGGTGTCCTCCTTCAGCTAGTAGGTATGCTATGACTGCCAAGAATTGTGAACACCTTATATAGGGAATGTGAACAAAACAATTCTGTCCTGGGTCGTTGTAACTCTGTCCTGGGCCATTATGGTGGTTTCATTGGTACTTCACACATTGCTCACCATCAAATTAAATTCAAGTCATTTGCATTTGATTAGTTGGCTGGTGCTTTTCTTTATTTTGACCACAAATGAAGATACCTTTCCATCAAGATTGAGTTCTAATTAATTAAATAACAGTGACAAATGTAAAAGATGACCTCACAGAACCAAGGCAACCCCAAAGGGAAGCACTTATTAATTTAAACATCATCAATGCCTCCATTAGAGGTAGTCTGAGTTTGTTTACATCAAGCCTTCTTGTTGTGTGCTTGTTATGTGTCAGTTAAAACTACCCCAACAAGTAGCACTTACTGAATTTAAAGGACAAGTCAGTGCTAAAGTTAAAGTAATAATAGTGACAGAATGCAATCTGAATGAGATTCTAACCGTCATGGTTGAGTTCTTGGTAGGTGCACTAGTCAATTAAAACTACCCCAACAAGTAGCACTTACTGAATTAAAAGGACAAGTCAGTGCTAAAGTTAAAGTAATAATAGTGACAAAGGATAGAAGATGACAATACAGAGCCAAGACAACCCCAAAGAGATGCACTTATGAATTTAAACATCATCACTGCCTCCATTTGAGGTAGTCTGAGCTGGTTTGCTTCCATTGAGAATGTGTTCTTTGTATGTGCATGAGTCAATACAAAACTACTCTTCTATGCTAAATGAGTTAAATTGAGTTTATTTTCATCAAACATGACTTATTATGTGCACTGGTCAATTACAACTACCCCAACAAGTAGCACTTACTGAATTTAAAGGACAAGTCAGTGCTAAAGTTAAAGTAATAATAGTGACAAAAGTTTTAACATTCTACTTTCCCAAGAATGATCTCTTACCTACTGCTCTGTCTGGTGTCCTCCTTCAGCTAGTAGGTATGCTATGACTGCCAAGAATTGTGAACACCTTATATAGGGAATGTGAACAAAACAATTCTGTCCTGGGTCGTTGTAACTCTGTCCTGGGCCATTATGGTGGTTTCATTGGTACTTCACACATTGCTCACCATCAAATTAAATTCAAGTCATTTGCATTTGATTAGTTGGCTGGTGCTTTTCTTTATTTTGACCACAAATGAAGATACCTTTCCATCAAGATTGAGTTCTAATTAATTAAATAACAGTGACAAATGTAAAAGATGACCTCACAGAACCAAGGCAACCCCAAAGGGAAGCACTTATGAATTTAATTCATCATCAATGCCTCCATTAGAGGTAGTCTGAGTTTGTTTACATCAAGCCTTCTTGTTGTGTGCTTGTTATGTGTCAGTTAAAACTACCCCAACAAGTAGCACTTACTGAATTTAAAGGACAAGTCAGTGCTAAAGTTAAAGTAATAATAGTGACAGAATGCAATCTGAATGAGATTCTAACCGTCATGGTTGAGTTCTTGGTAGGTGCACTAGTCAATTAAAACTACCCCAACAAGTAGCACTTACTGAATTAAAAGGACAAGTCAGTGCTAAGGTTAAAGTAATAATAGTGACAAAGGATAGAAGATGACAATACAGAGCCAAGACAACCCCAAAGAGATGCACTTATGAATTTAAACATCATCACTGCCTCCATTTGAGGTAGTCTGAGCTTGTTTGCTTCCATTGAGAATGTGTTCTTTGTATGTGCATGAGTCAATACAAAACTACTCTTCTATGCTAAATGAGTTAAATTGAGTTTATTTCCATCAAACATGACTTATTATGTGCACTGGTCAATTACAACTACCCCAACAAGTAGCACTTACTGAATTAAAAGGACAAGTCAGTGCTAAAGTTAAAGTAATAATAGTGACAAAAGTTTAAACATTCTACTTTCCCAAGAATGATCTCTTACCTACTGCTCTATCTGGTGTCCTCCTTCAGCTAGTAGGTATGCTATGACTGCCAAGAATTGTGAACACCTTATATAGGGAATGTGAACAAAACAATTCTGTCCTGGGTCGTTGTAACTCTGTCCTGGGCCATTATGGTGGTTTCATTGGTACTTCACACATTGCTCACCATCAAATTAAATTCAAGCCATTTGCATTTGATTAGTTGGCTGGTGCTTTTCTTTATTTTGACCACAAATGAAGATACCAAAGTCTATTTCCATCAAGATTGAGTTCTAATTAATTAAATAACAGTGACAAATGTAAAAGATGACCTCACAGAACCAAGGCAACCCCAAAGGGAAGCACTTATGAATTTAAACATCATCAATGTCTCCATTAGAGGTAGTCTGAGTTTGTTTACATCAAGCCTTCTTGTTATGTGCTTGTTATGTGTCAGTTAAAACTACCCCAACAAGTAGCACTTACTGAATTTAAAGGACAAGTCAGTGCTAAAGTTAAAGTAATAATAGTGACAGAATGCAATCTGAATGAGATTCTAACCGTCATGGTTGAGTTCTTGGTAGGTGCACTAGTCAATTAAAACTACCCCAACAAGTAGCACTTACTGAATTAAAAGGACAAGTCAGTGCTAAAGTTAAAGTAATAATAGTGACAAAGGATAGAAGATGACAATACAGAGCCAAGACAACCCCAAAGAGATGCACTTATGAATTTAAACATCATCACTGCCTCCATTTGAGGTAGTCTGAGCTGGTTTGCTTCCATTGAGAATGTGTTCTTTGTATGTGCATGAGTCAATACAAAACTACTCTTCTATGCTAAATGAGTTAAATTGAGTTTATTTCCATCAAACATGACTTATTATGTGCACTGGTCAATTACAACTACCCCAACAAGTAGCACTTACTGAATTAAAAGGACAAGTCAGTGCTAAAGTTAAAGTAATAATAGTGACAAAAGTTTAAACATTCTACTTTCCCAAGAATGATCTCTTACCTACTGCTCTGTCTGGTGTCCTCCTTCAGCTAGTAGGTATGCTATGACTGCCAAGAATTGTGAACACCTTATATAGGGAATGTGAACAAAACAATTCTGTCCTGGGTCGTTGTAACTCTGTCCTGGGCCATTATGGTAGTTTCATTGGTACTCCACACATTGCTCACCATCAAATTAAATTCAAGTAATTTGCATTTGATTAGTTGGCTGGTGCTTTTCTTTATTTTGACCACAAATGAAGATACCTTTCCATCAAGATTGAGTTCTAATTAATTAAATAACAGTGACAAATGTAAAAGATGACCTCACAGAACCAAGGCAACCCCAAAGGGAAGCACTTATGAATTTAAACATCATCAATGCCTCCATTAGAGGTAGTCTGAGTTTGTTTACATCAAGCCTTCTTGTTGTGTGCTTGTTATGTGTCAGTTAAAACTACCCCAACAAGTAGCACTTACTGAATTTAAAGGACAAGTCAGTGCTAAAGTTAAAGTAATAATAGTGACAGAATGCAATCTGAATGAGATTCTAACCGTCATGGTTGAGTTCTTGGTAGGTGCACTAGTCAATTAAAACTACCCCAACAAGTAGCACTTACTGAATTAAAAGGACAAGTCAGTGCTAAAGTTAAAGTAATAATAGTGACAAAGGATAGAAGATGACAATACAGAGCCAAGACAACCCCAAAGAGATGCACTTATGAATTTAAACATCATCACTGCCTCCATTTGAGGTAGTCTGAGCTGGTTTGCTTCCATTGAGAATGTGTTCTTTGTATGTGCATGAGTCAATACAAAACTACTCTTCTATGCTAAATGAGTTAAATTGAGTTTATTTCCATCAAACATGACTTATTATGTGCACTGGTCAATTACAACTACCCCAACAAGTAGCACTTACTGAATTTAAAGGACAAGTCAGTGCTAAAGTTAAAGTAATAATAGTGACAAAAGTTTAAACATTCTACTTTCCCAAGAATGATCTCTTACCTACTGCTCTGTCTGGTGTCCTCCTTCAGCTAGTAGGTATGCTATGACTGCCAAGAATTGTGAACACCTTATATAGGGAATGTGAACAAAACAATTCTGTCCTGGGTCGTTGTAACTCTGTCCTGGGCCATTATGGTGGTTTCATTGGTACTTCACACATTGCTCACCATCAAATTAAATTCAAGTCATTTGCATTTGATTAGTTGGCTGGTGCTTTTCTTTATTTTGACCACAAATGAAGATACCTTTCCATCAAGATTGAGTTCTAATTAATTAAATAACAGTGACAAATGTAAAAGATGACCTCACAGAACCAAGGCAACCCCAAAGGGAAGCACTTATGAATTTAATTCATCATCAATGCCTCCATTAGAGGTAGTCTGAGTTTGTTTACATCAAGCCTTCTTGTTGTGTGCTTGTTATGTGTCAGTTAAAACTACCCCAACAAGTAGCACTTACTGAATTTAAAGGACAAGTCAGTGCTAAAGTTAAAGTAATAATAGTGACAGAATGCAATCTGAATGAGATTCTAACCGTCATGGTTGAGTTCTTGGTAGGTGCACTAGTCAATTAAAACTACCCCAACAAGTAGCACTTACTGAATTAAAAGGACAAGTCAGTGCTAAAGTTAAAGTAATAATAGTGACAAAGGATAGAAGATGACAATACAGAGCCAAGACAACCCCAAAGAGATGCACTTATGAATTTAAACATCATCACTGCCTCCATTTGAGGTAGTCTGAGCTGGTTTGCTTCCATTGAGAATGTGTTCTTTGTATGTGCATGAGTCAATACAAAACTACTCTTCTATGCTAAATGAGTTAAATTGAGTTTATTTCCATCAAACATGACTTATTATGTGCACTGGTCAATTACAACTACCTGGGCCATTATGGTGGTTTCATTGGTACTTCACACATTGCTCACCATCAAATTAAATTCAAGCCATTTGCATTTGATTAGTTGGCTGGTGCTTTTCTTTATTTTGACCACAAATGAAGATACCAAAGTCTATTTCCATCAAGATTGAGTTCTAATTAATTAAATAACAGTGACAAATGTAAAAGATGACCTCACAGAACCAAGGCAACCCCAAAGGGAAGCACTTATGAATTTAAACATCATCAATGCCTCCATTAGAGGTAGTCTGAGTTTGTTTACATCAAGCCTTCTTGTTATGTGCTTGTTATGTGTCAGTTAAAACTACCCCAACAAGTAGCACTTACTGAATTTAAAGGACAAGTCAGTGCTAAAGTTAAAGTAATAATAGTGACAGAATGCAATCTGAATGAGATTCTAACCGTCATGGTTGAGTTCTTGGTAGGTGCACTAGTCAATTAAAACTACCCCAACAAGTAGCACTTACTGAATTAAAAGGACAAGTCAGTGCTAAGGTTAAAGTAATAATAGTGACAAAGGATAGAAGATGACAATACAGAGCCAAGACAACCCCAAAGAGATGCACTTATGAATTTAAACATCATCACTGCCTCCATTTGAGGTAGTCTGAGCTTGTTTGCTTCCATTGAGAATGTGTTCTTTGTATGTGCATGAGTCAATACAAAACTACTCTTCTATGCTAAATGAGTTAAATTGAGTTTATTTCCATCAAACATGACTTATTATGTGCACTGGTCAATTACAACTACCCCAACAAGTAGCACTTACTGAATTAAAAGGACAAGTCAGTGCTAAAGTTAAAGTAATAATAGTGACAAAAGTTTAAACATTCTACTTTCCCAAGAATGATCTCTTACCTACTGCTCTATCTGGTGTCCTCCTTCAGCTAGTAGGTATGCTATGACTGCCAAGAATTGTGAACACCTTATATAGGGAATGTGAACAAAACAATTCTGTCCTGGGTCGTTGTAACTCTGTCCTGGGCCATTATGGTGGTTTCATTGGTACTTCACACATTGCTCACCATCAAATTAAATTCAAGTCATTTGCATTTGATTAGTTGGCTGGTGCTTTTCTTTATTTTGACCACAAATGAAGATACCTTTCCATCAAGATTGAGTTCTAATTAATTAAATAACAGTGACAAATGTAAAAGATGACCTCACAGAACCAAGGCAACCCCAAAGGGAAGCACTTATGAATTTAAACATCATCAATGCCTCCATTAGAGGTAGTCTGAGTTTGTTTACATCAAGCCTTCTTGTTGTGTGCTTGTTATGTGTCAGTTAAAACTACCCCAACAAGTAGCACTTACTGAATTTAAAGGACAAGTCAGTGCTAAAGTTAAAGTAATAATAGTGACAGAATGCAATCTGAATGAGATTCTAACCGTCATGGTTGAGTTCTTGGTAGGTGCACTAGTCAATTAAAACTACCCCAACAAGTAGCACTTACTGAATTAAAAGGACAAGTCAGTGCTAAAGTTAAAGTAATAATAGTGACAAAGGATAGAAGATGACAATACAGAGCCAAGACAACCCCAAAGAGATGCACTTATGAATTTAAACATCATCACTGCCTCCATTTGAGGTAGTCTGAGCTGGTTTGCTTCCATTGAGAATGTGTTCTTTGTATGTGCATGAGTCAATACAAAACTACTCTTCTATGCTAAATGAGTTAAATTGAGTTTATTTCCATCAAACATGACTTATTATGTGCACTGGTCAATTACAACTACCCCAACAAGTAGCACTTACTGAATTTAAAGGACAAGTCAGTGCTAAAGTTAAAGTAATAATAGTGACAAAAGTTTTAACATTCTACTTTCCCAAGAATGATCTCTTACCTACTGCTCTGTCTGGTGTCCTCCTTCAGCTAGTAGGTATGCTATGACTGCCAAGAATTGTGAACACCTTATATAGGGAATGTGAACAAAACAATTCTGTCCTGGGTCGTTGTAACTCTGTCCTGGGCCATTATGGTGGTTTCATTGGTACTTCACACATTGCTCACCATCAAATTAAATTCAAGTCATTTGCATTTGATTAGTTGGCTGGTGCTTTTCTTTATTTTGACCACAAATGAAGATACCTTTCCATCAAGATTGAGTTCTAATTAATTAAATAACAGTGACAAATGTAAAAGATGACCTCACAGAACCAAGGCAACCCCAAAGGGAAGCACTTATGAATTTAATTCATCATCAATGCCTCCATTAGAGGTAGTCTGAGTTTGTTTACATCAAGCCTTCTTGTTGTGTGCTTGTTATGTGTCAGTTAAAACTACCCCAACAAGTAGCACTTACTGAATTTAAAGGACAAGTCAGTGCTAAAGTTAAAGTAATAATAGTGACAGAATGCAATCTGAATGAGATTCTAACCGTCATGGTTGAGTTCTTGGTAGGTGCACTAGTCAATTAAAACTACCCCAACAAGTAGCACTTACTGAATTAAAAGGACAAGTCAGTGCTAAGGTTAAAGTAATAATAGTGACAAAGGATAGAAGATGACAATACAGAGCCAAGACAACCCCAAAGAGATGCACTTATGAATTTAAACATCATCACTGCCTCCATTTGAGGTAGTCTGAGCTTGTTTGCTTCCATTGAGAATGTGTTCTTTGTATGTGCATGAGTCAATACAAAACTACTCTTCTATGCTAAATGAGTTAAATTGAGTTTATTTCCATCAAACATGACTTATTATGTGCACTGGTCAATTACAACTACCCCAACAAGTAGCACTTACTGAATTAAAAGGACAAGTCAGTGCTAAAGTTAAAGTAATAATAGTGACAAAAGTTTAAACATTCTACTTTCCCAAGAATGATCTCTTACCTACTGCTCTATCTGGTGTCCTCCTTCAGCTAGTAGGTATGCTATGACTGCCAAGAATTGTGAACACCTTATATAGGGAATGTGAACAAAACAATTCTGTCCTGGGTCGTTGTAACTCTGTCCTGGGCCATTATGGTGGTTTCATTGGTACTTCACACATTGCTCACCATCAAATTAAATTCAAGCCATTTGCATTTGATTAGTTGGCTGGTGCTTTTCTTTATTTTGACCACAAATGAAGATACCAAAGTCTATTTCCATCAAGATTGAGTTCTAATTAATTAAATAACAGTGACAAATGTAAAAGATGACCTCACAGAACCAAGGCAACCCCAAAGGGAAGCACTTATGAATTTAAACATCATCAATGTCTCCATTAGAGGTAGTCTGAGTTTGTTTACATCAAGCCTTCTTGTTATGTGCTTGTTATGTGTCAGTTAAAACTACCCCAACAAGTAGCACTTACTGAATTTAAAGGACAAGTCAGTGCTAAAGTTAAAGTAATAATAGTGACAGAATGCAATCTGAATGAGATTCTAACCGTCATGGTTGAGTTCTTGGTAGGTGCACTAGTCAATTAAAACTACCCCAACAAGTAGCACTTACTGAATTAAAAGGACAAGTCAGTGCTAAAGTTAAAGTAATAATAGTGACAAAGGATAGAAGATGACAATACAGAGCCAAGACAACCCCAAAGAGATGCACTTATGAATTTAAACATCATCACTGCCTCCATTTGAGGTAGTCTGAGCTGGTTTGCTTCCATTGAGAATGTGTTCTTTGTATGTGCATGAGTCAATACAAAACTACTCTTCTATGCTAAATGAGTTAAATTGAGTTTATTTCCATCAAACATGACTTATTATGTGCACTGGTCAATTACAACTACCCCAACAAGTAGCACTTACTGAATTAAAAGGACAAGTCAGTGCTAAAGTTAAAGTAATAATAGTGACAAAAGTTTAAACATTCTACTTTCCCAAGAATGATCTCTTACCTACTGCTCTGTCTGGTGTCCTCCTTCAGCTAGTAGGTATGCTATGACTGCCAAGAATTGTGAACACCTTATATAGGGAATGTGAACAAAACAATTCTGTCCTGGGTCGTTGTAACTCTGTCCTGGGCCATTATGGTAGTTTCATTGGTACTCCACACATTGCTCACCATCAAATTAAATTCAAGTCATTTGCATTTGATTAGTTGGCTGGTGCTTTTCTTTATTTTGACCACAAATGAAGATACCTTTCCATCAAGATTGAGTTCTAATTAATTAAATAACAGTGACAAATGTAAAAGATGACCTCACAGAACCAAGGCAACCCCAAAGGGAAGCACTTATGAATTTAATTCATCATCAATGCCTCCATTAGAGGTAGTCTGAGTTTGTTTACATCAAGCCTTCTTGTTGTGTGCTTGTTATGTGTCAGTTAAAACTACCCCAACAAGTAGCACTTACTGAATTTAAAGGACAAGTCAGTGCTAAAGTTAAAGTAATAATAGTGACAGAATGCAATCTGAATGAGATTCTAACCGTCATGGTTGAGTTCTTGGTAGGTGCACTAGTCAATTAAAACTACCCCAACAAGTAGCACTTACTGAATTAAAAGGACAAGTCAGTGCTAAGGTTAAAGTAATAATAGTGACAAAGGATAGAAGATGACAATACAGAGCCAAGACAACCCCAAAGAGATGCACTTATGAATTTAAACATCATCACTGCCTCCATTTGAGGTAGTCTGAGCTTGTTTGCTTCCATTGAGAATGTGTTCTTTGTATGTGCATGAGTCAATACAAAACTACTCTTCTATGCTAAATGAGTTAAATTGAGTTTATTTCCATCAAACATGACTTATTATGTGCACTGGTCAATTACAACTACCCCAACACGTAGCACTTACTGAATTAAAAGGACAAGTCAGTGCTAAAGTTAAAGTAATAATAGTGACAAAAGTTTAAACATTCTACTTTCCCAAGAATGATCTCTTACCTACTGCTCTATCTGGTGTCCTCCTTCAGCTAGTAGGTATGCTATGACTGCCAAGAATTGTGAACACCTTATATAGGGAATGTGAACAAAACAATTCTGTCCTGGGTCGTTGTAACTCTGTCCTGGGCCATTATGGTGGTTTCATTGGTACTTCACACATTGCTCACCATCAAATTAAATTCAAGCCATTTGCATTTGATTAGTTGGCTGGTGCTTTTCTTTATTTTGACCACAAATGAAGATACCAAAGTCTATTTCCATCAAGATTGAGTTCTAATTAATTAAATAACAGTGACAAATGTAAAAGATGACCTCACAGAACCAAGGCAACCCCAAAGGGAAGCACTTATGAATTTAAACATCATCAATGCCTCCATTAGAGGTAGTCTGAGTTTGTTTACATCAAGCCTTCTTGTTGTGTGCTTGTTATGTGTCAGTTAAAACTACCCCAACAAGTAGCACTTACTGAATTTAAAGGACAAGTCAGTGCTAAAGTTAAAGTAATAATAGTGACAGAATGCAATCTGAATGAGATTCTAACCGTCATGGTTGAGTTCTTGGTAGGTGCACTAGTCAATTAAAACTACCCCAACAAGTAGCACTTACTGAATTAAAAGGACAAGTCAGTGCTAAAGTTAAAGTAATAATAGTGACAAAGGATAGAAGATGACAATACAGAGCCAAGACAACCCCAAAGAGATGCACTTATGAATTTAAACATCATCACTGCCTCCATTTGAGGTAGTCTGAGCTGGTTTGCTTCCATTGAGAATGTGTTCTTTGTATGTGCATGAGTCAATACAAAACTACTCTTCTATGCTAAATGAGTTAAATTGAGTTTATTTCCATCAAACATGACTTATTATGTGCACTGGTCAATTACAACTACCCCAACAAGTAGCACTTACTGAATTAAAAGGACAAGTCAGTGCTAAAGTTAAAGTAATAATAGTGACAAAAGTTTAAACATTCTACTTTCCCAAGAATGATCTCTTACCTACTGCTCTGTCTGGTGTCCTCCTTCAGCTAGTAGGTATGCTATGACTGCCAAGAATTGTGAACACCTTATATAGGGAATGTGAACAAAACAATTCTGTCCTGGGTCGTTGTAACTCTGTCCTGGGCCATTATGGTAGTTTCATTGGTACTCCACACATTGCTCACCATCAAATTAAATTCAAGTCATTTGCATTTGATTAGTTGGCTGGTGCTTTTCTTTATTTTGACCACAAATGAAGATACCTTTCCATCAAGATTGAGTTCTAATTAATTAAATAACAGTGACAAATGTAAAAGATGACCTCACAGAACCAAGGCAACCCCAAAGGGAAGCACTTATGAATTTAAACATCATCAATGCCTCCATTAGAGGTAGTCTGAGTTTGTTTACATCAAGCCTTCTTGTTGTGTGCTTGTTATGTGTCAGTTAAAACTACCCCAACAAGTAGCACTTACTGAATTTAAAGGACAAGTCAGTGCTAAAGTTAAAGTAATAATAGTGACAGAATGCAATCTGAATGAGATTCTAACCGTCATGGTTGAGTTCTTGGTAGGTGCACTAGTCAATTAAAACTACCCCAACAAGTAGCACTTACTGAATTAAAAGGACAAGTCAGTGCTAAGGTTAAAGTAATAATAGTGACAAAGGATAGAAGATGACAATACAGAGCCAAGACAACCCCAAAGAGATGCACTTATGAATTTAAACATCATCACTGCCTCCATTTGAGGTAGTCTGAGCTTGTTTGCTTCCATTGAGAATGTGTTCTTTGTATGTGCATGAGTCAATACAAAACTACTCTTCTATGCTAAATGAGTTAAATTGAGTTTATTTCCATCAAACATGACTTATTATGTGCACTGGTCAATTACAACTACCCCAACAAGTAGCACTTACTGAATTAAAAGGACAAGTCAGTGCTAAAGTTAAAGTAATAATAGTGACAAAAGTTTAAACATTCTACTTTCCCAAGAATGATCTCTTACCTACTGCTCTATCTGGTGTCCTCCTTCAGCTAGTAGGTATGCTATGACTGCCAAGAATTGTGAACACCTTATATAGGGAATGTGAACAAAACAATTCTGTCCTGGGTCGTTGTAACTCTGTCCTGGGCCATTATGGTGGTTTCATTGGTACTTCACACATTGCTCACCATCAAATTAAATTCAAGCCATTTGCATTTGATTAGTTGGCTGGTGCTTTTCTTTATTTTGACCACAAATGAAGATACCAAAGTCTATTTCCATCAAGATTGAGTTCTAATTAATTAAATAACAGTGACAAATGTAAAAGATGACCTCACAGAACCAAGGCAACCCCAAAGGGAAGCACTTATGAATTTAAACATCATCAATGTCTCCATTAGAGGTAGTCTGAGTTTGTTTACATCAAGCCTTCTTGTTATGTGCTTGTTATGTGTCAGTTAAAACTACCCCAACAAGTAGCACTTACTGAATTTAAAGGACAAGTCAGTGCTAAAGTTAAAGTAATAATAGTGACAGAATGCAATCTGAATGAGATTCTAACCGTCATGGTTGAGTTCTTGGTAGGTGCACTAGTCAATTAAAACTACCCCAACAAGTAGCACTTACTGAATTAAAAGGACAAGTCAGTGCTAAAGTTAAAGTAATAATAGTGACAAAGGATAGAAGATGACAATACAGAGCCAAGACAACCCCAAAGAGATGCACTTATGAATTTAAACATCATCACTGCCTCCATTTGAGGTAGTCTGAGCTGGTTTGCTTCCATTGAGAATGTGTTCTTTGTATGTGCATGAGTCAATACAAAACTACTCTTCTATGCTAAATGAGTTAAATTGAGTTTATTTCCATCAAACATGACTTATTATGTGCACTGGTCAATTACAACTACCCCAACAAGTAGCACTTACTGAATTAAAAGGACAAGTCAGTGCTAAAGTTAAAGTAATAATAGTGACAAAAGTTTAAACATTCTACTTTCCCAAGAATGATCTCTTACCTACTGCTCTGTCTGGTGTCCTCCTTCAGCTAGTAGGTATGCTATGACTGCCAAGAATTGTGAACACCTTATATAGGGAATGTGAACAAAACAATTCTGTCCTGGGTCGTTGTAACTCTGTCCTGGGCCATTATGGTAGTTTCATTGGTACTCCACACATTGCTCACCATCAAATTAAATTCAAGTCATTTGCATTTGATTAGTTGGCTGGTGCTTTTCTTTATTTTGACCACAAATGAAGATACCTTTCCATCAAGATTGAGTTCTAATTAATTAAATAACAGTGACAAATGTAAAAGATGACCTCACAGAACCAAGGCAACCCCAAAGGGAAGCACTTATGAATTTAATTCATCATCAATGCCTCCATTAGAGGTAGTCTGAGTTTGTTTACATCAAGCCTTCTTGTTGTGTGCTTGTTATGTGTCAGTTAAAACTACCCCAACAAGTAGCACTTACTGAATTTAAAGGACAAGTCAGTGCTAAAGTTAAAGTAATAATAGTGACAGAATGCAATCTGAATGAGATTCTAACCGTCATGGTTGAGTTCTTGGTAGGTGCACTAGTCAATTAAAACTACCCCAACAAGTAGCACTTACTGAATTAAAAGGACAAGTCAGTGCTAAGGTTAAAGTAATAATAGTGACAAAGGATAGAAGATGACAATACAGAGCCAAGACAACCCCAAAGAGATGCACTTATGAATTTAAACATCATCACTGCCTCCATTTGAGGTAGTCTGAGCTTGTTTGCTTCCATTGAGAATGTGTTCTTTGTATGTGCATGAGTCAATACAAAACTACTCTTCTATGCTAAATGAGTTAAATTGAGTTTATTTCCATCAAACATGACTTATTATGTGCACTGGTCAATTACAACTACCCCAACACGTAGCACTTACTGAATTAAAAGGACAAGTCAGTGCTAAAGTTAAAGTAATAATAGTGACAAAAGTTTAAACATTCTACTTTCCCAAGAATGATCTCTTACCTACTGCTCTATCTGGTGTCCTCCTTCAGCTAGTAGGTATGCTATGACTGCCAAGAATTGTGAACACCTTATATAGGGAATGTGAACAAAACAATTCTGTCCTGGGTCGTTGTAACTCTGTCCTGGGCCATTATGGTGGTTTCATTGGTACTTCACACATTGCTCACCATCAAATTAAATTCAAGCCATTTGCATTTGATTAGTTGGCTGGTGCTTTTCTTTATTTTGACCACAAATGAAGATACCAAAGTCTATTTCCATCAAGATTGAGTTCTAATTAATTAAATAACAGTGACAAATGTAAAAGATGACCTCACAGAACCAAGGCAACCCCAAAGGGAAGCACTTATGAATTTAAACATCATCAATGCCTCCATTAGAGGTAGTCTGAGTTTGTTTACATCAAGCCTTCTTGTTGTGTGCTTGTTATGTGTCAGTTAAAACTACCCCAACAAGTAGCACTTACTGAATTTAAAGGACAAGTCAGTGCTAAAGTTAAAGTAATAATAGTGACAGAATGCAATCTGAATGAGATTCTAACCGTCATGGTTGAGTTCTTGGTAGGTGCACTAGTCAATTAAAACTACCCCAACAAGTAGCACTTACTGAATTAAAAGGACAAGTCAGTGCTAAAGTTAAAGTAATAATAGTGACAAAGGATAGAAGATGACAATACAGAGCCAAGACAACCCCAAAGAGATGCACTTATGAATTTAAACATCATCACTGCCTCCATTTGAGGTAGTCTGAGCTGGTTTGCTTCCATTGAGAATGTGTTCTTTGTATGTGCATGAGTCAATACAAAACTACTCTTCTATGCTAAATGAGTTAAATTGAGTTTATTTCCATCAAACATGACTTATTATGTGCACTGGTCAATTACAACTACCCCAACAAGTAGCACTTACTGAATTAAAAGGACAAGTCAGTGCTAAAGTTAAAGTAATAATAGTGACAAAAGTTTAAACATTCTACTTTCCCAAGAATGATCTCTTACCTACTGCTCTGTCTGGTGTCCTCCTTCAGCTAGTAGGTATGCTATGACTGCCAAGAATTGTGAACACCTTATATAGGGAATGTGAACAAAACAATTCTGTCCTGGGTCGTTGTAACTCTGTCCTGGGCCATTATGGTAGTTTCATTGGTACTCCACACATTGCTCACCATCAAATTAAATTCAAGTCATTTGCATTTGATTAGTTGGCTGGTGCTTTTCTTTATTTTGACCACAAATGAAGATACCTTTCCATCAAGATTGAGTTCTAATTAATTAAATAACAGTGACAAATGTAAAAGATGACCTCACAGAACCAAGGCAACCCCAAAGGGAAGCACTTATGAATTTAAACATCATCAATGCCTCCATTAGAGGTAGTCTGAGTTTGTTTACATCAAGCCTTCTTGTTGTGTGCTTGTTATGTGTCAGTTAAAACTACCCCAACAAGTAGCACTTACTGAATTTAAAGGACAAGTCAGTGCTAAAGTTAAAGTAATAATAGTGACAGAATGCAATCTGAATGAGATTCTAACCGTCATGGTTGAGTTCTTGGTAGGTGCACTAGTCAATTAAAACTACCCCAACAAGTAGCACTTACTGAATTAAAAGGACAAGTCAGTGCTAAAGTTAAAGTAATAATAGTGACAAAGGATAGAAGATGACAATACAGAGCCAAGACAACCCCAAAGAGATGCACTTATGAATTTAAACATCATCACTGCCTCCATTAGAGGTAGTCTGAGCTGGTTTACATCAAGCCTTCTTGTTGTGTGCTTGTTATGTGTCAGTTAAAACTACCCCAACAAGTAGCACTTACTGAATTTAAAGGACAAGTCAGTGCTAAAGTTAAAGTAATAATAGTGACAGAATGCAATCTGAATGAGATTCTAACCGTCATGGTTGAGTTCTTGGTAGGTGCACTAGTCAATTAAAACTACCCCAACAATTAGCACTTACTGAATTAAAAGGACAAGTCAGTGCTAAAGTTAAAGTAATAATAGTGACAAAGGATAGAAGATGACAATACAGAGCCAAGACAACCCCAAAGAGATGCACTTATGAATTTAAACATCATCACTGCCTCCATTTGAGGTAGTCTGAGCTGGTTTGCTTCCATTGAGAATGTGTTCTTTGTATGTGCATGAGTCAATACAAAACTACTCTTCTATGCTAAATGAGTTAAATTGAGTTTATTTCCATCAAACATGACTTATTATGTGCACTGGTCAATTACAACTACCCCAACAAGTAGCACTTACTGAATTAAAAGGACAAGTCAGTGCTAAAGTTAAAGTAATAATAGTGACAAAAGTTTAAACATTCTACTTTCCCAAGAATGATCTCTTACCTACTGCTCTGTCTGGTGTCCTCCTTCAGCTAGTAGGTATGCTATGACTGCCAAGAATTGTGAACACCTTATATAGGGAATGTGAACAAAACAATTCTGTCCTGGGTCGTTGTAACTCTGTCCTGGGCCATTATGGTAGTTTCATTGGTACTCCACACATTGCTCACCATCAAATTAAATTCAAGTCATTTGCATTTGATTAGTTGGCTGGTGCTTTTCTTTATTTTGACCACAAATGAAGATACCTTTCCATCAAGATTGAGTTCTAATTAATTAAATAACAGTGACAAATGTAAAAGATGACCTCACAGAACCAAGGCAACCCCAAAGGGAAGCACTTATGAATTTAAACATCATCAATGCCTCCATTAGAGGTAGTCTGAGTTTGTTTACATCAAGCCTTCTTGTTGTGTGCTTGTTATGTGTCAGTTAAAACTACCCCAACAAGTAGCACTTACTGAATTTAAAGGACAAGTCAGTGCTAAAGTTAAAGTAATAATAGTGACAGAATGCAATCTGAATGAGATTCTAACCGTCATGGTTGAGTTCTTGGTAGGTGCACTAGTCAATTAAAACTACCCCAACAAGTAGCACTTACTGAATTAAAAGGACAAGTCAGTGCTAAAGTTAAAGTAATAATAGTGACAAAGGATAGAAGATGACAATACAGAGCCAAGACAACCCCAAAGAGATGCACTTATGAATTTAAACATCATCACTGCCTCCATTTGAGGTAGTCTGAGCTGGTTTGCTTCCATTGAGAATGTGTTCTTTGTATGTGCATGAGTCAATACAAAACTACTCTTCTATGCTAAATGAGTTAAATTGAGTTTATTTCCATCAAACATGACTTATTATGTGCACTGGTCAATTACAACTACCCCAACAAGTAGCACTTACTGAATTTAAAGGACAAGTCAGTGCTAAAGTTAAAGTAATAATAGTGACAAAAGTTTAAACATTCTACTTTCCCAAGAATGATCTCTTACCTACTGCTCTGTCTGGTGTCCTCCTTCAGCTAGTAGGTATGCTATGACTGCCAAGAATTGTGAACACCTTATATAGGGAATGTGAACAAAACAATTCTGTCCTGGGTCGTTGTAACTCTGTCCTGGGCCATTATGGTGGTTTCATTGGTACTTCACACATTGCTCACCATCAAATTAAATTCAAGTCATTTGCATTTGATTAGTTGGCTGGTGCTTTTCTTTATTTTGACCACAAATGAAGATACCTTTCCATCAAGATTGAGTTCTAATTAATTAAATAACAGTGACAAATGTAAAAGATGACCTCACAGAACCAAGGCAACCCCAAAGGGAAGCACTTATGAATTTAAACATCATCAATGCCTCCATTAGAGGTAGTCTGAGTTTGTTTACATCAAGCCTTCTTGTTGTGTGCTTGTTATGTGTCAGTTAAAACTACCCCAACAAGTAGCACTTACTGAATTTAAAGGACAAGTCAGTGCTAAAGTTAAAGTAATAATAGTGACAGAATGCAATCTGAATGAGATTCTAACCGTCATGGTTGAGTTCTTGGTAGGTGCACTAGTCAATTAAAACTACCCCAACAAGTAGCACTTACTGAATTAAAAGGACAAGTCAGTGCTAAGGTTAAAGTAATAATAGTGACAAAGGATGGAAGATGACAATACAGAGCCAAGACAACCCCAAAGAGATGCACTTATGAATTTAAACATCATCACTGCCTCCATTTGAGGTAGTCTGAGCTTGTTTGCTTCCATTGAGAATGTGTTCTTTGTATGTGCATGAGTCAATACAAAACTACTCTTCTATGCTAAATGAGTTAAATTGAGTTTATTTCCATCAAACATGACTTATTATGTGCACTGGTCAATTACAACTACCCCAACAAGTAGCACTTACTGAATTAAAAGGACAAGTCAGTGCTAAAGTTAAAGTAATAATAGTGACAAAAGTTTAAACATTCTACTTTCCCAAGAATGATCTCTTACCTACTGCTCTATCTGGTGTCCTCCTTCAGCTAGTAGGTATGCTATGACTGCCAAGAATTGTGAACACCTTATATAGGGAATGTGAACAAAACAATTCTGTCCTGGGTCGTTGTAACTCTGTCCTGGGCCATTATGGTGGTTTCATTGGTACTTCACACATTGCTCACCATCAAATTAAATTCAAGTCATTTGCATTTGATTAGTTGGCTGGTGCTTTTCTTTATTTTGACCACAAATGAAGATACCTTTCCATCAAGATTGAGTTCTAATTAATTAAATAACAGTGACAAATGTAAAAGATGACCTCACAGAACCAAGGCAACCCCAAAGGGAAGCACTTATGAATTTAAACATCATCAATGCCTCCATTAGAGGTAGTCTGAGTTTGTTTACATCAAGCCTTCTTGTTGTGTGCTTGTTATGTGTCAGTTAAAACTACCCCAACAAGTAGCACTTACTGAATTTAAAGGACAAGTCAGTGCTAAAGTTAAAGTAATAATAGTGACAGAATGCAATCTGAATGAGATTCTAACCGTCATGGTTGAGTTCTTGGTAGGTGCACTAGTCAATTAAAACTACCCCAACAAGTAGCACTTACTGAATTAAAAGGACAAGTCAGTGCTAAAGTTAAAGTAATAATAGTGACAAAGGATAGAAGATGACAATACAGAGCCAAGACAACCCCAAAGAGATGCACTTATGAATTTAAACATCATCACTGCCTCCATTTGAGGTAGTCTGAGCTGGTTTGCTTCCATTGAGAATGTGTTCTTTGTATGTGCATGAGTCAATACAAAACTACTCTTCTATGCTAAATGAGTTAAATTGAGTTTATTTCCATCAAACATGACTTATTATGTGCACTGGTCAATTACAACTACCCCAACAAGTAGCACTTACTGAATTTAAAGGACAAGTCAGTGCTAAAGTTAAAGTAATAATAGTGACAAAAGTTTTAACATTCTACTTTCCCAAGAATGATCTCTTACCTACTGCTCTGTCTGGTGTCCTCCTTCAGCTAGTAGGTATGCTATGACTGCCAAGAATTGTGAACACCTTATATAGGGAATGTGAACAAAACAATTCTGTCCTGGGTCGTTGTAACTCTGTCCTGGGCCATTATGGTGGTTTCATTGGTACTTCACACATTGCTCACCATCAAATTAAATTCAAGTCATTTGCATTTGATTAGTTGGCTGGTGCTTTTCTTTATTTTGACCACAAATGAAGATACCTTTCCATCAAGATTGAGTTCTAATTAATTAAATAACAGTGACAAATGTAAAAGATGACCTCACAGAACCAAGGCAACCCCAAAGGGAAGCACTTATGAATTTAAACATCATCAATGCCTCCATTAGAGGTAGTCTGAGTTTGTTTACATCAAGCCTTCTTGTTGTGTGCTTGTTATGTGTCAGTTAAAACTACCCCAACAAGTAGCACTTACTGAATTTAAAGGACAAGTCAGTGCTAAAGTTAAAGTAATAATAGTGACAGAATGCAATCTGAATGAGATTCTAACCGTCATGGTTGAGTTCTTGGTAGGTGCACTAGTCAATTAAAACTACCCCAACAAGTAGCACTTACTGAATTAAAAGGACAAGTCAGTGCTAAAGTTAAAGTAATAATAGTGACAAAGGATAGAAGATGACAATACAGAGCCAAGACAACCCCAAAGAGATGCACTTATGAATTTAAACATCATCACTGCCTCCATTTGAGGTAGTCTGAGCTGGTTTGCTTCCATTGAGAATGTGTTCTTTGTATGTGCATGAGTCAATACAAAACTACTCTTCTATGCTAAATGAGTTAAATTGAGTTTATTTCCATCAAACATGACTTATTATGTGCACTGGTCAATTACAACTACCCCAACAAGTAGCACTTACTGAATTTAAAGGACAAGTCAGTGCTAAAGTTAAAGTAATAATAGTGACAAAAGTTTTAACATTCTACTTTCCCAAGAATGATCTCTTACCTACTGCTCTGTCTGGTGTCCTCCTTCAGCTAGTAGGTATGCTATGACTGCCAAGAATTGTGAACACCTTATATAGGGAATGTGAACAAAACAATTCTGTCCTGGGTCGTTGTAACTCTGTCCTGGGCCATTATGGTGGTTTCATTGGTACTTCACACATTGCTCACCATCAAATTAAATTCAAGTCATTTGCATTTGATTAGTTGGCTGGTGCTTTTCTTTATTTTGACCACAAATGAAGATACCTTTCCATCAAGATTGAGTTCTAATTAATTAAATAACAGTGACAAATGTAAAAGATGACCTCACAGAACCAAGGCAACCCCAAAGGGAAGCACTTATGAATTTAAACATCATCAATGCCTCCATTAGAGGTAGTCTGAGTTTGTTTACATCAAGCCTTCTTGTTATGTGCTTGTTATGTGTCAGTTAAAACTACCCCAACAAGTAGCACTTACTGAATTTAAAGGACAAGTCAGTGCTAAAGTTAAAGTAATAATAGTGACAGAATGCAATCTGAATGAGATTCTAACCGTCATGGTTGAGTTCTTGGTAGGTGCACTAGTCAATTAAAACTACCCAACAAGTAGCACTTACTGAATTAAAAGGACAAGTCAGTGCTAAAGTTAAAGTAATAATAGTGACAAAGGATAGAAGATGACAATACAGAGCCAAGACAACCCCAAAGAGATGCACTTATGAATTTAAACATCATCACTGCCTCCATTTGAGGTAGTCTGAGCTGGTTTGCTTCCATTGAGAATGTGTTCTTTGTATGTGCATGAGTCAATACAAAACTACTCTTCTATGCTAAATGAGTTAAATTGAGTTTATTTCCATCAAACATGACTTATTATGTGCACTGGTCAATTACAACTACCCCAACAAGTAGCACTTACTGAATTTAAAGGACAAGTCAGTGCTAAAGTTAAAGTAATAATAGTGACAAAAGTTTTAACATTCTACTTTCCCAAGAATGATCTCTTACCTACTGCTCTGTCTGGTGTCCTCCTTCAGCTAGTAGGTATGCTATGACTGCCAAGAATTGTGAACACCTTATATAGGGAATGTGAACAAAACAATTCTGTCCTGGGTCGTTGTAACTCTGTCCTGGGCCATTATGGTGGTTTCATTGGTACTTCACACATTGCTCACCATCAAATTAAATTCAAGTCATTTGCATTTGATTAGTTGGCTGGTGCTTTTCTTTATTTTGACCACAAATGAAGATACCTTTCCATCAAGATTGAGTTCTAATTAATTAAATAACAGTGACAAATGTAAAAGATGACCTCACAGAACCAAGGCAACCCCAAAGGGAAGCACTTATGAATTTAATTCATCATCAATGCCTCCATTAGAGGTAGTCTGAGTTTGTTTACATCAAGCCTTCTTGTTGTGTGCTTGTTATGTGTCAGCTAAAACTACCCCAACAAGTAGCACTTACTGAATTTAAAGGACAAGTCAGTGCTAAAGTTAAAGTAATAATAGTGACAGAATGCAATCTGAATGAGATTCTAACCGTCATGGTTGAGTTCTTGGTAGGTGCACTAGTCAATTAAAACTACCCCAACAAGTAGCACTTACTGAATTAAAAGGACAAGTCAGTGCTAAGGTTAAAGTAATAATAGTGACAAAGGATAGAAGATGACAATACAGAGCCAAGACAACCCCAAAGAGATGCACTTATGAATTTAAACATCATCACTGCCTCCATTTGAGGTAGTCTGAGCTTGTTTGCTTCCATTGAGAATGTGTTCTTTGTATGTGCATGAGTCAATACAAAACTACTCTTCTATGCTAAATGAGTTAAATTGAGTTTATTTCCATCAAACATGACTTATTATGTGCACTGGTCAATTACAACTACCCCAACAAGTAGCACTTACTGAATTAAAAGGACAAGTCAGTGCTAAAGTTAAAGTAATAATAGTGACAAAAGTTTAAACATTCTACTTTCCCAAGAATGATCTCTTACCTACTGCTCTATCTGGTGTCCTCCTTCAGCTAGTAGGTATGCTATGACTGCCAAGAATTGTGAACACCTTATATAGGGAATGTGAACAAAACAATTCTGTCCTGGGTCGTTGTAACTCTGTCCTGGGCCATTATGGTGGTTTCATTGGTACTTCACACATTGCTCACCATCAAATTAAATTCAAGTCATTTGCATTTGATTAGTTGGCTGGTGCTTTTCTTTATTTTGACCACAAATGAAGATACCTTTCCATCAAGATTGAGTTCTAATTAATTAAATAACAGTGACAAATGTAAAAGATGACCTCACAGAACCAAGGCAACCCCAAAGGGAAGCACTTATGAATTTAAACATCATCAATGCCTCCATTAGAGGTAGTCTGAGTTTGTTTACATCAAGCCTTCTTGTTGTGTGCTTGTTATGTGTCAGTTAAAACTACCCCAACAAGTAGCACTTACTGAATTTAAAGGACAAGTCAGTGCTAAAGTTAAAGTAATAATAGTGACAGAATGCAATCTGAATGAGATTCTAACCGTCATGGTTGAGTTCTTGGTAGGTGCACTAGTCAATTAAAACTACCCCAACAAGTAGCACTTACTGAATTAAAAGGACAAGTCAGTGCTAAAGTTAAAGTAATAATAGTGACAAAGGATAGAAGATGACAATACAGAGCCAAGACAACCCCAAAGAGATGCACTTATGAATTTAAACATCATCACTGCCTCCATTTGAGGTAGTCTGAGCTGGTTTGCTTCCATTGAGAATGTGTTCTTTGTATGTGCATGAGTCAATACAAAACTACTCTTCTATGCTAAATGAGTTAAATTGAGTTTATTTCCATCAAACATGACTTATTATGTGCACTGGTCAATTACAACTACCCCAACAAGTAGCACTTACTGAATTTAAAGGACAAGTCAGTGCTAAAGTTAAAGTAATAATAGTGACAAAAGTTTTAACATTCTACTTTCCCAAGAATGATCTCTTACCTACTGCTCTGTCTGGTGTCCTCCTTCAGCTAGTAGGTATGCTATGACTGCCAAGAATTGTGAACACCTTATATAGGGAATGTGAACAAAACAATTCTGTCCTGGGTCGTTGTAACTCTGTCCTGGGCCATTATGGTGGTTTCATTGGTACTTCACACATTGCTCACCATCAAATTAAATTCAAGTCATTTGCATTTGATTAGTTGGCTGGTGCTTTTCTTTATTTTGACCACAAATGAAGATACCTTTCCATCAAGATTGAGTTCTAATTAATTAAATAACAGTGACAAATGTAAAAGATGACCTCACAGAACCAAGGCAACCCCAAAGGGAAGCACTTATGAATTTAATTCATCATCAATGCCTCCATTAGAGGTAGTCTGAGTTTTTTTACATCAAGCCTTCTTGTTGTGTGCTTGTTATGTGTCAGTTAAAACTACCCCAACAAGTAGCACTTACTGAATTTAAAGGACAAGTCAGTGCTAAAGTTAAAGTAATAATAGTGACAGAATGCAATCTGAATGAGATTCTAACCGTCATGGTTGAGTTCTTGGTAGGTGCACTAGTCAATTAAAACTACCCCAACAAGTAGCACTTACTGAATTAAAAGGACAAGTCAGTGCTAAGGTTAAAGTAATAATAGTGACAAAGGATAGAAGATGACAATACAGAGCCAAGACAACCCCAAAGAGATGCACTTATGAATTTAAACATCATCACTGCCTCCATTTGAGGTAGTCTGAGCTTGTTTGCTTCCATTGAGAATGTGTTCTTTGTATGTGCATGAGTCAATACAAAACTACTCTTCTATGCTAAATGAGTTAAATTGAGTTTATTTCCATCAAACATGACTTATTATGTGCACTGGTCAATTACAACTACCCCAACAAGTAGCACTTACTGAATTAAAAGGACAAGTCAGTGCTAAAGTTAAAGTAATAATAGTGACAAAAGTTTAAACATTCTACTTTCCCAAGAATGATCTCTTACCTACTGCTCTATCTGGTGTCCTCCTTCAGCTAGTAGGTATGCTATGACTGCCAAGAATTGTGAACACCTTATATAGGGAATGTGAACAAAACAATTCTGTCCTGGGTCGTTGTAACTCTGTCCTGGGCCATTATGGTGGTTTCATTGGTACTTCACACATTGCTCACCATCAAATTAAATTCAAGCCATTTGCATTTGATTAGTTGGCTGGTGCTTTTCTTTATTTTGACCACAAATGAAGATACCTTTCCATCAAGATTGAGTTCTAATTAATTAAATAATTAGCAGTGACAACAGTGACAGTGAATTAACAGTGACACATGTAAAAGATGACCTCACAGAACCAAGGCAACCCCAAAGGGAAGCACTTATGAATTTAAACATCATCAATGCCTCCATTAGAGGTAGTCTGAGTTTGTTTACATCAAGCCTTCTTGTTATGTGCTTGTTATGTGTCAGTTAAAACTACCCCAACAAGTAGCACTTACTGAATTTAAAGGACAAGTCAGTGCTAAAGTTAAAGTAATAATAGTGACAGAATGCAATCTGAATGAGATTCTAACCGTCATGGTTGAGTTCTTGGTAGGTGCACTAGTCAATTAAAACTACCCCAACAAGTAGCACTTACTGAATTAAAAGGACAAGTCAGTGCTAAGGTTAAAGTAATAATAGTGACAAAGGATAGAAGATGACAATACAGAGCCAAGACAACCCCAAAGAGATGCACTTATGAATTTAAACATCATCACTGCCTCCATTTGAGGTAGTCTGAGCTTGTTTGCTTCCATTGAGAATGTGTTCTTTGTATGTGCATGAGTCAATACAAAACTACTCTTCTATGCTAAATGAGTTAAATTGAGTTTATTTCCATCAAACATGACTTATTATGTGCACTGGTCAATTACAACTACCCCAACAAGTAGCACTTACTGAATTAAAAGGACAAGTCAGTGCTAAAGTTAAAGTAATAATAGTGACAAAAGTTTAAACATTCTACTTTCCCAAGAATGATCTCTTACCTACTGCTCTATCTGGTGTCCTCCTTCAGCTAGTAGGTATGCTATGACTGCCAAGAATTGTGAACACCTTATATAGGGAATGTGAACAAAACAATTCTGTCCTGGGTCGTTGTAACTCTGTCCTGGGCCATTATGGTGGTTTCATTGGTACTTCACACATTGCTCACCATCAAATTAAATTCAAGCCATTTGCATTTGATTAGTTGGCTGGTGCTTTTCTTTATTTTGACCACAAATGAAGATACCAAAGTCTATTTCCATCAAGATTGAGTTCTAATTAATTAAATAACAGTGACAAATGTAAAAGATGACCTCACAGAACCAAGGCAACCCCAAAGGGAAGCACTTATGAATTTAAACATCATCAATGCCTCCATTAGAGGTAGTCTGAGTTTGTTTACATCAAGCCTTCTTGTTATGTGCTTGTTATGTGTCAGTTAAAACTACCCCAACAAGTAGCACTTACTGAATTTAAAGGACAAGTCAGTGCTAAAGTTAAAGTAATAATAGTGACAGAATGCAATCTGAATGAGATTCTAACCGTCATGGTTGAGTTCTTGGTAGGTGCACTAGTCAATTAAAACTACCCCAACAAGTAGCACTTACTGAATTAAAAGGACAAGTCAGTGCTAAAGTTAAAGTAATAATAGTGACAAAGGATAGAAGATGACAATACAGAGCCAAGACAACCCCAAAGAGATGCACTTATGAATTTAAACATCATCACTGCCTCCATTTGAGGTAGTCTGAGCTGGTTTGCTTCCATTGAGAATGTGTTCTTTGTATGTGCATGAGTCAATACAAAACTACTCTTCTATGCTAAATGAGTTAAATTGAGTTTATTTCCATCAAACATGACTTATTATGTGCACTGGTCAATTACAACTACCCCAACAAGTAGCACTTACTGAATTTAAAGGACAAGTCAGTGCTAAAGTTAAAGTAATAATAGTGACAAAAGTTTTAACATTCT
The DNA here is from genome assembly GCF_963280865.1 of Gymnoscopelus braueri. Taxonomy (NCBI): domain Eukaryota; kingdom Metazoa; phylum Chordata; class Actinopteri; order Myctophiformes; family Myctophidae; genus Gymnoscopelus; species Gymnoscopelus braueri. The sequence continues at coordinate 2,449,333 of NC_137620.1, read as the reverse complement.
ACTTTCCCAAGAATGATCTCTTACCTACTGCTCTGTCTGGTGTCCTCCTTCAGCTAGTAGGTATGCTATGACTGCCAAGAATTGTGAACACCTTATATAGGGAATGTGAACAAAACAATTCTGTCCTGGGTCGTTGTAACTCTGTCCTGGGCCATTATGGTGGTTTCATTGGTACTTCACACATTGCTCACCATCAAATTAAATTCAAGTCATTTGCATTTGATTAGTTGGCTGGTGCTTTTCTTTATTTTGACCACAAATGAAGATACCTTTCCATCAAGATTGAGTTCTAATTAATTAAATAACAGTGACAAATGTAAAAGATGACCTCACAGAACCAAGGCAACCCCAAAGGGAAGCACTTATGAATTTAATTCATCATCAATGCCTCCATTAGAGGTAGTCTGAGTTTGTTTACATCAAGCCTTCTTGTTGTGTGCTTGTTATGTGTCAGTTAAAACTACCCCAACAAGTAGCACTTACTGAATTTAAAGGACAAGTCAGTGCTAAAGTTAAAGTAATAATAGTGACAGAATGCAATCTGAATGAGATTCTAACCGTCATGGTTGAGTTCTTGGTAGGTGCACTAGTCAATTAAAACTACCCCAACAAGTAGCACTTACTGAATTAAAAGGACAAGTCAGTGCTAAAGTTAAAGTAATAATAGTGACAAAGGATAGAAGATGACAATACAGAGCCAAGACAACCCCAAAGAGATGCACTTATGAATTTAAACATCATCACTGCCTCCATTTGAGGTAGTCTGAGCTGGTTTGCTTCCATTGAGAATGTGTTCTTTGTATGTGCATGAGTCAATACAAAACTACTCTTCTATGCTAAATGAGTTAAATTGAGTTTATTTCCATCAAACATGACTTATTATGTGCACTGGTCAATTACAACTACCCCAACAAGTAGCACTTACTGAATTTAAAGGACAAGTCAGTGCTAAAGTTAAAGTAATAATAGTGACAAAAGTTTTAACATTCTACTTTCCCAAGAATGATCTCTTACCTACTGCTCTGTCTGGTGTCCTCCTTCAGCTAGTAGGTATGCTATGACTGCCAAGAATTGTGAACACCTTATATAGGGAATGTGAACAAAACAATTCTGTCCTGGGTCGTTGTAACTCTGTCCTGGGCCATTATGGTGGTTTCATTGGTACTTCACACATTGCTCACCATCAAATTAAATTCAAGTCATTTGCATTTGATTAGTTGGCTGGTGCTTTTCTTTATTTTGACCACAAATGAAGATACCTTTCCATCAAGATTGAGTTCTAATTAATTAAATAACAGTGACAAATGTAAAAGATGACCTCACAGAACCAAGGCAACCCCAAAGGGAAGCACTTATGAATTTAATTCATCATCAATGCCTCCATTAGAGGTAGTCTGAGTTTGTTTACATCAAGCCTTCTTGTTGTGTGCTTGTTATGTGTCAGTTAAAACTACCCCAACAAGTAGCACTTACTGAATTTAAAGGACAAGTCAGTGCTAAAGTTAAAGTAATAATAGTGACAGAATGCAATCTGAATGAGATTCTAACCGTCATGGTTGAGTTCTTGGTAGGTGCACTAGTCAATTAAAACTACCCCAACAAGTAGCACTTACTGAATTAAAAGGACAAGTCAGTGCTAAGGTTAAAGTAATAATAGTGACAAAGGATAGAAGATGACAATACAGAGCCAAGACAACCCCAAAGAGATGCACTTATGAATTTAAACATCATCACTGCCTCCATTTGAGGTAGTCTGAGCTTGTTTGCTTCCATTGAGAATGTGTTCTTTGTATGTGCATGAGTCAATACAAAACTACTCTTCTATGCTAAATGAGTTAAATTGAGTTTATTTCCATCAAACATGACTTATTATGTGCACTGGTCAATTACAACTACCCCAACAAGTAGCACTTACTGAATTAAAAGGACAAGTCAGTGCTAAAGTTAAAGTAATAATAGTGACAAAAGTTTAAACATTCTACTTTCCCAAGAATGATCTCTTACCTACTGCTCTATCTGGTGTCCTCCTTCAGCTAGTAGGTATGCTATGACTGCCAAGAATTGTGAACACCTTATATAGGGAATGTGAACAAAACAATTCTGTCCTGGGTCGTTGTAACTCTGTCCTGGGCCATTATGGTGGTTTCATTGGTACTTCACAAATTGCTCACCATCAAATTAAATTCAAGCCATTTGCATTTGATTAGTTGGCTGGTGCTTTTCTTTATTTTGACCACAAATGAAGATACCAAAGTCTATTTCCATCAAGATTGAGTTCTAATTAATTAAATAACAGTGACAAATGTAAAAGATGACCTCACAGAACCAAGGCAACCCCAAAGGGAAGCACTTATGAATTTAAACATCATCAATGTCTCCATTAGAGGTAGTCTGAGTTTGTTTACATCAAGCCTTCTTGTTATGTGCTTGTTATGTGTCAGTTAAAACTACCCCAACAAGTAGCACTTACTGAATTTAAAGGACAAGTCAGTGCTAAAGTTAAAGTAATAATAGTGACAGAATGCAATCTGAATGAGATTCTAACCGTCATGGTTGAGTTCTTGGTAGGTGCACTAGTCAATTAAAACTACCCCAACAAGTAGCACTTACTGAATTAAAAGGACAAGTCAGTGCTAAAGTTAAAGTAATAATAGTGACAAAGGATAGAAGATGACAATACAGAGCCAAGACAACCCCAAAGAGATGCACTTATGAATTTAAACATCATCACTGCCTCCATTTGAGGTAGTCTGAGCTGGTTTGCTTCCATTGAGAATGTGTTCTTTGTATGTGCATGAGTCAATACAAAACTACTCTTCTATGCTAAATGAGTTAAATTGAGTTTATTTCCATCAAACATGACTTATTATGTGCACTGGTCAATTACAACTACCCCAACAAGTAGCACTTACTGAATTAAAAGGACAAGTCAGTGCTAAAGTTAAAGTAATAATAGTGACAAAAGTTTAAACATTCTACTTTCCCAAGAATGATCTCTTACCTACTGCTCTGTCTGGTGTCCTCCTTCAGCTAGTAGGTATGCTATGACTGCCAAGAATTGTGAACACCTTATATAGGGAATGTGAACAAAACAATTCTGTCCTGGGTCGTTGTAACTCTGTCCTGGGCCATTATGGTAGTTTCATTGGTACTCCACACATTGCTCACCATCAAATTAAATTCAAGTCATTTGCATTTGATTAGTTGGCTGGTGCTTTTCTTTATTTTGACCACAAATGAAGATACCTTTCCATCAAGATTGAGTTCTAATTAATTAAATAACAGTGACAAATGTAAAAGATGACCTCACAGAACCAAGGCAACCCCAAAGGGAAGCACTTATGAATTTAATTCATCATCAATGCCTCCATTAGAGGTAGTCTGAGTTTGTTTACATCAAGCCTTCTTGTTGTGTGCTTGTTATGTGTCAGTTAAAACTACCCCAACAAGTAGCACTTACTGAATTTAAAGGACAAGTCAGTGCTAAAGTTAAAGTAATAATAGTGACAGAATGCAATCTGAATGAGATTCTAACCGTCATGGTTGAGTTCTTGGTAGGTGCACTAGTCAATTAAAACTACCCCAACAAGTAGCACTTACTGAATTAAAAGGACAAGTCAGTGCTAAGGTTAAAGTAATAATAGTGACAAAGGATAGAAGATGACAATACAGAGCCAAGACAACCCCAAAGAGATGCACTTATGAATTTAAACATCATCACTGCCTCCATTTGAGGTAGTCTGAGCTTGTTTGCTTCCATTGAGAATGTGTTCTTTGTATGTGCATGAGTCAATACAAAACTACTCTTCTATGCTAAATGAGTTAAATTGAGTTTATTTCCATCAAACATGACTTATTATGTGCACTGGTCAATTACAACTACCCCAACACGTAGCACTTACTGAATTAAAAGGACAAGTCAGTGCTAAAGTTAAAGTAATAATAGTGACAAAAGTTTAAACATTCTACTTTCCCAAGAATGATCTCTTACCTACTGCTCTATCTGGTGTCCTCCTTCAGCTAGTAGGTATGCTATGACTGCCAAGAATTGTGAACACCTTATATAGGGAATGTGAACAAAACAATTCTGTCCTGGGTCGTTGTAACTCTGTCCTGGGCCATTATGGTGGTTTCATTGGTACTTCACACATTGCTCACCATCAAATTAAATTCAAGCCATTTGCATTTGATTAGTTGGCTGGTGCTTTTCTTTATTTTGACCACAAATGAAGATACCAAAGTCTATTTCCATCAAGATTGAGTTCTAATTAATTAAATAACAGTGACAAATGTAAAAGATGACCTCACAGAACCAAGGCAACCCCAAAGGGAAGCACTTATGAATTTAAACATCATCAATGCCTCCATTAGAGGTAGTCTGAGTTTGTTTACATCAAGCCTTCTTGTTATGTGCTTGTTATGTGTCAGTTAAAACTACCCCAACAAGTAGCACTTACTGAATTTAAAGGACAAGTCAGTGCTAAAGTTAAAGTAATAATAGTGACAAAGGATAGAAGATGACAATACAGAGCCAAGACAACCCCAAAGAGATGCACTTATGAATTTAAACATCATCACTGCCTCCATTTGAGGTAGTCTGAGCTTGTTTGCTTCCATTGAGAATGTGTTCTTTGTATGTGCATGAGTCAATACAAAACTACTCTTCTATGCTAAATGAGTTAAATTGAGTTTATTTCCATCAAACATGACTTATTATGTGCACTGGTCAATTACAACTACCCCAACAAGTAGCACTTACTGAATTAAAAGGACAAGTCAGTGCTAAAGTTAAAGTAATAATAGTGACAAAAGTTTAAACATTCTACTTTCCCAAGAATGATCTCTTACCTACTGCTCTATCTGGTGTCCTCCTTCAGCTAGTAGGTATGCTATGACTGCCAAGAATTGTGAACACCTTATATAGGGAATGTGAACAAAACAATTCTGTCCTGGGTCGTTGTAACTCTGTCCTGGGCCATTATGGTGGTTTCATTGGTACTTCACACATTGCTCACCATCAAATTAAATTCAAGTCATTTGCATTTGATTAGTTGGCTGGTGCTTTTCTTTATTTTGACCACAAATGAAGATACCTTTCCATCAAGATTGAGTTCTAATTAATTAAATAACAGTGACAAATGTAAAAGATGACCTCACAGAACCAAGGCAACCCCAAAGGGAAGCACTTATGAATTTAAACATCATCAATGCCTCCATTAGAGGTAGTCTGAGTTTGTTTACATCAAGCCTTCTTGTTGTGTGCTTGTTATGTGTCAGTTAAAACTACCCCAACAAGTAGCACTTACTGAATTTAAAGGACAAGTCAGTGCTAAAGTTAAAGTAATAATAGTGACAGAATGCAATCTGAATGAGATTCTAACCGTCATGGTTGAGTTCTTGGTAGGTGCACTAGTCAATTAAAACTACCCCAACAAGTAGCACTTACTGAATTAAAAGGACAAGTCAGTGCTAAAGTTAAAGTAATAATAGTGACAAAGGATAGAAGATGACAATACAGAGCCAAGACAACCCCAAAGAGATGCACTTATGAATTTAAACATCATCACTGCCTCCATTTGAGGTAGTCTGAGCTGGTTTGCTTCCATTGAGAATGTGTTCTTTGTATGTGCATGAGTCAATACAAAACTACTCTTCTATGCTAAATGAGTTAAATTGAGTTTATTTCCATCAAACATGACTTATTATGTGCACTGGTCAATTACAACTACCCCAACAAGTAGCACTTACTGAATTTAAAGGACAAGTCAGTGCTAAAGTTAAAGTAATAATAGTGACAAAAGTTTTAACATTCTACTTTCCCAAGAATGATCTCTTACCTACTGCTCTGTCTGGTGTCCTCCTTCAGCTAGTAGGTATGCTATGACTGCCAAGAATTGTGAACACCTTATATAGGGAATGTGAACAAAACAATTCTGTCCTGGGTCGTTGTAACTCTGTCCTGGGCCATTATGGTGGTTTCATTGGTACTTCACACATTGCTCACCATCAAATTAAATTCAAGTCATTTGCATTTGATTAGTTGGCTGGTGCTTTTCTTTATTTTGACCACAAATGAAGATACCTTTCCATCAAGATTGAGTTCTAATTAATTAAATAACAGTGACAAATGTAAAAGATGACCTCACAGAACCAAGGCAACCCCAAAGGGAAGCACTTATGAATTTAAACATCATCAATGCCTCCATTAGAGGTAGTCTGAGTTTGTTTACATCAAGCCTTCTTGTTGTGTGCTTGTTATGTGTCAGTTAAAACTACCCCAACAAGTAGCACTTACTGAATTTAAAGGACAAGTCAGTGCTAAAGTTAAAGTAATAATAGTGACAGAATGCAATCTGAATGAGATTCTAACCGTCATGGTTGAGTTCTTGGTAGGTGCACTAGTCAATTAAAACTACCCCAACAAGTAGCACTTACTGAATTAAAAGGACAAGTCAGTGCTAAAGTTAAAGTAATAATAGTGACAAAGGATAGAAGATGACAATACAGAGCCAAGACAACCCCAAAGAGATGCACTTATGAATTTAAACATCATCACTGCCTCCATTTGAGGTAGTCTGAGCTGGTTTGCTTCCATTGAGAATGTGTTCTTTGTATGTGCATGAGTCAATACAAAACTACTCTTCTATGCTAAATGAGTTAAATTGAGTTTATTTCCATCAAACATGACTTATTATGTGCACTGGTCAATTACAACTACCCCAACAAGTAGCACTTACTGAATTAAAAGGACAAGTCAGTGCTAAAGTTAAAGTAATAATAGTGACAAAAGTTTAAACATTCTACTTTCCCAAGAATGATCTCTTACCTACTGCTCTATCTGGTGTCCTCCTTCAGCTAGTAGGTATGCTATGACTGCCAAGAATTGTGAACACCTTATATAGGGAATGTGAACAAAACAATTCTGTCCTGGGTCGTTGTAACTCTGTCCTGGGCCATTATGGTGGTTTCATTGGTACTTCACACATTGCTCACCATCAAATTAAATTCAAGCCATTTGCATTTGATTAGTTGGCTGGTGCTTTTCTTTATTTTGACCACAAATGAAGATACCAAAGTCTATTTCCATCAAGATTGAGTTCTAATTAATTAAATAACAGTGACAAATGTAAAAGATGACCTCACAGAACCAAGGCAACCCCAAAGGGAAGCACTTATGAATTTAAACATCATCAATGCCTCCATTAGAGGTAGTCTGAGTTTGTTTACATCAAGCCTTCTTGTTATGTGCTTGTTATGTGTCAGTTAAAACTACCCCAACAAGTAGCACTTACTGAATTTAAAGGACAAGTCAGTGCTAAAGTTAAAGTAATAATAGTGACAGAATGCAATCTGAATGAGATTCTAACCGTCATGGTTGAGTTCTTGGTAGGTGCACTAGTCAATTAAAACTACCCCAACAAGTAGCACTTACTGAATTAAAAGGACAAGTCAGTGCTAAAGTTAAAGTAATAATAGTGACAAAGGATAGAAGATGACAATACAGAGCCAAGACAACCCCAAAGAGATGCACTTATGAATTTAAACATCATCACTGCCTCCATTTGAGGTAGTCTGAGCTGGTTTGCTTCCATTGAGAATGTGTTCTTTGTATGTGCATGAGTCAATACAAAACTACTCTTCTATGCTAAATGAGTTAAATTGAGTTTATTTCCATCAAACATGACTTATTATGTGCACTGGTCAATTACAACTACCCCAACAAGTAGCACTTACTGAATTAAAAGGACAAGTCAGTGCTAAAGTTAAAGTAATAATAGTGACAAAAGTTTAAACATTCTACTTTCCCAAGAATGATCTCTTACCTACTGCTCTGTCTGGTGTCCTCCTTCAGCTAGTAGGTATGCTATGACTGCCAAGAATTGTGAACACCTTATATAGGGAATGTGAACAAAACAATTCTGTCCTGGGTCGTTGTAACTCTGTCCTGGGCCATTATGGTAGTTTCATTGGTACTCCACACATTGCTCACCATCAAATTAAATTCAAGTCATTTGCATTTGATTAGTTGGCTGGTGCTTTTCTTTATTTTGACCACAAATGAAGATACCTTTCCATCAAGATTGAGTTCTAATTAATTAAATAATTAGCAGTGACAACAGTGACAGTGAATTAACAGTGACACATGTAAAAGATGACCTCACAGAACCAAGGCAACCCCAAAGGGAAGCACTTATGAATTTAAACATCATCAATGCCTCCATTAGAGGTAGTCTGAGTTTGTTTACATCAAGCCTTCTTGTTATGTGCTTGTTATGTGTCAGTTAAAACTACCCCAACAAGTAGCACTTACTGAATTTAAAGGACAAGTCAGTGCTAAAGTTAAAGTAATAATAGTGACAGAATGCAATCTGAATGAGATTCTAACCGTCATGGTTGAGTTCTTGGTAGGTGCACTAGTCAATTAAAACTACCCCAACAAGTAGCACTTACTGAATTAAAAGGACAAGTCAGTGCTAAGGTTAAAGTAATAATAGTGACAAAGGATAGAAGATGACAATACAGAGCCAAGACAACCCCAAAGAGATGCACTTATGAATTTAAACATCATCACTGCCTCCATTTGAGGTAGTCTGAGCTTGTTTGCTTCCATTGAGAATGTGTTCTTTGTATGTGCATGAGTCAATACAAAACTACTCTTCTATGCTAAATGAGTTAAATTGAGTTTATTTCCATCAAACATGACTTATTATGTGCACTGGTCAATTACAACTACCCCAACAAGTAGCACTTACTGAATTAAAAGGACAAGTCAGTGCTAAAGTTAAAGTAATAATAGTGACAAAAGTTTAAACATTCTACTTTCCCAAGAATGATCTCTTACCTACTGCTCTATCTGGTGTCCTCCTTCAGCTAGTAGGTATGCTATGACTGCCAAGAATTGTGAACACCTTATATAGGGAATGTGAACAAAACAATTCTGTCCTGGGTCGTTGTAACTCTGTCCTGGGCCATTATGGTGGTTTCATTGGTACTTCACACATTGCTCACCATCAAATTAAATTCAAGCCATTTGCATTTGATTAGTTGGCTGGTGCTTTTCTTTATTTTGACCACAAATGAAGATACCAAAGTCTATTTCCATCAAGATTGAGTTCTAATTAATTAAATAACAGTGACAAATGTAAAAGATGACCTCACAGAACCAAGGCAACCCCAAAGGGAAGCACTTATGAATTTAAACATCATCAATGCCTCCATTAGAGGTAGTCTGAGTTTGTTTACATCAAGCCTTCTTGTTATGTGCTTGTTATGTGTCAGTTAAAACTACCCCAACAAGTAGCACTTACTGAATTTAAAGGACAAGTCAGTGCTAAAGTTAAAGTAATAATAGTGACAGAATGCAATCTGAATGAGATTCTAACCGTCATGGTTGAGTTCTTGGTAGGTGCACTAGTCAATTAAAACTACCCAACAAGTAGCACTTACTGAATTAAAAGGACAAGTCAGTGCTAAAGTTAAAGTAATAATAGTGACAAAGGATAGAAGATGACAATACAGAGCCAAGACAACCCCAAAGAGATGCACTTATGAATTTAAACATCATCACTGCCTCCATTTGAGGTAGTCTGAGCTGGTTTGCTTCCATTGAGAATGTGTTCTTTGTATGTGCATGAGTCAATACAAAACTACTCTTCTATGCTAAATGAGTTAAATTGAGTTTATTTCCATCAAACATGACTTATTATGTGCACTGGTCAATTACAACTACCCCAACAAGTAGCACTTACTGAATTTAAAGGACAAGTCAGTGCTAAAGTTAAAGTAATAATAGTGACAAAAGTTTTAACATTCTACTTTCCCAAGAATGATCTCTTACCTACTGCTCTGTCTGGTGTCCTCCTTCAGCTAGTAGGTATGCTATGACTGCCAAGAATTGTGAACACCTTATATAGGGAATGTGAACAAAACAATTCTGTCCTGGGTCGTTGTAACTCTGTCCTGGGCCATTATGGTGGTTTCATTGGTACTTCACACATTGCTCACCATCAAATTAAATTCAAGTCATTTGCATTTGATTAGTTGGCTGGTGCTTTTCTTTATTTTGACCACAAATGAAGATACCTTTCCATCAAGATTGAGTTCTAATTAATTAAATAACAGTGACAAATGTAAAAGATGACCTCACAGAACCAAGGCAACCCCAAAGGGAAGCACTTATGAATTTAATTCATCATCAATGCCTCCATTAGAGGTAGTCTGAGTTTGTTTACATCAAGCCTTCTTGTTGTGTGCTTGTTATGTGTCAGCTAAAACTACCCCAACAAGTAGCACTTACTGAATTTAAAGGACAAGTCAGTGCTAAAGTTAAAGTAATAATAGTGACAGAATGCAATCTGAATGAGATTCTAACCGTCATGGTTGAGTTCTTGGTAGGTGCACTAGTCAATTAAAACTACCCCAACAAGTAGCACTTACTGAATTAAAAGGACAAGTCAGTGCTAAGGTTAAAGTAATAATAGTGACAAAGGATAGAAGATGACAATACAGAGCCAAGACAACCCCAAAGAGATGCACTTATGAATTTAAACATCATCACTGCCTCCATTTGAGGTAGTCTGAGCTTGTTTGCTTCCATTGAGAATGTGTTCTTTGTATGTGCATGAGTCAATACAAAACTACTCTTCTATGCTAAATGAGTTAAATTGAGTTTATTTCCATCAAACATGACTTATTATGTGCACTGGTCAATTACAACTACCCCAACAAGTAGCACTTACTGAATTAAAAGGACAAGTCAGTGCTAAAGTTAAAGTAATAATAGTGACAAAAGTTTAAACATTCTACTTTCCCAAGAATGATCTCTTACCTACTGCTCTATCTGGTGTCCTCCTTCAGCTAGTAGGTATGCTATGACTGCCAAGAATTGTGAACACCTTATATAGGGAATGTGAACAAAACAATTCTGTCCTGGGTCGTTGTAACTCTGTCCTGGGCCATTATGGTGGTTTCATTGGTACTTCACACATTGCTCACCATCAAATTAAATTCAAGTCATTTGCATTTGATTAGTTGGCTGGTGCTTTTCTTTATTTTGACCACAAATGAAGATACCTTTCCATCAAGATTGAGTTCTAATTAATTAAATAACAGTGACAAATGTAAAAGATGACCTCACAGAACCAAGGCAACCCCAAAGGGAAGCACTTATGAATTTAAACATCATCAATGCCTCCATTAGAGGTAGTCTGAGTTTGTTTACATCAAGCCTTCTTGTTGTGTGCTTGTTATGTGTCAGTTAAAACTACCCCAACAAGTAGCACTTACTGAATTTAAAGGACAAGTCAGTGCTAAAGTTAAAGTAATAATAGTGACAGAATGCAATCTGAATGAGATTCTAACCGTCATGGTTGAGTTCTTGGTAGGTGCACTAGTCAATTAAAACTACCCCAACAAGTAGCACTTACTGAATTAAAAGGACAAGTCAGTGCTAAAGTTAAAGTAATAATAGTGACAAAGGATAGAAGATGACAATACAGAGCCAAGACAACCCCAAAGAGATGCACTTATGAATTTAAACATCATCACTGCCTCCATTTGAGGTAGTCTGAGCTGGTTTGCTTCCATTGAGAATGTGTTCTTTGTATGTGCATGAGTCAATACAAAACTACTCTTCTATGCTAAATGAGTTAAATTGAGTTTATTTCCATCAAACATGACTTATTATGTGCACTGGTCAATTACAACTACCCCAACAAGTAGCACTTACTGAATTTAAAGGACAAGTCAGTGCTAAAGTTAAAGTAATAATAGTGACAAAAGTTTTAACATTCTACTTTCCCAAGAATGATCTCTTACCTACTGCTCTGTCTGGTGTCCTCCTTCAGCTAGTAGGTATGCTATGACTGCCAAGAATTGTGAACACCTTATATAGGGAATGTGAACAAAACAATTCTGTCCTGGGTCGTTGTAACTCTGTCCTGGGCCATTATGGTGGTTTCATTGGTACTTCACACATTGCTCACCATCAAATTAAATTCAAGTCATTTGCATTTGATTAGTTGGCTGGTGCTTTTCTTTATTTTGACCACAAATGAAGATACCTTTCCATCAAGATTGAGTTCTAATTAATTAAATAACAGTGACAAATGTAAAAGATGACCTCACAGAACCAAGGCAACCCCAAAGGGAAGCACTTATGAATTTAATTCATCATCAATGCCTCCATTAGAGGTAGTCTGAGTTTGTTTACATCAAGCCTTCTTGTTGTGTGCTTGTTATGTGTCAGTTAAAACTACCCCAACAAGTAGCACTTACTGAATTTAAAGGACAAGTCAGTGCTAAAGTTAAAGTAATAATAGTGACAGAATGCAATCTGAATGAGATTCTAACCGTCATGGTTGAGTTCTTGGTAGGTGCACTAGTCAATTAAAACTACCCCAACAAGTAGCACTTACTGAATTAAAAGGACAAGTCAGTGCTAAGGTTAAAGTAATAATAGTGACAAAGGATAGAAGATGACAATACAGAGCCAAGACAACCCCAAAGAGATGCACTTATGAATTTAAACATCATCACTGCCTCCATTTGAGGTAGTCTGAGCTTGTTTGCTTCCATTGAGAATGTGTTCTTTGTATGTGCATGAGTCAATACAAAACTACTCTTCTATGCTAAATGAGTTAAATTGAGTTTATTTCCATCAAACATGACTTATTATGTGCACTGGTCAATTACAACTACCCCAACAAGTAGCACTTACTGAATTAAAAGGACAAGTCAGTGCTAAAGTTAAAGTAATAATAGTGACAAAAGTTTAAACATTCTACTTTCCCAAGAATGATCTCTTACCTACTGCTCTATCTGGTGTCCTCCTTCAGCTAGTAGGTATGCTATGACTGCCAAGAATTGTGAACACCTTATATAGGGAATGTGAACAAAACAATTCTGTCCTGGGTCGTTGTAACTCTGTCCTGGGCCATTATGGTGGTTTCATTGGTACTTCACACATTGCTCACCATCAAATTAAATTCAAGCCATTTGCATTTGATTAGTTGGCTGGTGCTTTTCTTTATTTTGACCACAAATGAAGATACCAAAGTCTATTTCCATCAAGATTGAGTTCTAATTAATTAAATAACAGTGACAAATGTAAAAGATGACCTCACAGAACCAAGGCAACCCCAAAGGGAAGCACTTATGAATTTAAACATCATCAATGCCTCCATTAGAGGTAGTCTGAGTTTGTTTACATCAAGCCTTCTTGTTATGTGCTTGTTATGTGTCAGTTAAAACTACCCCAACAAGTAGCACTTACTGAATTTAAAGGACAAGTCAGTGCTAAAGTTAAAGTAATAATAGTGACAGAATGCAATCTGAATGAGATTCTAACCGTCATGGTTGAGTTCTTGGTAGGTGCACTAGTCAATTAAAACTACCCAACAAGTAGCACTTACTGAATTAAAAGGACAAGTCAGTGCTAAAGTTAAAGTAATAATAGTGACAAAGGATAGAAGATGACAATACAGAGCCAAGACAACCCCAAAGAGATGCACTTATGAATTTAAACATCATCACTGCCTCCATTTGAGGTAGTCTGAGCTGGTTTGCTTCCATTGAGAATGTGTTCTTTGTATGTGCATGAGTCAATACAAAACTACTCTTCTATGCTAAATGAGTTAAATTGAGTTTATTTCCATCAAACATGACTTATTATGTGCACTGGTCAATTACAACTACCCCAACAAGTAGCACTTACTGAATTTAAAGGACAAGTCAGTGCTAAAGTTAAAGTAATAATAGTGACAAAAGTTTTAACATTCTACTTTCCCAAGAATGATCTCTTACCTACTGCTCTGTCTGGTGTCCTCCTTCAGCTAGTAGGTATGCTATGACTGCCAAGAATTGTGAACACCTTATATAGGGAATGTGAACAAAACAATTCTGTCCTGGGTCGTTGTAACTCTGTCCTGGGCCATTATGGTGGTTTCATTGGTACTTCACACATTGCTCACCATCAAATTAAATTCAAGTCATTTGCATTTGATTAGTTGGCTGGTGCTTTTCTTTATTTTGACCACAAATGAAGATACCTTTCCATCAAGATTGAGTTCTAATTAATTAAATAACAGTGACAAATGTAAAAGATGACCTCACAGAACCAAGGCAACCCCAAAGAGAAGCACTTATGAATTTAATTCATCATCAATGCCTCCATTAGAGGTAGTCTGAGTTTGTTTACATCAAGCCTTCTTGTTGTGTGCTTGTTATGTGTCAGCTAAAACTACCCCAACAAGTAGCACTTACTGAATTTAAAGGACAAGTCAGTGCTAAAGTTAAAGTAATAATAGTGACAGAATGCAATCTGAATGAGATTCTAACCGTCATGGTTGAGTTCTTGGTAGGTGCACTAGTCAATTAAAACTACCCCAACAAGTAGCACTTACTGAATTAAAAGGACAAGTCAGTGCTAAGGTTAAAGTAATAATAGTGACAAAGGATAGAAGATGACAATACAGAGCCAAGACAACCCCAAAGAGATGCACTTATGAATTTAAACATCATCACTGCCTCCATTTGAGGTAGTCTGAGCTTGTTTGCTTCCATTGAGAATGTGTTCTTTGTATGTGCATGAGTCAATACAAAACTACTCTTCTATGCTAAATGAGTTAAATTGAGTTTATTTCCATCAAACATGACTTATTATGTGCACTGGTCAATTACAACTACCCCAACAAGTAGCACTTACTGAATTAAAAGGACAAGTCAGTGCTAAAGTTAAAGTAATAATAGTGACAAAAGTTTAAACATTCTACTTTCCCAAGAATGATCTCTTACCTACTGCTCTATCTGGTGTCCTCCTTCAGCTAGTAGGTATGCTATGACTGCCAAGAATTGTGAACACCTTATATAGGGAATGTGAACAAAACAATTCTGTCCTGGGTCGTTGTAACTCTGTCCTGGGCCATTATGGTGGTTTCATTGGTACTTCACACATTGCTCACCATCAAATTAAATTCAAGTCATTTGCATTTGATTAGTTGGCTGGTGCTTTTCTTTATTTTGACCACAAATGAAGATACCTTTCCATCAAGATTGAGTTCTAATTAATTAAATAACAGTGACAAATGTAAAAGATGACCTCACAGAACCAAGGCAACCCCAAAGGGAAGCACTTATGAATTTAAACATCATCAATGCCTCCATTAGAGGTAGTCTGAGTTTGTTTACATCAAGCCTTCTTGTTGTGTGCTTGTTATGTGTCAGTTAAAACTACCCCAACAAGTAGCACTTACTGAATTTAAAGGACAAGTCAGTGCTAAAGTTAAAGTAATAATAGTGACAGAATGCATGATCTGAATGAGATTCTAACCGTCATGGTTGAGTTCTTGGTAGGTGCACTAGTCAATTAAAACTACCCCAACAAGTAGCACTTACTGAATTAAAAGGACAAGTCAGTGCTAAAGTTAAAGTAATAATAGTGACAAAGGATAGAAGATGACAATACAGAGCCAAGACAACCCCAAAGAGATGCACTTATGAATTTAAACATCATCACTGCCTCCATTTGAGGTAGTCTGAGCTGGTTTGCTTCCATTGAGAATGTGTTCTTTGTATGTGCATGAGTCAATACAAAACTACTCTTCTATGCTAAATGAGTTAAATTGAGTTTATTTCCATCAAACATGACTTATTATGTGCACTGGTCAATTACAACTACCCCAACAAGTAGCACTTACTGAATTTAAAGGACAAGTCAGTGCTAAAGTTAAAGTAATAATAGTGACAAAAGTTTTAACATTCTACTTTCCCAAGAATGATCTCTTACCTACTGCTCTGTCTGGTGTCCTCCTTCAGCTAGTAGGTATGCTATGACTGCCAAGAATTGTGAACACCTTATATAGGGAATGTGAACAAAACAATTCTGTCCTGGGTCGTTGTAACTCTGTCCTGGGCCATTATGGTGGTTTCATTGGTACTTCACACATTGCTCACCATCAAATTAAATTCAAGTCATTTGCATTTGATTAGTTGGCTGGTGCTTTTCTTTATTTTGACCACAAATGAAGATACCTTTCCATCAAGATTGAGTTCTAATTAATTAAATAACAGTGACAAATGTAAAAGATGACCTCACAGAACCAAGGCAACCCCAAAGGGAAGCACTTATGAATTTAATTCATCATCAATGCCTCCATTAGAGGTAGTCTGAGTTTGTTTACATCAAGCCTTCTTGTTGTGTGCTTGTTATGTGTCAGTTAAAACTACCCCAACAAGTAGCACTTACTGAATTTAAAGGACAAGTCAGTGCTAAAGTTAAAGTAATAATAGTGACAGAATGCAATCTGAATGAGATTCTAACCGTCATGGTTGAGTTCTTGGTAGGTGCACTAGTCAATTAAAACTACCCCAACAAGTAGCACTTACTGAATTAAAAGGACAAGTCAGTGCTAAGGTTAAAGTAATAATAGTGACAAAGGATAGAAGATGACAATACAGAGCCAAGACAACCCCAAAGAGATGCACTTATGAATTTAAACATCATCACTGCCTCCATTTGAGGTAGTCTGAGCTTGTTTGCTTCCATTGAGAATGTGTTCTTTGTATGTGCATGAGTCAATACAAAACTACTCTTCTATGCTAAATGAGTTAAATTGAGTTTATTTCCATCAAACATGACTTATTATGTGCACTGGTCAATTACAACTACCCCAACAAGTAGCACTTACTGAATTAAAAGGACAAGTCAGTGCTAAAGTTAAAGTAATAATAGTGACAAAAGTTTAAACATTCTACTTTCCCAAGAATGATCTCTTACCTACTGCTCTATCTGGTGTCCTCCTTCAGCTAGTAGGTATGCTATGACTGCCAAGAATTGTGAACACCTTATATAGGGAATGTGAACAAAACAATTCTGTCCTGGGTCGTTGTAACTCTGTCCTGGGCCATTATGGTGGTTTCATTGGTACTTCACACATTGCTCACCATCAAATTAAATTCAAGCCATTTGCATTTGATTAGTTGGCTGGTGCTTTTCTTTATTTTGACCACAAATGAAGATACCAAAGTCTATTTCCATCAAGATTGAGTTCTAATTAATTAAATAACAGTGACAAATGTAAAAGATGACCTCACAGAACCAAGGCAACCCCAAAGGGAAGCACTTATGAATTTAAACATCATCAATGTCTCCATTAGAGGTAGTCTGAGTTTGTTTACATCAAGCCTTCTTGTTATGTGCTTGTTATGTGTCAGTTAAAACTACCCCAACAAGTAGCACTTACTGAATTTAAAGGACAAGTCAGTGCTAAAGTTAAAGTAATAATAGTGACAGAATGCAATCTGAATGAGATTCTAACCGTCATGGTTGAGTTCTTGGTAGGTGCACTAGTCAATTAAAACTACCCAACAAGTAGCACTTACTGAATTAAAAGGACAAGTCAGTGCTAAAGTTAAAGTAATAATAGTGACAAAGGATAGAAGATGACAATACAGAGCCAAGACAACCCCAAAGAGATGCACTTATGAATTTAAACATCATCACTGCCTCCATTTGAGGTAGTCTGAGCTGGTTTGCTTCCATTGAGAATGTGTTCTTTGTATGTGCATGAGTCAATACAAAACTACTCTTCTATGCTAAATGAGTTAAATTGAGTTTATTTCCATCAAACATGACTTATTATGTGCACTGGTCAATTACAACTACCCCAACAAGTAGCACTTACTGAATTTAAAGGACAAGTCAGTGCTAAAGTTAAAGTAATAATAGTGACAAAAGTTTTAACATTCTACTTTCCCAAGAATGATCTCTTACCTACTGCTCTGTCTGGTGTCCTCCTTCAGCTAGTAGGTATGCTATGACTGCCAAGAATTGTGAACACCTTATATAGGGAATGTGAACAAAACAATTCTGTCCTGGGTCGTTGTAACTCTGTCCTGGGCCATTATGGTGGTTTCATTGGTACTTCACACATTGCTCACATCAAATTAAATTCAAGTCATTTGCATTTGATTAGTTGGCTGGTGCTTTTCTTTATTTTGACCACAAATGAAGATACCTTTCCATCAAGATTGAGTTCTAATTAATTAAATAACAGTGACAAATGTAAAAGATGACCTCACAGAACCAAGGCAACCCCAAAGGGAAGCACTTATGAATTTAATTCATCATCAATGCCTCCATTAGAGGTAGTCTGAGTTTGTTTACATCAAGCCTTCTTGTTGTGTGCTTGTTATGTGTCAGCTAAAACTATCCCAACAAGTAGCACTTACTGAATTTAAAGGACAAGTCAGTGCTAAAGTTAAAGTAATAATACCCACTGAGCATTTTTCGGGCTATTAGACGTTTAAAAAACGTCTAAGGTCTAGGCTAAAACCGGGTTATAATTGGTCTAAAAGTGAAAGTTTTTTCAACGTCTATTCTTAGCCTAGACGTTGATTAGCTGTTTTTTAAGCGTCTATATATAGACCGTCTATATCATAGCCGTTGAAATGACGTCTATAATATAGACGGTCTAAATATAGACGCTTAAAAAACAGCTAATCAACGTCTAGGCTAAGAATAGACGTTGAAAAAACTTTCACTTTTAGACCAATTATAACCTAGTTTTAGACGGAGGTCTAATAGACGACTATGGCTCACTGGGTAGTGACAGAATGCAATCTGAATGAGATTCTAACCGTCATGGTTGAGTTCTTGGTAGGTGCACTAGTCAATTAAAACTACCCCAACAAGTAGCACTTACTGAATTAAAAGGACAAGTCAGTGCTACGGTTAAAGTAATAATAGTGACAAAGGATAGAAGATGACAATACAGAGCCAAGACAACCCCAAAGAGATGCACTTATGAATTTAAACATCATCACTGCCTCCATTTGAGGTAGTCTGAGCTTGTTTGCTTCCATTGAGAATGTGTTCTTTGTATGTGCATGAGTCAATACAAAACTACTCTTCTATGCTAAATGAGTTAAATTGAGTTTATTTCCATCAAACATGACTTATTATGTGCACTGGTCAATTACAACTACCCCAACAAGTAGCACTTACTGAATTAAAAGGACAAGTCAGTGCTAAAGTTAAAGTAATAATAGTGACAAAAGTTTAAACATTCTACTTTCCCAAGAATGATCTCTTACCTACTGCTCTATCTGGTGTCCTCCTTCAGCTAGTAGGTATGCTATGACTGCCAAGAATTGTGAACACCTTATATAGGGAATGTGAACAAAACAATTCTGTCCTGGGTCGTTGTAACTCTGTCCTGGGCCATTATGGTGGTTTCATTGGTACTTCACACATTGCTCACCATCAAATTAAATTCAAGCCATTTGCATTTGATTAGTTGGCTGGTGCTTTTCTTTATTTTGACCACAAATGAAGATACCAAAGTCTATTTCCATCAAGATTGAGTTCTAATTAATTAAATAACAGTGACAAATGTAAAAGATGACCTCACAGAACCAAGGCAACCCCAAAGGGAAGCACTTATGAATTTAAACATCATCAATGCCTCCATTAGAGGTAGTCTGAGTTTGTTTACATCAAGCCTTCTTGTTATGTGCTTGTTATGTGTCAGTTAAAACTACCCCAACAAGTAGCACTTACTGAATTTAAAGGACAAGTCAGTGCTAAAGTTAAAGTAATAATAGTGACAGAATGCAATCTGAATGAGATTCTAACCGTCATGGTTGAGTTCTTGGTAGGTGCACTAGTCAATTAAAACTACCCAACAAGTAGCACTTACTGAATTAAAAGGACAAGTCAGTGCTAAAGTTAAAGTAATAATAGTGACAAAGGATAGAAGATGACAATACAGAGCCAAGACAACCCCAAAGAGATGCACTTATGAATTTAAACATCATCACTGCCTCCATTTGAGGTAGTCTGAGCTGGTTTGCTTCCATTGAGAATGTGTTCTTTGTATGTGCATGAGTCAATACAAAACTACTCTTCTATGCTAAATGAGTTAAATTGAGTTTATTTCCATCAAACATGACTTATTATGTGCACTGGTCAATTACAACTACCCCAACAAGTAGCACTTACTGAATTTAAAGGACAAGTCAGTGCTAAAGTTAAAGTAATAATAGTGACAAAAGTTTTAACATTCTACTTTCCCAAGAATGATCTCTTACCTACTGCTCTGTCTGGTGTCCTCCTTCAGCTAGTAGGTATGCTATGACTGCCAAGAATTGTGAACACCTTATATAGGGAATGTGAACAAAACAATTCTGTCCTGGGTCGTTGTAACTCTGTCCTGGGCCATTATGGTGGTTTCATTGGTACTTCACACATTGCTCACCATCAAATTAAATTCAAGTCATTTGCATTTGATTAGTTGGCTGGTGCTTTTCTTTATTTTGACCACAAATGAAGATACCTTTCCATCAAGATTGAGTTCTAATTAATTAAATAACAGTGACAAATGTAAAAGATGACCTCACAGAACCAAGGCAACCCCAAAGGGAAGCACTTATGAATTTAATTCATCATCAATGCCTCCATTAGAGGTAGTCTGAGTTTGTTTACATCAAGCCTTCTTGTTGTGTGCTTGTTATGTGTCAGCTAAAACTATCCCAACAAGTAGCACTTACTGAATTTAAAGGACAAGTCAGTGCTAAAGTTAAAGTAATAATACCCACTGAGCATTTTTCGGGCTATTAGACGTTTAAAAAACGTCTAAGGTCTAGGCTAAAACCGGGTTATAATTGGTCTAAAAGTGAAAGTTTTTTCAACGTCTATTCTTAGCCTAGACGTTGATTAGCTGTTTTTTAAGCGTCTATATATAGACCGTCTATATCATAGCCGTTGAAATGACGTCTATAATATAGACGGTCTAAATATAGACGCTTAAAAAACAGCTAATCAACGTCTAGGCTAAGAATAGACGTTGAAAAAACTTTCACTTTTAGACCAATTATAACCTAGTTTTAGACGGAGGTCTAATAGACGACTATGGCTCACTGGGTAGTGACAGAATGCAATCTGAATGAGATTCTAACCGTCATGGTTGAGTTCTTGGTAGGTGCACTAGTCAATTAAAACTACCCCAACAAGTAGCACTTACTGAATTAAAAGGACAAGTCAGTGCTAAGGTTAAAGTAATAATAGTGACAAAGGATAGAAGATGACAATACAGAGCCAAGACAACCCCAAAGAGATGCACTTATGAATTTAAACATCATCACTGCCTCCATTTGAGGTAGTCTGAGCTTGTTTGCTTCCATTGAGAATGTGTTCTTTGTATGTGCATGAGTCAATACAAAACTACTCTTCTATGCTAAATGAGTTAAATTGAGTTTATTTCCATCAAACATGACTTATTATGTGCACTGGTCAATTACAACTACCCCAACAAGTAGCACTTACTGAATTAAAAGGACAAGTCAGTGCTAAAGTTAAAGTAATAATAGTGACAAAAGTTTAAACATTCTACTTTCCCAAGAATGATCTCTTACCTACTGCTCTATCTGGTGTCCTCCTTCAGCTAGTAGGTATGCTATGACTGCCAAGAATTGTGAACACCTTATATAGGGAATGTGAACAAAACAATTCTGTCCTGGGTCGTTGTAACTCTGTCCTGGGCCATTATGGTGGTTTCATTGGTACTTCACACATTGCTCACCATCAAATTAAATTCAAGCCATTTGCATTTGATTAGTTGGCTGGTGCTTTTCTTTATTTTGACCACAAATGAAGATACCAAAGTCTATTTCCATCAAGATTGAGTTCTAATTAATTAAATAACAGTGACAAATGTAAAAGATGACCTCACAGAACCAAGGCAACCCCAAAGGGAAGCACTTATGAATTTAAACATCATCAATGCCTCCATTAGAGGTAGTCTGAGTTTGTTTACATCAAGCCTTCTTGTTATGTGCTTGTTATGTGTCAGTTAAAACTACCCCAACAAGTAGCACTTACTGAATTTAAAGGACAAGTCAGTGCTAAAGTTAAAGTAATAATAGTGACAGAATGCAATCTGAATGAGATTCTAACCGTCATGGTTGAGTTCTTGGTAGGTGCACTAGTCAATTAAAACTACCCAACAAGTAGCACTTACTGAATTAAAAGGACAAGTCAGTGCTAAAGTTAAAGTAATAATAGTGACAAAGGATAGAAGATGACAATACAGAGCCAAGACAACCCCAAAGAGATGCACTTATGAATTTAAACATCATCACTGCCTCCATTTGAGGTAGTCTGAGCTGGTTTGCTTCCATTGAGAATGTGTTCTTTGTATGTGCATGAGTCAATACAAAACTACTCTTCTATGCTAAATGAGTTAAATTGAGTTTATTTCCATCAAACATGACTTATTATGTGCACTGGTCAATTACAACTACCCCAACAAGTAGCACTTACTGAATTTAAAGGACAAGTCAGTGCTAAAGTTAAAGTAATAATAGTGACAAAAGTTTTAACATTCTACTTTCCCAAGAATGATCTCTTACCTACTGCTCTGTCTGGTGTCCTCCTTCAGCTAGTAGGTATGCTATGACTGCCAAGAATTGTGAACACCTTATATAGGGAATGTGAACAAAACAATTCTGTCCTGGGTCGTTGTAACTCTGTCCTGGGCCATTATGGTGGTTTCATTGGTACTTCACACATTGCTCACCATCAAATTAAATTCAAGTCATTTGCATTTGATTAGTTGGCTGGTGCTTTTCTTTATTTTGACCACAAATGAAGATACCTTTCCATCAAGATTGAGTTCTAATTAATTAAATAACAGTGACAAATGTAAAAGATGACCTCACAGAACCAAGGCAACCCCAAAGGGAAGCACTTATGAATTTAATTCATCATCAATGCCTCCATTAGAGGTAGTCTGAGTTTGTTTACATCAAGCCTTCTTGTTGTGTGCTTGTTATGTGTCAGCTAAAACTATCCCAACAAGTAGCACTTACTGAATTTAAAGGACAAGTCAGTGCTAAAGTTAAAGTAATAATACCCACTGAGCATTTTTCGGGCTATTAGACGTTTAAAAAACGTCTAAGGTCTAGGCTAAAACCGGGTTATAATTGGTCTAAAAGTGAAAGTTTTTTCAACGTCTATTCTTAGCCTAGACGTTGATTAGCTGTTTTTTAAGCGTCTATATATAGACCGTCTATATCATAGCCGTTGAAATGACGTCTATAATATAGACGGTCTAAATATAGACGCTTAAAAAACAGCTAATCAACGTCTAGGCTAAGAATAGACGTTGAAAAAACTTTCACTTTTAGACCAATTATAACCTAGTTTTAGACGGAGGTCTAATAGACGACTATGGCTCACTGGGTAGTGACAGAATGCAATCTGAATGAGATTCTAACCGTCATGGTTGAGTTCTTGGTAGGTGCACTAGTCAATTAAAACTACCCCAACAAGTAGCACTTACTGAATTAAAAGGACAAGTCAGTGCTAAGGTTAAAGTAATAATAGTGACAAAGGATAGAAGATGACAATACAGAGCCAAGACAACCCCAAAGAGATGCACTTATGAATTTAAACATCATCACTGCCTCCATTTGAGGTAGTCTGAGCTTGTTTGCTTCCATTGAGAATGTGTTCTTTGTATGTGCATGAGTCAATACAAAACTACTCTTCTATGCTAAATGAGTTAAATTGAGTTTATTTCCATCAAACATGACTTATTATGTGCACTGGTCAATTACAACTACCCCAACAAGTAGCACTTACTGAATTAAAAGGACAAGTCAGTGCTAAAGTTAAAGTAATAATAGTGACAAAAGTTTAAACATTCTACTTTCCCAAGAATGATCTCTTACCTACTGCTCTATCTGGTGTCCTCCTTCAGCTAGTAGGTATGCTATGACTGCCAAGAATTGTGAACACCTTATATAGGGAATGTGAACAAAACAATTCTGTCCTGGGTCGTTGTAACTCTGTCCTGGGCCATTATGGTGGTTTCATTGGTACTTCACACATTGCTCACCATCAAATTAAATTCAAGCCATTTGCATTTGATTAGTTGGCTGGTGCTTTTCTTTATTTTGACCACAAATGAAGATACCAAAGTCTATTTCCATCAAGATTGAGTTCTAATTAATTAAATAACAGTGACAAATGTAAAAGATGACCTCACAGAACCAAGGCAACCCCAAAGGGAAGCACTTATGAATTTAAACATCATCAATGCCTCCATTAGAGGTAGTCTGAGTTTGTTTACATCAAGCCTTCTTGTTATGTGCTTGTTATGTGTCAGTTAAAACTACCCCAACAAGTAGCACTTACTGAATTTAAAGGACAAGTCAGTGCTAAAGTTAAAGTAATAATAGTGACAGAATGCAATCTGAATGAGATTCTAACCGTCATGGTTGAGTTCTTGGTAGGTGCACTAGTCAATTAAAACTACCCAACAAGTAGCACTTACTGAATTAAAAGGACAAGTCAGTGCTAAAGTTAAAGTAATAATAGTGACAAAGGATAGAAGATGACAATACAGAGCCAAGACAACCCCAAAGAGATGCACTTATGAATTTAAACATCATCACTGCCTCCATTTGAGGTAGTCTGAGCTGGTTTGCTTCCATTGAGAATGTGTTCTTTGTATGTGCATGAGTCAATACAAAACTACTCTTCTATGCTAAATGAGTTAAATTGAGTTTATTTCCATCAAACATGACTTATTATGTGCACTGGTCAATTACAACTACCCCAACAAGTAGCACTTACTGAATTTAAAGGACAAGTCAGTGCTAAAGTTAAAGTAATAATAGTGACAAAAGTTTTAACATTCTACTTTCCCAAGAATGATCTCTTACCTACTGCTCTGTCTGGTGTCCTCCTTCAGCTAGTAGGTATGCTATGACTGCCAAGAATTGTGAACACCTTATATAGGGAATGTGAACAAAACAATTCTGTCCTGGGTCGTTGTAACTCTGTCCTGGGCCATTATGGTGGTTTCATTGGTACTTCACACATTGCTCACCATCAAATTAAATTCAAGTCATTTGCATTTGATTAGTTGGCTGGTGCTTTTCTTTATTTTGACCACAAATGAAGATACCTTTCCATCAAGATTGAGTTCTAATTAATTAAATAACAGTGACAAATGTAAAAGATGACCTCACAGAACCAAGGCAACCCCAAAGGGAAGCACTTATGAATTTAATTCATCATCAATGCCTCCATTAGAGGTAGTCTGAGTTTGTTTACATCAAGCCTTCTTGTTGTGTGCTTGTTATGTGTCAGCTAAAACTACCCCAACAAGTAGCACTTACTGAATTTAAAGGACAAGTCAGTGCTAAAGTTAAAGTAATAATAGTGACAGAATGCAATCTGAATGAGATTCTAACCGTCATGGTTGAGTTCTTGGTAGGTGCACTAGTCAATTAAAACTACCCCAACAAGTAGCACTTACTGAATTAAAAGGACAAGTCAGTGCTAAGGTTAAAGTAATAATAGTGACAAAGGATAGAAGATGACAATACAGAGCCAAGACAACCCCAAAGAGATGCACTTATGAATTTAAACATCATCACTGCCTCCATTTGAGGTAGTCTGAGCTTGTTTGCTTCCATTGAGAATGTGTTCTTTGTATGTGCATGAGTCAATACAAAACTACTCTTCTATGCTAAATGAGTTAAATTGAGTTTATTTCCATCAAACATGACTTATTATGTGCACTGGTCAATTACAACTACCCCAACAAGTAGCACTTACTGAATTAAAAGGACAAGTCAGTGCTAAAGTTAAAGTAATAATAGTGACAAAAGTTTAAACATTCTACTTTCCCAAGATTGATCTCTTACATACTGCTCAGTCTGGTGTCCTCCTTCAGCTAGTAGGTATGCTATGACTGCCAAGAATTGTGAACACCTTATATAGGGAATGTGAACAAAACAATTCTGTCCTGGGTCGTTGTAACTCTGTCCTGGGCCATTATGGTGGTTTCATTGGTACTTCACACATTGCTCACCATCAAATTAAATTCAAGTCATTTGCATTTGATTAGTTGGCTGGTGCTTTTCTTTATTTTGACCACAAATGAAGATACCAAAGTCTATTTCCATCAAGATTGAGTTCTAATTAATTAAATAACAGTGACAAATGTAAAAGATGACCTCACAGAACCAAGGCAACCCCAAAGGGAAGCACTTATGAATTTAAACATCATCAATGCCTCCATTAGAGGTAGTCTGAGTTTGTTTACATCAAGCTTGTTGATGTGTCAGTTAAAACTACCCCAACAAGTAGCACTTACTGAATTTAAAGGACAAGTCAGTGCTAAAGTTAAAGTAATAATAGTGACAGAATGCAATCTGAATGAGATTCTAACCGTCATGGTTGAGTTCTTGGTAGGTGCACTAGTCAATTAAAACTACCCCAACAAGTAGCACTTACTGAATTAAAAGGACAAGTCAGTGCTAAGGTTAAAGTAATAATAGTGACAAAGGATAGAAGATGACAATACAGAGCCAAGACAACCCCAAAGAGATGCACTTATGAATTTAAACATCATCACTGCCTCCATTTGAGGTAGTCTGGGCTTGTTTGCTTCCATTGAGAATGTGTTCTTTGTATGTGCACGAGTCAATACAAAACTACTCTTCTATGCTAAATGAGTTAAATTGAGTTTATTTCCATCAAACATGACTTATTATGTGCACTGGTCAATTACAACTACCCCAACAAGTAGCACTTACTGAATTAAAAGGACAAGTCAGTGCTAAAGTTAAAGTAATAATAGTGACAAAAGTTTAAACATTCTACTTTCCCAAGATTGATCTCTTACATACTGCTCAGTCTGGTGTCCTCCTTCAGCTAGTAGGTATGCTATGACTGCCAAGAATTGTGAACACCTTATATAGGGAATGTGAACAAAACAATTCTGTCCTGGGTCGTTGTAACTCTGTCCTGGGCCATTATGGTAGTTTCATTGGTACTTCACACATTGCTCACCATCAAATTAAATTCAAGTCATTTGCATTTGATTAGTTGGCTGGTGCTTTTCTTTATTTTGACCACAAATGAAGATACCAAAGTCTATTTCCATCAAGATTGAGTTCTAATTAATTAAATAACAGTGACAAATGTAAAAGATGACCTCACAGAACCAAGGCAACCCCAAAGGGAAGCACTTATGAATTTAAACATCATCAATGCCTCCATTAGAGGTAGTCTGAGTTTGTTTACATCAAGCTTGTTGATGTGTCAGTTAAAACTACCCCAACAAGTAGCACTTACTGAATTTAAAGGACAAGTCAGTGCTAAAGTTAAAGTAATAATAGTGACAGAATGCAATCTGAATGAGATTCTAACCGTCATGGTTGAGTTCTTGGTAGGTGCACTAGTCAATTAAAACTACCCCAACAAGTAGCACTTACTGAATTAAAAGGACAAGTCAGTGCTAAGGTTAAAGTAATAATAGTGACAAAGGATAGAAGATGACAATACAGAGCCAAGACAACCCCAAAGAGATGCACTTATGAATTTAAACATCATCACTGCCTCCATTTGAGGTAGTCTGGGCTTGTTTGCTTCCATTGAGAATGTGTTCTTTGTATGTGCACGAGTCAATACAAAACTACTCTTCTATGCTAAATGAGTTAAATTGAGTTTATTTCCATCAAACATGACTTATTATGTGCACTGGTCAATTACAACTACCCCAACAAGTAGCACTTACTGAATTAAAAGGACAAGTCAGTGCTAAAGTTAAAGTAATAATAGTGACAAAAGTTTAAACATTCTACTTTCCCAAGATTGATCTCTTACATACTGCTCAGTCTGGTGTCCTCCTTCAGCTAGTAGGTATGCTATGACTGCCAAGAATTGTGAACACCTTATATAGGGAATGTGAACAAAACAATTCTGTCCTGGGTCGTTGTAACTCTGTCCTGGGCCATTATGGTAGTTTCATTGGTACTTCACACATTGCTCACCATCAAATTAAATTCAAGTCATTTGCATTTGATTAGTTGGCTGGTGCTTTTCTTTATTTTGACCACAAATGAAGATACCAAAGTCTATTTCCATCAAGATTGAGTTCTAATTAATTAAATAACAGTGACAAATGTAAAAGATGACCTCACAGAACCAAGGCAACCCCAAAGGGAAGCACTTATGAATTTAAACATCATCAATGCCTCCATTAGAGGTAGTCTGAGTTTGTTTACATCAAGCCTTCTTGTTATGTGCTTGTTATGTGTCAGTTAAAACTACCCCAACAAGTAGCACTTACTGAATTTAAAGGACAAGTCAGTGCTAAAGTTAAAGTAATAATAGTGACAGAATGCAATCTGAATGAGATTCTAACCGTCATGGTTGAGTTCTTGGTAGGTGCACTAGTCAATTAAAACTACCCCAACAAGTAGCACTTACTGAATTAAAAGGACAAGTCAGTGCTAAAGTTAAAGTAATAATAGTGACAAAGGATAGAAGATGACAATACAGAGCCAAGACAACCCCAAAGAGATGCACTTATGAATTTAAACATCATCACTGCCTCCATTTGAGGTAGTCTGAGCTGGTTTGCTTCCATTGAGAATGTGTTCTTTGTATGTGCATGAGTCAATACAAAACTACTCTTCTATGCTAAATGAGTTAAATTGAGTTTATTTCCATCAAACATGACTTATTATGTGCACTGGTCAATTACAACTACCCCAACAAGTAGCACTTACTGAATTAAAAGGACAAGTCAGTGCTAAAGTTAAAGTAATAATAGTGACAAAAGTTTAAACATTCTACTTTCCCAAGATTGATCTCTTACCTACTGCTCTGTCTGGTGTCCTCCTTCAGCTAGTAGGTATGCTATGACTGCCAAGAATTGTGAACACCTTATATAGGGAATGTGAACAAAACAATTCTGTCCTGGGTCGTTGTAACTCTGTCCTGGGCCATTATGGTAGTTTCATTGGTATTCCACACATTGCTCACCATCAAATTAAATTCAAGTCATTTGCATTTGATTAGTTGGCTGGTGCTTTTCTTTATTTTGACCACAAATGAAGATACCTTTCCATCAAGATTGAGTTCTAATTAATTAAATAACAGTGACAAATGTAAAAGATGACCTCACAGAACCAAGGCAACCCCAAAGGGAAGCACTTATGAATTTAAACATCATCAATGCCTCCATTAGAGGTAGTCTGAGTTTGTTTACATCAAGCCTTCTTGTTGTGTGCTTGTTATGTGTCAGTTAAAACTACCCCAACAAGTAGCACTTACTGAATTTAAAGGACAAGTCAGTGCTAA
The DNA here is from genome assembly GCF_963280865.1 of Gymnoscopelus braueri. Classification (NCBI taxonomy): domain Eukaryota; kingdom Metazoa; phylum Chordata; class Actinopteri; order Myctophiformes; family Myctophidae; genus Gymnoscopelus; species Gymnoscopelus braueri. Next base: position 2,420,169 of record NC_137620.1, on the reverse strand, counting down.
AGTTAAAGTAATAATAGTGACAGAATGCAATCTGAATGAGATTCTAACCGTCATGGTTGAGTTCTTGGTAGGTGCACTAGTCAATTAAAACTAACCCAACAAGTAGCACTTACTGAATTAAAAGGACAAGTCAGTGCTAAGGTTAAAGTAATAATAGTGACAAAGGATAGAAGATGACAATACAGAGCCAAGACAACCCCAAAGAGATGCACTTATGAATTTAAACATCATCACTGCCTCCATTTGAGGTAGTCTGGGCTTGTTTGCTTCCATTGAGAATGTGTTCTTTGTATGTGCACGAGTCAATACAAAACTACTCTTCTATGCTAAATGAGTTAAATTGAGTTTATTTCCATCAAACATGACTTATTATGTGCACTGGTCAATTACAACTACCCCAACAAGTAGCACTTACTGAATTAAAAGGACAAGTCAGTGCTAAAGTTAAAGTAATAATAGTGACAAAAGTTTAAACATTCTACTTTCCCAAGATTGATCTCTTACATACTGCTCTGTCTGGTGTCCTCCTTCAGCTAGTAGGTATGCTATGACTGCCAAGAATTGTGAACACCTTATATAGGGAATGTGAACAAAACAATTCTGTCCTGGGTCGTTGTAACTCTGTCCTGGGCCATTATGGTAGTTTCATTGGTACTTCACACATTGCTCACCATCAAATTAAATTCAAGTCATTTGCATTTGATTAGTTGGCTGGTGCTTTTCTTTATTTTGACCACAAATGAAGATACCTTTCCATCAAGATTGAGTTCTAATTAATTAAATAACAGTGACAAATGTAAAAGATGACCTCACAGAACCAAGGCAACCCCAAAGGGAAGCACTTATGAATTTAAACATCATCAATGCCTCCATTAGAGGTAGTCTGAGTTTGTTTACATCAAGCCTTCTTGTTATGTGCTTGTTATGTGTCAGTTAAAACTACCCCAACAAGTAGCACTTACTGAATTTAAAGGACAAGTCAGTGCTAAAGTTAAAGTAATAATAGTGACAGAATGCAATCTGAATGAGATTCTAACCGTCATGGTTGAGTTCTTGGTAGGTGCACTAGTCAATTAAAACTACCCCAACAAGTAGCACTTACTGAATTAAAAGGACAAGTCAGTGCTAAAGTTAAAGTAATAATAGTGACAAAGGATAGAAGATGACAATACAGAGCCAAGACAACCCCAAAGAGATGCACTTATGAATTTAAACATCATCACTGCCTCCATTTGAGGTAGTCTGAGCTGGTTTGCTTCCATTGAGAATGTGTTCTTTGTATGTGCATGAGTCAATACAAAACTACTCTTCTATGCTAAATGAGTTAAATTGAGTAAGAGATTACCCCAACAAGTAGCACTTACTGAATTTAAAGGACAAGTCAGTGCTAAAGTTAAAGTAATAATAGTGACAAAAGTTTTAACATTCTACTTTCCCAAGAATGATCTCTTACCTACTGCTCTGTCTGGTGTCCTCCTTCAGCTAGTAGGTATGCTATGACTGCCAAGAATTGTGAACACCTTATATAGGGAATGTGAACAAAACAATTCTGTCCTGGGTCGTTGTAACTCTGTCCTGGGCCATTATGGTAGTTTCATTGGTATTCCACACATTGCTCACCATCAAATTAAATTCAAGTCATTTGCATTTGATTAGTTGGCTGGTGCTTTTCTTTATTTTGACCACAAATGAAGATACCTTTCCATCAAGATTGAGTTCTAATTAATTAAATAACAGTGACAAATGTAAAAGATGACCTCACAGAACCAAGGCAACCCCAAAGGGAAGCACTTATGAATTTAAACATCATCAATGCCTCCATTAGAGGTAGTCTGAGTTTGTTTACATCAAGCCTTCTTGTTGTGTGCTTGTTATGTGTCAGTTAAAACTACCCCAACAAGTAGCACTTACTGAATTTAAAGGACAAGTCAGTGCTAAAGTTAAAGTAATAATAGTGACAGAATGCAATCTGAATGAGATTCTAACCGTCATGGTTGAGTTCTTGGTAGGTGCACTAGTCAATTAAAACTACCCCAACAAGTAGCACTTACTGAATTAAAAGGACAAGTCAGTGCTAAGGTTAAAGTAATAATAGTGACAAAGGATAGAAGATGACAATACAGAGCCAAGACAACCCCAAAGAGATGCACTTATGAATTTAAACATCATCACTGCCTCCATTTGAGGTAGTCTGGGCTTGTTTGCTTCCATTGAGAATGTGTTCTTTGTATGTGCACGAGTCAATACAAAACTACTCTTCTATGCTAAATGAGTTAAATTGAGTTTATTTCCATCAAACATGACTTATTATGTGCACTGGTCAATTACAACTACCCCAACAAGTAGCACTTACTGAATTTAAAGGACAAGTCAGTGCTAAAGTTAAAGTAATAATAGTGACAAAAGTTTTAACATTCTACTTTCCCAAGAATGATCTCTTACCTACTGCTCTGTCTGGTGTCCTCCTTCAGCTAGTAGGTATGCTATGACTGCCAAGAATTGTGAACACCTTATATAGGGAATGTGAACAAAACAATTCTGTCCTGGGTCGTTGTAACTCTGTCCTGGGCCATTATGGTAGTTTCATTGGTATTCCACACATTGCTCACCATCAAATTAAATTCAAGTCATTTGCATTTGATTAGTTGGCTGGTGCTTTTCTTTATTTTGACCACAAATGAAGATACCGTTCCATCAAGATTGAGTTCTAATTAATTAAATAACAGTGACAAATGTAAAAGATGACCTCACAGAACCAAGGCAACCCCAAAGGGAAGCACTTATGAATTTAAACATCATCAATGCCTCCATTAGAGGTAGTCTGAGTTTGTTTACATCAAGCCTTCTTGTTGTGTGCTTGTTATGTGTCAGTTAAAACTACCCCAACAAGTAGCACTTACTGAATTTAAAGGACAAGTCAGTGCTAAAGTTAAAGTAATAATAGTGACAGAATGCAATCTGAATGAGATTCTAACCGTCATGGTTGAGTTCTTGGTAGGTGCACTAGTCAATTAAAACTACCCCAACAAGTAGCACTTACTGAATTAAAAGGACAAGTCAGTGCTAAGGTTAAAGTAATAATAGTGACAAAGGATAGAAGATGACAATACAGAGCCAAGACAACCCCAAAGAGATGCACTTATGAATTTAAACATCATCACTGCCTCCATTTGAGGTAGTCTGGGCTTGTTTGCTTCCATTGAGAATGTGTTCTTTGTATGTGCACGAGTCAATACAAAACTACTCTTCTATGCTAAATGAGTTAAATTGAGTTTATTTCCATCAAACATGACTTATTATGTGCACTGGTCAATTACAACTACCCCAACAAGTAGCACTTACTGAATTAAAAGGACAAGTCAGTGCTAAAGTTAAAGTAATAATAGTGACAAAAGTTTAAACATTCTACTTTCCCAAGATTGATCTCTTACATACTGCTCTGTCTGGTGTCCTCCTTCAGCTAGTAGGTATGCTATGACTGCCAAGAATTGTGAACACCTTATATAGGGAATGTGAACAAAACAATTCTGTCCTGGGTCGTTGTAACTCTGTCCTGGGCCATTATGGTAGTTTCATTGGTACTTCACACATTGCTCACCATCAAATTAAATTCAAGTCATTTGCATTTGATTAGTTGGCTGGTGCTTTTCTTTATTTTGACCACAAATGAAGATACCAAAGTCTATTTCCATCAAGATTGAGTTCTAATTAATTAAATAACAGTGACAAATGTAAAAGATGACCTCACAGAACCAAGGCAACCCCAAAGGGAAGCACTTATGAATTTAAACATCATCAATGCCTCCATTAGAGGTAGTCTGAGTTTGTTTACATCAAGCCTTCTTGTTATGTGCTTGTTATGTGTCAGTTAAAACTACCCCGACAAGTAGCACTTACTGAATTTAAAGGACAAGTCAGTGCTAAAGTTAAAGTAATAATAGTGACAGAATGCAATCTGAATGAGATTCTAACCGTCATGGTTGAGTTCTTGGTAGGTGCACTAGTCAATTAAAACTACCCCAACAAGTAGCACTTACTGAATTAAAAGGACAAGTCAGTGCTAAAGTTAAAGTAATAATAGTGACAAAGGATAGAAGATGACAATACAGAGCCAAGACAACCCCAAAGAGATGCACTTATGAATTTAAACATCATCACTGCCTCCATTTGAGGTAGTCTGAGCTGGTTTGCTTCCATTGAGAATGTGTTCTTTGTATGTGCATGAGTCAATACAAAACTACTCTTCTATGCTAAATGAGTTAAATTGAGTTTATTTCCATCAAACATGACTTATTATGTGCACTGGTCAATTACAACTACCCCAACAAGTAGCACTTACTGAATTAAAAGGACAAGTCAGTGCTAAAGTTAAAGTAATAATAGTGACAAAAGTTTAAACATTCTACTTTCCCAAGATTGATCTCTTACCTACTGCTCTGTCTGGTGTCCTCCTTCAGCTAGTAGGTATGCTATGACTGCCAAGAATTGTGAACACCTTATATAGGGAATGTGAACAAAACAATTCTGTCCTGGGTCGTTGTAACTCTGTCCTGGGCCATTATGGTAGTTTCATTGGTATTCCACACATTGCTCACCATCAAATTAAATTCAAGTCATTTGCATTTGATTAGTTGGCTGGTGCTTTTCTTTATTTTGACCACAAATGAAGATACCTTTCCATCAAGATTGAGTTCTAATTAATTAAATAACAGTGACAAATGTAAAAGATGACCTCACAGAACCAAGGCAACCCCAAAGGGAAGCACTTATGAATTTAAACATCATCAATGCCTCCATTAGAGGTAGTCTGAGTTTGTTTACATCAAGCCTTCTTGTTGTGTGCTTGTTATGTGTCAGTTAAAACTACCCCAACAAGTAGCACTTACTGAATTTAAAGGACAAGTCAGTGCTAAAGTTAAAGTAATAATAGTGACAGAATGCAATCTGAATGAGATTCTAACCGTCATGGTTGAGTTCTTGGTAGGTGCACTAGTCAATTAAAACTAACCCAACAAGTAGCACTTACTGAATTAAAAGGACAAGTCAGTGCTAAGGTTAAAGTAATAATAGTGACAAAGGATAGAAGATGACAATACAGAGCCAAGACAACCCCAAAGAGATGCACTTATGAATTTAAACATCATCACTGCCTCCATTTGAGGTAGTCTGGGCTTGTTTGCTTCCATTGAGAATGTGTTCTTTGTATGTGCACGAGTCAATACAAAACTACTCTTCTATGCTAAATGAGTTAAATTGAGTTTATTTCCATCAAACATGACTTATTATGTGCACTGGTCAATTACAACTACCCCAACAAGTAGCACTTACTGAATTAAAAGGACAAGTCAGTGCTAAAGTTAAAGTAATAATAGTGACAAAAGTTTAAACATTCTACTTTCCCAAGATTGATCTCTTACATACTGCTCTGTCTGGTGTCCTCCTTCAGCTAGTAGGTATGCTATGACTGCCAAGAATTGTGAACACCTTATATAGGGAATGTGAACAAAACAATTCTGTCCTGGGTCGTTGTAACTCTGTCCTGGGCCATTATGGTAGTTTCATTGGTACTTCACACATTGCTCACCATCAAATTAAATTCAAGTCATTTGCATTTGATTAGTTGGCTGGTGCTTTTCTTTATTTTGACCACAAATGAAGATACCTTTCCATCAAGATTGAGTTCTAATTAATTAAATAACAGTGACAAATGTAAAAGATGACCTCACAGAACCAAGGCAACCCCAAAGGGAAGCACTTATGAATTTAAACATCATCAATGCCTCCATTAGAGGTAGTCTGAGTTTGTTTACATCAAGCCTTCTTGTTATGTGCTTGTTATGTGTCAGTTAAAACTACCCCAACAAGTAGCACTTACTGAATTTAAAGGACAAGTCAGTGCTAAAGTTAAAGTAATAATAGTGACAGAATGCAATCTGAATGAGATTCTAACCGTCATGGTTGAGTTCTTGGTAGGTGCACTAGTCAATTAAAACTACCCCAACAAGTAGCACTTACTGAATTAAAAGGACAAGTCAGTGCTAAAGTTAAAGTAATAATAGTGACAAAGGATAGAAGATGACAATACAGAGCCAAGACAACCCCAAAGAGATGCACTTATGAATTTAAACATCATCACTGCCTCCATTTGAGGTAGTCTGAGCTGGTTTGCTTCCATTGAGAATGTGTTCTTTGTATGTGCATGAGTCAATACAAAACTACTCTTCTATGCTAAATGAGTTAAATTGAGTAAGAGATTACCCCAACAAGTAGCACTTACTGAATTTAAAGGACAAGTCAGTGCTAAAGTTAAAGTAATAATAGTGACAAAAGTTTTAACATTCTACTTTCCCAAGAATGATCTCTTACCTACTGCTCTGTCTGGTGTCCTCCTTCAGCTAGTAGGTATGCTATGACTGCCAAGAATTGTGAACACCTTATATAGGGAATGTGAACAAAACAATTCTGTCCTGGGTCGTTGTAACTCTGTCCTGGGCCATTATGGTAGTTTCATTGGTATTCCACACATTGCTCACCATCAAATTAAATTCAAGTCATTTGCATTTGATTAGTTGGCTGGTGCTTTTCTTTATTTTGACCACAAATGAAGATACCTTTCCATCAAGATTGAGTTCTAATTAATTAAATAACAGTGACAAATGTAAAAGATGACCTCACAGAACCAAGGCAACCCCAAAGGGAAGCACTTATGAATTTAAACATCATCAATGCCTCCATTAGAGGTAGTCTGAGTTTGTTTACATCAAGCCTTCTTGTTGTGTGCTTGTTATGTGTCAGTTAAAACTACCCCAACAAGTAGCACTTACTGAATTTAAAGGACAAGTCAGTGCTAAAGTTAAAGTAATAATAGTGACAGAATGCAATCTGAATGAGATTCTAACCGTCATGGTTGAGTTCTTGGTAGGTGCACTAGTCAATTAAAACTACCCCAACAAGTAGCACTTACTGAATTAAAAGGACAAGTCAGTGCTAAGGTTAAAGTAATAATAGTGACAAAGGATAGAAGATGACAATACAGAGCCAAGACAACCCCAAAGAGATGCACTTATGAATTTAAACATCATCACTGCCTCCATTTGAGGTAGTCTGGGCTTGTTTGCTTCCATTGAGAATGTGTTCTTTGTATGTGCACGAGTCAATACAAAACTACTCTTCTATGCTAAATGAGTTAAATTGAGTTTATTTCCATCAAACATGACTTATTATGTGCACTGGTCAATTACAACTACCCCAACAAGTAGCACTTACTGAATTAAAAGGACAAGTCAGTGCTAAAGTTAAAGTAATAATAGTGACAAAAGTTTAAACATTCTACTTTCCCAAGATTGATCTCTTACATATTGCTCTGTCTGGTGTCCTCCTTCAGCTAGTAGGTATGCTATGACTGCCAAGAATTGTGAACACCTTATATAGGGAATGTGAACAAAACAATTCTGTCGTTGTAACTCTGTCCTGGGCCATTATGGTAGTTTCATTGGTACTTCACACATTGCTCACCATCAAATTAAATTCAAGTCATTTGCATTTGATTAGTTGGCTGGTGCTTTTCTTTATTTTGACCACAAATGAAGATACCAAAGTCTATTTCCATCAAGATTGAGTTCTAATTAATTAAATAACAGTGACAAATGTAAAAGATGACCTCACAGAACCAAGGCAACCCCAAAGGGAAGCACTTATGAATTTAAACATCATCAATGCCTCCATTAGAGGTAGTCTGAGTTTGTTTACATCAAGCCTTCTTGTTATGTGCTTGTTATGTGTCAGTTAAAACTACCCCAACAAGTAGCACTTACTGAATTTAAAGGACAAGTCAGTGCTAAAGTTAAAGTAATAATAGTGACAGAATGCAATCTGAATGAGATTCTAACCGTCATGGTTGAGTTCTTGGTAGGTGCACTAGTCAATTAAAACTACCCCAACAAGTAGCACTTACTGAATTAAAAGGACAAGTCAGTGCTAAAGTTAAAGTAATAATAGTGACAAAGGATAGAAGATGACAATACAGAGCCAAGACAACCCCAAAGAGATGCACTTATGAATTTAAACATCATCACTGCCTCCATTTGAGGTAGTCTGGGCTTGTTTGCTTCCATTGAGAATGTGTTCTTTGTATGTGCACGAGTCAATACAAAACTACTCTTCTATGCTAAATGAGTTAAATTGAGTTTATTTCCATCAAACATGACTTATTATGTGCACTGGTCAATTACAACTACCCCAACAAGTAGCACTTACTGAATTAAAAGGACAAGTCAGTGCTAAAGTTAAAGTAATAATAGTGACAAAAGTTTAAACATTCTACTTTCCCAAGATTGATCTCTTACATACTGCTCTGTCTGGTGTCCTCCTTCAGCTAGTAGGTATGCTATGACTGCCAAGAATTGTGAACACCTTATATAGGGAATGTGAACAAAACAATTCTGTCCTGGGTCGTTGTAACTCTGTCCTGGGCCATTATGGTAGTTTCATTGGTACTTCACACATTGCTCACCATCAAATTAAATTCAAGTCATTTGCATTTGATTAGTTGGCTGGTGCTTTTCTTTATTTTGACCACAAATGAAGATACCTTTCCATCAAGATTGAGTTCTAATTAATTAAATAACAGTGACAAATGTAAAAGATGACCTCACAGAACCAAGGCAACCCCAAAGGGAAGCACTTATGAATTTAAACATCATCAATGCCTCCATTAGAGGTAGTCTGAGTTTGTTTACATCAAGCCTTCTTGTTATGTGCTTGTTATGTGTCAGTTAAAACTACCCCAACAAGTAGCACTTACTGAATTTAAAGGACAAGTCAGTGCTAAAGTTAAAGTAATAATAGTGACAGAATGCAATCTGAATGAGATTCTAACCGTCATGGTTGAGTTCTTGGTAGGTGCACTAGTCAATTAAAACTACCCCAACAAGTAGCACTTACTGAATTAAAAGGACAAGTCAGTGCTAAAGTTAAAGTAATAATAGTGACAAAGGATAGAAGATGACAATACAGAGCCAAGACAACCCCAAAGAGATGCACTTATGAATTTAAACATCATCACTGCCTCCATTTGAGGTAGTCTGAGCTGGTTTGCTTCCATTGAGAATGTGTTCTTTGTATGTGCATGAGTCAATACAAAACTACTCTTCTATGCTAAATGAGTTAAATTGAGTAAGAGATTACCCCAACAAGTAGCACTTACTGAATTTAAAGGACAAGTCAGTGCTAAAGTTAAAGTAATAATAGTGACAAAAGTTTTAACATTCTACTTTCCCAAGAATGATCTCTTACCTACTGCTCTGTCTGGTGTCCTCCTTCAGCTAGTAGGTATGCTATGACTGCCAAGAATTGTGAACACCTTATATAGGGAATGTGAACAAAACAATTCTGTCCTGGGTCGTTGTAACTCTGTCCTGGGCCATTATGGTAGTTTCATTGGTATTCCACACATTGCTCACCATCAAATTAAATTCAAGTCATTTGCATTTGATTAGTTGGCTGGTGCTTTTCTTTATTTTGACCACAAATGAAGATACCTTTCCATCAAGATTGAGTTCTAATTAATTAAATAACAGTGACAAATGTAAAAGATGACCTCACAGAACCAAGGCAACCCCAAAGGGAAGCACTTATGAATTTAAACATCATCAATGCCTCCATTAGAGGTAGTCTGAGTTTGTTTACATCAAGCCTTCTTGTTGTGTGCTTGTTATGTGTCAGTTAAAACTACCCCAACAAGTAGCACTTACTGAATTTAAAGGACAAGTCAGTGCTAAAGTTAAAGTAATAATAGTGACAGAATGCAATCTGAATGAGATTCTAACCGTCATGGTTGAGTTCTTGGTAGGTGCACTAGTCAATTAAAACTACCCCAAAAAGTAGCACTTACTGAATTAAAAGGACAAGTCAGTGCTAAGGTTAAAGTAATAATAGTGACAAAGGATAGAAGATGACAATACAGAGCCAAGACAACCCCAAAGAGATGCACTTATGAATTTAAACATCATCACTGCCTCCATTTGAGGTAGTCTGGGCTTGTTTGCTTCCATTGAGAATGTGTTCTTTGTATGTGCACGAGTCAATACAAAACTACTCTTCTATGCTAAATGAGTTAAATTGAGTTTATTTCCATCAAACATGACTTATTATGTGCACTGGTCAATTACAACTACCCCAACAAGTAGCACTTACTGAATTAAAAGGACAAGTCAGTGCTAAAGTTAAAGTAATAATAGTGACAAAAGTTTAAACATTCTACTTTCCCAAGATTGATCTCTTACATACTGCTCTGTCTGGTGTCCTCCTTCAGCTAGTAGGTATGCTATGACTGCCAAGAATTGTGAACACCTTATATAGGGAATGTGAACAAAACAATTCTGTCGTTGTAACTCTGTCCTGGGCCATTATGGTAGTTTCATTGGTACTTCACACATTGCTCACCATCAAATTAAATTCAAGTCATTTGCATTTGATTAGTTGGCTGGTGCTTTTCTTTATTTTGACCACAAATGAAGATACCAAAGTCTATTTCCATCAAGATTGAGTTCTAATTAATTAAATAACAGTGACAAATGTAAAAGATGACCTCACAGAACCAAGGCAACCCCAAAGGGAAGCACTTATGAATTTAAACATCATCAATGCCTCCATTAGAGGTAGTCTGAGTTTGTTTACATCAAGCCTTCTTGTTATGTGCTTGTTATGTGTCAGTTAAAACTACCCCAACAAGTAGCACTTACTGAATTTAAAGGACAAGTCAGTGCTAAAGTTAAAGTAATAATAGTGACAGAATGCAATCTGAATGAGATTCTAACCGTCATGGTTGAGTTCTTGGTAGGTGCACTAGTCAATTAAAACTACCCCAACAAGTAGCACTTACTGAATTAAAAGGACAAGTCAGTGCTAAAGTTAAAGTAATAATAGTGACAAAGGATAGAAGATGACAATACAGAGCCAAGACAACCCCAAAGAGATGCACTTATGAATTTAAACATCATCACTGCCTCCATTTGAGGTAGTCTGAGCTGGTTTGCTTCCATTGAGAATGTGTTCTTTGTATGTGCATGAGTCAATACAAAACTACTCTTCTATGCTAAATGAGTTAAATTGAGTTTATTTCCATCAAACATGACTTATTATGTGCACTGGTCAATTACAACTACCCCAACAAGTAGCACTTACTGAATTTAAAGGACAAGTCAGTGCTAAAGTTAAAGTAATAATAGTGACAAAAGTTTAAACATTCTACTTTCCCAAGATTGATCTCTTACCTACTGCTCTGTCTGGTGTCCTCCTTCAGCTAGTAGGTATGCTATGACTGCCAAGAATTGTGAACACCTTATATAGGGAATGTGAACAAAACAATTCTGTCCTGGGTCGTTGTAACTCTGTCCTGGGCCATTATGGTAGTTTCATTGGTATTCCACACATTGCTCACCATCAAATTAAATTCAAGTCATTTGCATTTGATTAGTTGGCTGGTGCTTTTCTTTATTTTGACCACAAATGAAGATACCTTTCCATCAAGATTGAGTTCTAATTAATTAAATAACAGTGACAAATGTAAAAGATGACCTCACAGAACCAAGGCAACCCCAAAGGGAAGCACTTATGAATTTAAACATCATCAATGCCTCCATTAGAGGTAGTCTGAGTTTGTTTACATCAAGCCTTCTTGTTGTGTGCTTGTTATGTGTCAGTTAAAACTACCCCAACAAGTAGCACTTACTGAATTTAAAGGACAAGTCAGTGCTAAAGTTAAAGTAATAATAGTGACAGAATGCAATCTGAATGAGATTCTAACCGTCATGGTTGAGTTCTTGGTAGGTGCACTAGTCAATTAAAACTACCCCAACAAGTAGCACTTACTGAATTAAAAGGACAAGTCAGTGCTAAGGTTAAAGTAATAATAGTGACAAAGGATAGAAGATGACAATACAGAGCCAAGACAACCCCAAAGAGATGCACTTATGAATTTAAACATCATCACTGCCTCCATTTGAGGTAGTCTGGGCTTGTTTGCTTCCATTGAGAATGTGTTCTTTGTATGTGCACGAGTCAATACAAAACTACTCTTCTATGCTAAATGAGTTAAATTGAGTTTATTTCCATCAAACATGACTTATTATGTGCACTGGTCAATTACAACTACCCCAACAAGTAGCACTTACTGAATTAAAAGGACAAGTCAGTGCTAAAGTTAAAGTAATAATAGTGACAAAAGTTTAAACATTCTACTTTCCCAAGATTGATCTCTTACATACTGCTCTGTCTGGTGTCCTCCTTCAGCTAGTAGGTATGCTATGACTGCCAAGAATTGTGAACACCTTATATAGGGAATGTGAACAAAACAATTCTGTCCTGGGTCGTTGTAACTCTGTCCTGGGCCATTATGGTAGTTTCATTGGTACTTCACACATTGCTCACCATCAAATTAAATTCAAGTCATTTGCATTTGATTAGTTGGCTGGTGCTTTTCTTTATTTTGACCACAAATGAAGATACCAAAGTCTATTTCCATCAAGATTGAGTTCTAATTAATTAAATAACAGTGACAAATGTAAAAGATGACCTCACAGAACCAAGGCAACCCCAAAGGGAAGCACTTATGAATTTAAACATCATCAATGCCTCCATTAGAGGTAGTCTGAGTTTGTTTACATCAAGCCTTCTTGTTATGTGCTTGTTATGTGTCAGTTAAAACTACCCCGACAAGTAGCACTTACTGAATTTAAAGGACAAGTCAGTGCTAAAGTTAAAGTAATAATAGTGACAGAATGCAATCTGAATGAGATTCTAACCGTCATGGTTGAGTTCTTGGTAGGTGCACTAGTCAATTAAAACTACCCCAACAAGTAGCACTTACTGAATTAAAAGGACAAGTCAGTGCTAAAGTTAAAGTAATAATAGTGACAAAGGATAGAAGATGACAATACAGAGCCAAGACAACCCCAAAGAGATGCACTTATGAATTTAAACATCATCACTGCCTCCATTTGAGGTAGTCTGAGCTGGTTTGCTTCCATTGAGAATGTGTTCTTTGTATGTGCATGAGTCAATACAAAACTACTCTTCTATGCTAAATGAGTTAAATTGAGTTTATTTCCATCAAACATGACTTATTATGTGCACTGGTCAATTACAACTACCCCAACAAGTAGCACTTACTGAATTTAAAGGACAAGTCAGTGCTAAAGTTAAAGTAATAATAGTGACAAAAGTTTTAACATTCTACTTTCCCAAGAATGATCTCTTACCTACTGCTCTGTCTGGTGTCCTCCTTCAGCTAGTAGGTATGCTATGACTGCCAAGAATTGTGAACACCTTATATAGGGAATGTGAACAAAACAATTCTGTCCTGGGTCGTTGTAACTCTGTCCTGGGCCATTATGGTAGTTTCATTGGTATTCCACACATTGCTCACCATCAAATTAAATTCAAGTCATTTGCATTTGATTAGTTGGCTGGTGCTTTTCTTTATTTTGACCACAAATGAAGATACCTTTCCATCAAGATTGAGTTCTAATTAATTAAATAACAGTGACAAATGTAAAAGATGACCTCACAGAACCAAGGCAACCCCAAAGGGAAGCACTTATGAATTTAAACATCATCAATGCCTCCATTAGAGGTAGTCTGAGTTTGTTTACATCAAGCCTTCTTGTTGTGTGCTTGTTATGTGTCAGTTAAAACTACCCCAACAAGTAGCACTTACTGAATTTAAAGGACAAGTCAGTGCTAAAGTTAAAGTAATAATAGTGACAGAATGCAATCTGAATGAGATTCTAACCGTCATGGTTGAGTTCTTGGTAGGTGCACTAGTCAATTAAAACTACCCCAACAAGTAGCACTTACTGAATTAAAAGGACAAGTCAGTGCTAAGGTTAAAGTAATAATAGTGACAAAGGATAGAAGATGACAATACAGAGCCAAGACAACCCCAAAGAGATGCACTTATGAATTTAAACATCATCACTGCCTCCATTTGAGGTAGTCTGGGCTTGTTTGCTTCCATTGAGAATGTGTTCTTTGTATGTGCACGAGTCAATACAAAACTACTCTTCTATGCTAAATGAGTTAAATTGAGTTTATTTCCATCAAACATGACTTATTATGTGCACTGGTCAATTACAACTACCCCAACAAGTAGCACTTACTGAATTTAAAGGACAAGTCAGTGCTAAAGTTAAAGTAATAATAGTGACAAAAGTTTTAACATTCTACTTTCCCAAGAATGATCTCTTACCTACTGCTCTGTCTGGTGTCCTCCTTCAGCTAGTAGGTATGCTATGACTGCCAAGAATTGTGAACACCTTATATAGGGAATGTGAACAAAACAATTCTGTCCTGGGTCGTTGTAACTCTGTCCTGGGCCATTATGGTAGTTTCATTGGTATTCCACACATTGCTCACCATCAAATTAAATTCAAGTCATTTGCATTTGATTAGTTGGCTGGTGCTTTTCTTTATTTTGACCACAAATGAAGATACCGTTCCATCAAGATTGAGTTCTAATTAATTAAATAACAGTGACAAATGTAAAAGATGACCTCACAGAACCAAGGCAACCCCAAAGGGAAGCACTTATGAATTTAAACATCATCAATGCCTCCATTAGAGGTAGTCTGAGTTTGTTTACATCAAGCCTTCTTGTTGTGTGCTTGTTATGTGTCAGTTAAAACTACCCCAACAAGTAGCACTTACTGAATTTAAAGGACAAGTCAGTGCTAAAGTTAAAGTAATAATAGTGACAGAATGCAATCTGAATGAGATTCTAACCGTCATGGTTGAGTTCTTGGTAGGTGCACTAGTCAATTAAAACTACCCCAACAAGTAGCACTTACTGAATTAAAAGGACAAGTCAGTGCTAAGGTTAAAGTAATAATAGTGACAAAGGATAGAAGATGACAATACAGAGCCAAGACAACCCCAAAGAGATGCACTTATGAATTTAAACATCATCACTGCCTCCATTTGAGGTAGTCTGGGCTTGTTTGCTTCCATTGAGAATGTGTTCTTTGTATGTGCACGAGTCAATACAAAACTACTCTTCTATGCTAAATGAGTTAAATTGAGTTTATTTCCATCAAACATGACTTATTATGTGCACTGGTCAATTACAACTACCCCAACAAGTAGCACTTACTGAATTTAAAGGACAAGTCAGTGCTAAAGTTAAAGTAATAATAGTGACAAAAGTTTTAACATTCTACTTTCCCAAGAATGATCTCTTACCTACTGCTCTGTCTGGTGTCCTCCTTCAGCTAGTAGGTATGCTATGACTGCCAAGAATTGTGAACACCTTATATAGGGAATGTGAACAAAACAATTCTGTCCTGGGTCGTTGTAACTCTGTCCTGGGCCATTATGGTAGTTTCATTGGTATTCCACACATTGCTCACCATCAAATTAAATTCAAGTCATTTGCATTTGATTAGTTGGCTGGTGCTTTTCTTTATTTTGACCACAAATGAAGATACCTTTCCATCAAGATTGAGTTCTAATTAATTAAATAACAGTGACAAATGTAAAAGATGACCTCACAGAACCAAGGCAACCCCAAAGGGAAGCACTTATGAATTTAAACATCATCAATGCCTCCATTAGAGGTAGTCTGAGTTTGTTTACATCAAGCCTTCTTGTTGTGTGCTTGTTATGTGTCAGTTAAAACTACCCCAACAAGTAGCACTTACTGAATTTAAAGGACAAGTCAGTGCTAAAGTTAAAGTAATAATAGTGACAGAATGCAATCTGAATGAGATTCTAACCGTCATGGTTGAGTTCTTGGTAGGTGCACTAGTCAATTAAAACTACCCCAACAAGTAGCACTTACTGAATTAAAAGGACAAGTCAGTGCTAAGGTTAAAGTAATAATAGTGACAAAGGATAGAAGATGACAATACAGAGCCAAGACAACCCCAAAGAGATGCACTTATGAATTTAAACATCATCACTGCCTCCATTTGAGGTAGTCTGGGCTTGTTTGCTTCCATTGAGAATGTGTTCTTTGTATGTGCACGAGTCAATACAAAACTACTCTTCTATGCTAAATGAGTTAAATTGAGTTTATTTCCATCAAACATGACTTATTATGTGCACTGGTCAATTACAACTACCCCAACAAGTAGCACTTACTGAATTTAAAGGACAAGTCAGTGCTAAAGTTAAAGTAATAATAGTGACAAAAGTTTTAACATTCTACTTTCCCAAGAATGATCTCTTACCTACTGCTCTGTCTGGTGTCCTCCTTCAGCTAGTAGGTATGCTATGACTGCCAAGAATTGTGAACACCTTATATAGGGAATGTGAACAAAACAATTCTGTCCTGGGTCGTTGTAACTCTGTCCTGGGCCATTATGGTAGTTTCATTGGTATTCCACACATTGCTCACCATCAAATTAAATTCAAGTCATTTGCATTTGATTAGTTGGCTGGTGCTTTTCTTTATTTTGACCACAAATGAAGATACCGTTCCATCAAGATTGAGTTCTAATTAATTAAATAACAGTGACAAATGTAAAAGATGACCTCACAGAACCAAGGCAACCCCAAAGGGAAGCACTTATGAATTTAAACATCATCAATGCCTCCATTAGAGGTAGTCTGAGTTTGTTTACATCAAGCCTTCTTGTTGTGTGCTTGTTATGTGTCAGTTAAAACTACCCCAACAAGTAGCACTTACTGAATTTAAAGGACAAGTCAGTGCTAAAGTTAAAGTAATAATAGTGACAGAATGCAATCTGAATGAGATTCTAACCGTCATGGTTGAGTTCTTGGTAGGTGCACTAGTCAATTAAAACTACCCCAACAAGTAGCACTTACTGAATTAAAAGGACAAGTCAGTGCTAAGGTTAAAGTAATAATAGTGACAAAGGATAGAAGATGACAATACAGAGCCAAGACAACCCCAAAGAGATGCACTTATGAATTTAAACATCATCACTGCCTCCATTTGAGGTAGTCTGGGCTTGTTTGCTTCCATTGAGAATGTGTTCTTTGTATGTGCACGAGTCAATACAAAACTACTCTTCTATGCTAAATGAGTTAAATTGAGTTTATTTCCATCAAACATGACTTATTATGTGCACTGGTCAATTACAACTACCCCAACAAGTAGCACTTACTGAATTAAAAGGACAAGTCAGTGCTAAAGTTAAAGTAATAATAGTGACAAAAGTTTAAACATTCTACTTTCCCAAGATTGATCTCTTACATACTGCTCTGTCTGGTGTCCTCCTTCAGCTAGTAGGTATGCTATGACTGCCAAGAATTGTGAACACCTTATATAGGGAATGTGAACAAAACAATTCTGTCCTGGGTCGTTGTAACTCTGTCCTGGGCCATTATGGTAGTTTCATTGGTACTTCACACATTGCTCACCATCAAATTAAATTCAAGTCATTTGCATTTGATTAGTTGGCTGGTGCTTTTCTTTATTTTGACCACAAATGAAGATACCAAAGTCTATTTCCATCAAGATTGAGTTCTAATTAATTAAATAACAGTGACAAATGTAAAAGATGACCTCACAGAACCAAGGCAACCCCAAAGGGAAGCACTTATGAATTTAAACATCATCAATGCCTCCATTAGAGGTAGTCTGAGTTTGTTTACATCAAGCCTTCTTGTTATGTGCTTGTTATGTGTCAGTTAAAACTACCCCGACAAGTAGCACTTACTGAATTTAAAGGACAAGTCAGTGCTAAAGTTAAAGTAATAATAGTGACAGAATGCAATCTGAATGAGATTCTAACCGTCATGGTTGAGTTCTTGGTAGGTGCACTAGTCAATTAAAACTACCCCAACAAGTAGCACTTACTGAATTAAAAGGACAAGTCAGTGCTAAAGTTAAAGTAATAATAGTGACAAAGGATAGAAGATGACAATACAGAGCCAAGACAACCCCAAAGAGATGCACTTATGAATTTAAACATCATCACTGCCTCCATTTGAGGTAGTCTGAGCTGGTTTGCTTCCATTGAGAATGTGTTCTTTGTATGTGCATGAGTCAATACAAAACTACTCTTCTATGCTAAATGAGTTAAATTGAGTTTATTTCCATCAAACATGACTTATTATGTGCACTGGTCAATTACAACTACCCCAACAAGTAGCACTTACTGAATTAAAAGGACAAGTCAGTGCTAAAGTTAAAGTAATAATAGTGACAAAAGTTTAAACATTCTACTTTCCCAAGATTGATCTCTTACCTACTGCTCTGTCTGGTGTCCTCCTTCAGCTAGTAGGTATGCTATGACTGCCAAGAATTGTGAACACCTTATATAGGGAATGTGAACAAAACAATTCTGTCCTGGGTCGTTGTAACTCTGTCCTGGGCCATTATGGTAGTTTCATTGGTATTCCACACATTGCTCACCATCAAATTAAATTCAAGTCATTTGCATTTGATTAGTTGGCTGGTGCTTTTCTTTATTTTGACCACAAATGAAGATACCTTTCCATCAAGA
The DNA here is from genome assembly GCF_963280865.1 of Gymnoscopelus braueri. Classification (NCBI taxonomy): domain Eukaryota; kingdom Metazoa; phylum Chordata; class Actinopteri; order Myctophiformes; family Myctophidae; genus Gymnoscopelus; species Gymnoscopelus braueri. The sequence goes on along the minus strand of NC_137620.1, from coordinate 2,401,699 downwards.
TTGAGTTCTAATTAATTAAATAACAGTGACAAATGTAAAAGATGACCTCACAGAACCAAGGCAACCCCAAAGGGAAGCACTTATGAATTTAAACATCATCAATGCCTCCATTAGAGGTAGTCTGAGTTTGTTTACATCAAGCCTTCTTGTTGTGTGCTTGTTATGTGTCAGTTAAAACTACCCCAACAAGTAGCACTTACTGAATTTAAAGGACAAGTCAGTGCTAAAGTTAAAGTAATAATAGTGACAGAATGCAATCTGAATGAGATTCTAACCGTCATGGTTGAGTTCTTGGTAGGTGCACTAGTCAATTAAAACTAACCCAACAAGTAGCACTTACTGAATTAAAAGGACAAGTCAGTGCTAAGGTTAAAGTAATAATAGTGACAAAGGATAGAAGATGACAATACAGAGCCAAGACAACCCCAAAGAGATGCACTTATGAATTTAAACATCATCACTGCCTCCATTTGAGGTAGTCTGGGCTTGTTTGCTTCCATTGAGAATGTGTTCTTTGTATGTGCACGAGTCAATACAAAACTACTCTTCTATGCTAAATGAGTTAAATTGAGTTTATTTCCATCAAACATGACTTATTATGTGCACTGGTCAATTACAACTACCCCAACAAGTAGCACTTACTGAATTTAAAGGACAAGTCAGTGCTAAAGTTAAAGTAATAATAGTGACAAAAGTTTTAACATTCTACTTTCCCAAGAATGATCTCTTACCTACTGCTCTGTCTGGTGTCCTCCTTCAGCTAGTAGGTATGCTATGACTGCCAAGAATTGTGAACACCTTATATAGGGAATGTGAACAAAACAATTCTGTCCTGGGTCGTTGTAACTCTGTCCTGGGCCATTATGGTAGTTTCATTGGTATTGCACACATTGCTCACCATCAAATTAAATTCAAGTCATTTGCATTTGATTAGTTGGCTGGTGCTTTTCTTTATTTTGACCACAAATGAAGATACCGTTCCATCAAGATTGAGTTCTAATTAATTAAATAACAGTGACAAATGTAAAAGATGACCTCACAGAACCAAGGCAACCCCAAAGGGAAGCACTTATGAATTTAAACATCATCAATGCCTCCATTAGAGGTAGTCTGAGTTTGTTTACATCAAGCCTTCTTGTTGTGTGCTTGTTATGTGTCAGTTAAAACTACCCCAACAAGTAGCACTTACTGAATTTAAAGGACAAGTCAGTGCTAAAGTTAAAGTAATAATAGTGACAGAATGCAATCTGAATGAGATTCTAACCGTCATGGTTGAGTTCTTGGTAGGTGCACTAGTCAATTAAAACTACCCCAACAAGTAGCACTTACTGAATTAAAAGGACAAGTCAGTGCTAAGGTTAAAGTAATAATAGTGACAAAGGATAGAAGATGACAATACAGAGCCAAGACAACCCCAAAGAGATGCACTTATGAATTTAAACATCATCACTGCCTCCATTTGAGGTAGTCTGGGCTTGTTTGCTTCCATTGAGAATGTGTTCTTTGTATGTGCACGAGTCAATACAAAACTACTCTTCTATGCTAAATGAGTTAAATTGAGTTTATTTCCATCAAACATGACTTATTATGTGCACTGGTCAATTACAACTACCCCAACAAGTAGCACTTACTGAATTAAAAGGACAAGTCAGTGCTAAAGTTAAAGTAATAATAGTGACAAAAGTTTAAACATTCTACTTTCCCAAGATTGATCTCTTACATACTGCTCTGTCTGGTGTCCTCCTTCAGCTAGTAGGTATGCTATGACTGCCAAGAATTGTGAACACCTTATATAGGGAATGTGAACAAAACAATTCTGTCCTGGGTCGTTGTAACTCTGTCCTGGGCCATTATGGTAGTTTCATTGGTACTTCACACATTGCTCACCATCAAATTAAATTCAAGTCATTTGCATTTGATTAGTTGGCTGGTGCTTTTCTTTATTTTGACCACAAATGAAGATACCAAAGTCTATTTCCATCAAGATTGAGTTCTAATTAATTAAATAACAGTGACAAATGTAAAAGATGACCTCACAGAACCAAGGCAACCCCAAAGGGAAGCACTTATGAATTTAAACATCATCAATGCCTCCATTAGAGGTAGTCTGAGTTTGTTTACATCAAGCCTTCTTGTTATGTGCTTGTTATGTGTCAGTTAAAACTACCCCGACAAGTAGCACTTACTGAATTTAAAGGACAAGTCAGTGCTAAAGTTAAAGTAATAATAGTGACAGAATGCAATCTGAATGAGATTCTAACCGTCATGGTTGAGTTCTTGGTAGGTGCACTAGTCAATTAAAACTACCCCAACAAGTAGCACTTACTGAATTAAAAGGACAAGTCAGTGCTAAAGTTAAAGTAATAATAGTGACAAAGGATAGAAGATGACAATACAGAGCCAAGACAACCCCAAAGAGATGCACTTATGAATTTAAACATCATCACTGCCTCCATTTGAGGTAGTCTGAGCTGGTTTGCTTCCATTGAGAATGTGTTCTTTGTATGTGCATGAGTCAATACAAAACTACTCTTCTATGCTAAATGAGTTAAATTGAGTTTATTTCCATCAAACATGACTTATTATGTGCACTGGTCAATTACAACTACCCCAACAAGTAGCACTTACTGAATTTAAAGGACAAGTCAGTGCTAAAGTTAAAGTAATAATAGTGACAAAAGTTTTAACATTCTACTTTCCCAAGAATGATCTCTTACCTACTGCTCTGTCTGGTGTCCTCCTTCAGCTAGTAGGTATGCTATGACTGCCAAGAATTGTGAACACCTTATATAGGGAATGTGAACAAAACAATTCTGTCCTGGGTCGTTGTAACTCTGTCCTGGGCCATTATGGTAGTTTCATTGGTATTCCACACATTGCTCACCATCAAATTAAATTCAAGTCATTTGCATTTGATTAGTTGGCTGGTGCTTTTCTTTATTTTGACCACAAATGAAGATACCTTTCCATCAAGATTGAGTTCTAATTAATTAAATAACAGTGACAAATGTAAAAGATGACCTCACAGAACCAAGGCAACCCCAAAGGGAAGCACTTATGAATTTAAACATCATCAATGCCTCCATTAGAGGTAGTCTGAGTTTGTTTACATCAAGCCTTCTTGTTGTGTGCTTGTTATGTGTCAGTTAAAACTACCCCAACAAGTAGCACTTACTGAATTTAAAGGACAAGTCAGTGCTAAAGTTAAAGTAATAATAGTGACAGAATGCAATCTGAATGAGATTCTAACCGTCATGGTTGAGTTCTTGGTAGGTGCACTAGTCAATTAAAACTACCCCAACAAGTAGCACTTACTGAATTAAAAGGACAAGTCAGTGCTAAGGTTAAAGTAATAATAGTGACAAAGGATAGAAGATGACAATACAGAGCCAAGACAACCCCAAAGAGATGCACTTATGAATTTAAACATCATCACTGCCTCCATTTGAGGTAGTCTGGGCTTGTTTGCTTCCATTGAGAATGTGTTCTTTGTATGTGCACGAGTCAATACAAAACTACTCTTCTATGCTAAATGAGTTAAATTGAGTTTATTTCCATCAAACATGACTTATTATGTGCACTGGTCAATTACAACTACCCCAACAAGTAGCACTTACTGAATTTAAAGGACAAGTCAGTGCTAAAGTTAAAGTAATAATAGTGACAAAAGTTTTAACATTCTACTTTCCCAAGAATGATCTCTTACCTACTGCTCTGTCTGGTGTCCTCCTTCAGCTAGTAGGTATGCTATGACTGCCAAGAATTGTGAACACCTTATATAGGGAATGTGAACAAAACAATTCTGTCCTGGGTCGTTGTAACTCTGTCCTGGGCCATTATGGTAGTTTCATTGGTATTCCACACATTGCTCACCATCAAATTAAATTCAAGTCATTTGCATTTGATTAGTTGGCTGGTGCTTTTCTTTATTTTGACCACAAATGAAGATACCGTTCCATCAAGATTGAGTTCTAATTAATTAAATAACAGTGACAAATGTAAAAGATGACCTCACAGAACCAAGGCAACCCCAAAGGGAAGCACTTATGAATTTAAACATCATCAATGCCTCCATTAGAGGTAGTCTGAGTTTGTTTACATCAAGCCTTCTTGTTGTGTGCTTGTTATGTGTCAGTTAAAACTACCCCAACAAGTAGCACTTACTGAATTTAAAGGACAAGTCAGTGCTAAAGTTAAAGTAATAATAGTGACAGAATGCAATCTGAATGAGATTCTAACCGTCATGGTTGAGTTCTTGGTAGGTGCACTAGTCAATTAAAACTACCCCAACAAGTAGCACTTACTGAATTAAAAGGACAAGTCAGTGCTAAGGTTAAAGTAATAATAGTGACAAAGGATAGAAGATGACAATACAGAGCCAAGACAACCCCAAAGAGATGCACTTATGAATTTAAACATCATCACTGCCTCCATTTGAGGTAGTCTGGGCTTGTTTGCTTCCATTGAGAATGTGTTCTTTGTATGTGCACGAGTCAATACAAAACTACTCTTCTATGCTAAATGAGTTAAATTGAGTTTATTTCCATCAAACATGACTTATTATGTGCACTGGTCAATTACAACTACCCCAACAAGTAGCACTTACTGAATTAAAAGGACAAGTCAGTGCTAAAGTTAAAGTAATAATAGTGACAAAAGTTTAAACATTCTACTTTCCCAAGATTGATCTCTTACATACTGCTCTGTCTGGTGTCCTCCTTCAGCTAGTAGGTATGCTATGACTGCCAAGAATTGTGAACACCTTATATAGGGAATGTGAACAAAACAATTCTGTCCTGGGTCGTTGTAACTCTGTCCTGGGCCATTATGGTAGTTTCATTGGTACTTCACACATTGCTCACCATCAAATTAAATTCAAGTCATTTGCATTTGATTAGTTGGCTGGTGCTTTTCTTTATTTTGACCACAAATGAAGATACCAAAGTCTATTTCCATCAAGATTGAGTTCTAATTAATTAAATAACAGTGACAAATGTAAAAGATGACCTCACAGAACCAAGGCAACCCCAAAGGGAAGCACTTATGAATTTAAACATCATCAATGCCTCCATTAGAGGTAGTCTGAGTTTGTTTACATCAAGCCTTCTTGTTATGTGCTTGTTATGTGTCAGTTAAAACTACCCCGACAAGTAGCACTTACTGAATTTAAAGGACAAGTCAGTGCTAAAGTTAAAGTAATAATAGTGACAGAATGCAATCTGAATGAGATTCTAACCGTCATGGTTGAGTTCTTGGTAGGTGCACTAGTCAATTAAAACTACCCCAACAAGTAGCACTTACTGAATTAAAAGGACAAGTCAGTGCTAAAGTTAAAGTAATAATAGTGACAAAGGATAGAAGATGACAATACAGAGCCAAGACAACCCCAAAGAGATGCACTTATGAATTTAAACATCATCACTGCCTCCATTTGAGGTAGTCTGAGCTGGTTTGCTTCCATTGAGAATGTGTTCTTTGTATGTGCATGAGTCAATACAAAACTACTCTTCTATGCTAAATGAGTTAAATTGAGTTTATTTCCATCAAACATGACTTATTATGTGCACTGGTCAATTACAACTACCCCAACAAGTAGCACTTACTGAATTAAAAGGACAAGTCAGTGCTAAAGTTAAAGTAATAATAGTGACAAAAGTTTAAACATTCTACTTTCCCAAGATTGATCTCTTACCTACTGCTCTGTCTGGTGTCCTCCTTCAGCTAGTAGGTATGCTATGACTGCCAAGAATTGTGAACACCTTATATAGGGAATGTGAACAAAACAATTCTGTCCTGGGTCGTTGTAACTCTGTCCTGGGCCATTATGGTAGTTTCATTGGTATTCCACACATTGCTCACCATCAAATTAAATTCAAGTCATTTGCATTTGATTAGTTGGCTGGTGCTTTTCTTTATTTTGACCACAAATGAAGATACCTTTCCATCAAGATTGAGTTCTAATTAATTAAATAACAGTGACAAATGTAAAAGATGACCTCACAGAACCAAGGCAACCCCAAAGGGAAGCACTTATGAATTTAAACATCATCAATGCCTCCATTAGAGGTAGTCTGAGTTTGTTTACATCAAGCCTTCTTGTTGTGTGCTTGTTATGTGTCAGTTAAAACTACCCCAACAAGTAGCACTTACTGAATTTAAAGGACAAGTCAGTGCTAAAGTTAAAGTAATAATAGTGACAGAATGCAATCTGAATGAGATTCTAACCGTCATGGTTGAGTTCTTGGTAGGTGCACTAGTCAATTAAAACTAACCCAACAAGTAGCACTTACTGAATTAAAAGGACAAGTCAGTGCTAAGGTTAAAGTAATAATAGTGACAAAGGATAGAAGATGACAATACAGAGCCAAGACAACCCCAAAGAGATGCACTTATGAATTTAAACATCATCACTGCCTCCATTTGAGGTAGTCTGGGCTTGTTTGCTTCCATTGAGAATGTGTTCTTTGTATGTGCACGAGTCAATACAAAACTACTCTTCTATGCTAAATGAGTTAAATTGAGTTTATTTCCATCAAACATGACTTATTATGTGCACTGGTCAATTACAACTACCCCAACAAGTAGCACTTACTGAATTAAAAGGACAAGTCAGTGCTAAAGTTAAAGTAATAATAGTGACAAAAGTTTAAACATTCTACTTTCCCAAGATTGATCTCTTACATACTGCTCTGTCTGGTGTCCTCCTTCAGCTAGTAGGTATGCTATGACTGCCAAGAATTGTGAACACCTTATATAGGGAATGTGAACAAAACAATTCTGTCCTGGGTCGTTGTAACTCTGTCCTGGGCCATTATGGTAGTTTCATTGGTACTTCACACATTGCTCACCATCAAATTAAATTCAAGTCATTTGCATTTGATTAGTTGGCTGGTGCTTTTCTTTATTTTGACCACAAATGAAGATACCTTTCCATCAAGATTGAGTTCTAATTAATTAAATAACAGTGACAAATGTAAAAGATGACCTCACAGAACCAAGGCAACCCCAAAGGGAAGCACTTATGAATTTAAACATCATCAATGCCTCCATTAGAGGTAGTCTGAGTTTGTTTACATCAAGCCTTCTTGTTATGTGCTTGTTATGTGTCAGTTAAAACTACCCCAACAAGTAGCACTTACTGAATTTAAAGGACAAGTCAGTGCTAAAGTTAAAGTAATAATAGTGACAGAATGCAATCTGAATGAGATTCTAACCGTCATGGTTGAGTTCTTGGTAGGTGCACTAGTCAATTAAAACTACCCCAACAAGTAGCACTTACTGAATTAAAAGGACAAGTCAGTGCTAAAGTTAAAGTAATAATAGTGACAAAGGATAGAAGATGACAATACAGAGCCAAGACAACCCCAAAGAGATGCACTTATGAATTTAAACATCATCACTGCCTCCATTTGAGGTAGTCTGAGCTGGTTTGCTTCCATTGAGAATGTGTTCTTTGTATGTGCATGAGTCAATACAAAACTACTCTTCTATGCTAAATGAGTTAAATTGAGTAAGAGATTACCCCAACAAGTAGCACTTACTGAATTTAAAGGACAAGTCAGTGCTAAAGTTAAAGTAATAATAGTGACAAAAGTTTTAACATTCTACTTTCCCAAGAATGATCTCTTACCTACTGCTCTGTCTGGTGTCCTCCTTCAGCTAGTAGGTATGCTATGACTGCCAAGAATTGTGAACACCTTATATAGGGAATGTGAACAAAACAATTCTGTCCTGGGTCGTTGTAACTCTGTCCTGGGCCATTATGGTAGTTTCATTGGTATTCCACACATTGCTCACCATCAAATTAAATTCAAGTCATTTGCATTTGATTAGTTGGCTGGTGCTTTTCTTTATTTTGACCACAAATGAAGATACCTTTCCATCAAGATTGAGTTCTAATTAATTAAATAACAGTGACAAATGTAAAAGATGACCTCACAGAACCAAGGCAACCCCAAAGGGAAGCACTTATGAATTTAAACATCATCAATGCCTCCATTAGAGGTAGTCTGAGTTTGTTTACATCAAGCCTTCTTGTTGTGTGCTTGTTATGTGTCAGTTAAAACTACCCCAACAAGTAGCACTTACTGAATTTAAAGGACAAGTCAGTGCTAAAGTTAAAGTAATAATAGTGACAGAATGCAATCTGAATGAGATTCTAACCGTCATGGTTGAGTTCTTGGTAGGTGCACTAGTCAATTAAAACTACCCCAACAAGTAGCACTTACTGAATTAAAAGGACAAGTCAGTGCTAAGGTTAAAGTAATAATAGTGACAAAGGATAGAAGATGACAATACAGAGCCAAGACAACCCCAAAGAGATGCACTTATGAATTTAAACATCATCACTGCCTCCATTTGAGGTAGTCTGGGCTTGTTTGCTTCCATTGAGAATGTGTTCTTTGTATGTGCACGAGTCAATACAAAACTACTCTTCTATGCTAAATGAGTTAAATTGAGTTTATTTCCATCAAACATGACTTATTATGTGCACTGGTCAATTACAACTACCCCAACAAGTAGCACTTACTGAATTAAAAGGACAAGTCAGTGCTAAAGTTAAAGTAATAATAGTGACAAAAGTTTAAACATTCTACTTTCCCAAGATTGATCTCTTACATATTGCTCTGTCTGGTGTCCTCCTTCAGCTAGTAGGTATGCTATGACTGCCAAGAATTGTGAACACCTTATATAGGGAATGTGAACAAAACAATTCTGTCGTTGTAACTCTGTCCTGGGCCATTATGGTAGTTTCATTGGTACTTCACACATTGCTCACCATCAAATTAAATTCAAGTCATTTGCATTTGATTAGTTGGCTGGTGCTTTTCTTTATTTTGACCACAAATGAAGATACCAAAGTCTATTTCCATCAAGATTGAGTTCTAATTAATTAAATAACAGTGACAAATGTAAAAGATGACCTCACAGAACCAAGGCAACCCCAAAGGGAAGCACTTATGAATTTAAACATCATCAATGCCTCCATTAGAGGTAGTCTGAGTTTGTTTACATCAAGCCTTCTTGTTATGTGCTTGTTATGTGTCAGTTAAAACTACCCCAACAAGTAGCACTTACTGAATTTAAAGGACAAGTCAGTGCTAAAGTTAAAGTAATAATAGTGACAGAATGCAATCTGAATGAGATTCTAACCGTCATGGTTGAGTTCTTGGTAGGTGCACTAGTCAATTAAAACTACCCCAACAAGTAGCACTTACTGAATTAAAAGGACAAGTCAGTGCTAAAGTTAAAGTAATAATAGTGACAAAGGATAGAAGATGACAATACAGAGCCAAGACAACCCCAAAGAGATGCACTTATGAATTTAAACATCATCACTGCCTCCATTTGAGGTAGTCTGGGCTTGTTTGCTTCCATTGAGAATGTGTTCTTTGTATGTGCACGAGTCAATACAAAACTACTCTTCTATGCTAAATGAGTTAAATTGAGTTTATTTCCATCAAACATGACTTATTATGTGCACTGGTCAATTACAACTACCCCAACAAGTAGCACTTACTGAATTAAAAGGACAAGTCAGTGCTAAAGTTAAAGTAATAATAGTGACAAAAGTTTAAACATTCTACTTTCCCAAGATTGATCTCTTACATACTGCTCTGTCTGGTGTCCTCCTTCAGCTAGTAGGTATGCTATGACTGCCAAGAATTGTGAACACCTTATATAGGGAATGTGAACAAAACAATTCTGTCCTGGGTCGTTGTAACTCTGTCCTGGGCCATTATGGTAGTTTCATTGGTACTTCACACATTGCTCACCATCAAATTAAATTCAAGTCATTTGCATTTGATTAGTTGGCTGGTGCTTTTCTTTATTTTGACCACAAATGAAGATACCTTTCCATCAAGATTGAGTTCTAATTAATTAAATAACAGTGACAAATGTAAAAGATGACCTCACAGAACCAAGGCAACCCCAAAGGGAAGCACTTATGAATTTAAACATCATCAATGCCTCCATTAGAGGTAGTCTGAGTTTGTTTACATCAAGCCTTCTTGTTATGTGCTTGTTATGTGTCAGTTAAAACTACCCCAACAAGTAGCACTTACTGAATTTAAAGGACAAGTCAGTGCTAAAGTTAAAGTAATAATAGTGACAGAATGCAATCTGAATGAGATTCTAACCGTCATGGTTGAGTTCTTGGTAGGTGCACTAGTCAATTAAAACTACCCCAACAAGTAGCACTTACTGAATTAAAAGGACAAGTCAGTGCTAAAGTTAAAGTAATAATAGTGACAAAGGATAGAAGATGACAATACAGAGCCAAGACAACCCCAAAGAGATGCACTTATGAATTTAAACATCATCACTGCCTCCATTTGAGGTAGTCTGAGCTGGTTTGCTTCCATTGAGAATGTGTTCTTTGTATGTGCATGAGTCAATACAAAACTACTCTTCTATGCTAAATGAGTTAAATTGAGTAAGAGATTACCCCAACAAGTAGCACTTACTGAATTTAAAGGACAAGTCAGTGCTAAAGTTAAAGTAATAATAGTGACAAAAGTTTTAACATTCTACTTTCCCAAGAATGATCTCTTACCTACTGCTCTGTCTGGTGTCCTCCTTCAGCTAGTAGGTATGCTATGACTGCCAAGAATTGTGAACACCTTATATAGGGAATGTGAACAAAACAATTCTGTCCTGGGTCGTTGTAACTCTGTCCTGGGCCATTATGGTAGTTTCATTGGTATTCCACACATTGCTCACCATCAAATTAAATTCAAGTCATTTGCATTTGATTAGTTGGCTGGTGCTTTTCTTTATTTTGACCACAAATGAAGATACCTTTCCATCAAGATTGAGTTCTAATTAATTAAATAACAGTGACAAATGTAAAAGATGACCTCACAGAACCAAGGCAACCCCAAAGGGAAGCACTTATGAATTTAAACATCATCAATGCCTCCATTAGAGGTAGTCTGAGTTTGTTTACATCAAGCCTTCTTGTTGTGTGCTTGTTATGTGTCAGTTAAAACTACCCCAACAAGTAGCACTTACTGAATTTAAAGGACAAGTCAGTGCTAAAGTTAAAGTAATAATAGTGACAGAATGCAATCTGAATGAGATTCTAACCGTCATGGTTGAGTTCTTGGTAGGTGCACTAGTCAATTAAAACTACCCCAAAAAGTAGCACTTACTGAATTAAAAGGACAAGTCAGTGCTAAGGTTAAAGTAATAATAGTGACAAAGGATAGAAGATGACAATACAGAGCCAAGACAACCCCAAAGAGATGCACTTATGAATTTAAACATCATCACTGCCTCCATTTGAGGTAGTCTGGGCTTGTTTGCTTCCATTGAGAATGTGTTCTTTGTATGTGCACGAGTCAATACAAAACTACTCTTCTATGCTAAATGAGTTAAATTGAGTTTATTTCCATCAAACATGACTTATTATGTGCACTGGTCAATTACAACTACCCCAACAAGTAGCACTTACTGAATTAAAAGGACAAGTCAGTGCTAAAGTTAAAGTAATAATAGTGACAAAAGTTTAAACATTCTACTTTCCCAAGATTGATCTCTTACATACTGCTCTGTCTGGTGTCCTCCTTCAGCTAGTAGGTATGCTATGACTGCCAAGAATTGTGAACACCTTATATAGGGAATGTGAACAAAACAATTCTGTCGTTGTAACTCTGTCCTGGGCCATTATGGTAGTTTCATTGGTACTTCACACATTGCTCACCATCAAATTAAATTCAAGTCATTTGCATTTGATTAGTTGGCTGGTGCTTTTCTTTATTTTGACCACAAATGAAGATACCAAAGTCTATTTCCATCAAGATTGAGTTCTAATTAATTAAATAACAGTGACAAATGTAAAAGATGACCTCACAGAACCAAGGCAACCCCAAAGGGAAGCACTTATGAATTTAAACATCATCAATGCCTCCATTAGAGGTAGTCTGAGTTTGTTTACATCAAGCCTTCTTGTTATGTGCTTGTTATGTGTCAGTTAAAACTACCCCAACAAGTAGCACTTACTGAATTTAAAGGACAAGTCAGTGCTAAAGTTAAAGTAATAATAGTGACAGAATGCAATCTGAATGAGATTCTAACCGTCATGGTTGAGTTCTTGGTAGGTGCACTAGTCAATTAAAACTACCCCAACAAGTAGCACTTACTGAATTAAAAGGACAAGTCAGTGCTAAAGTTAAAGTAATAATAGTGACAAAGGATAGAAGATGACAATACAGAGCCAAGACAACCCCAAAGAGATGCACTTATGAATTTAAACATCATCACTGCCTCCATTTGAGGTAGTCTGAGCTGGTTTGCTTCCATTGAGAATGTGTTCTTTGTATGTGCATGAGTCAATACAAAACTACTCTTCTATGCTAAATGAGTTAAATTGAGTTTATTTCCATCAAACATGACTTATTATGTGCACTGGTCAATTACAACTACCCCAACAAGTAGCACTTACTGAATTTAAAGGACAAGTCAGTGCTAAAGTTAAAGTAATAATAGTGACAAAAGTTTAAACATTCTACTTTCCCAAGATTGATCTCTTACCTACTGCTCTGTCTGGTGTCCTCCTTCAGCTAGTAGGTATGCTATGACTGCCAAGAATTGTGAACACCTTATATAGGGAATGTGAACAAAACAATTCTGTCCTGGGTCGTTGTAACTCTGTCCTGGGCCATTATGGTAGTTTCATTGGTATTCCACACATTGCTCACCATCAAATTAAATTCAAGTCATTTGCATTTGATTAGTTGGCTGGTGCTTTTCTTTATTTTGACCACAAATGAAGATACCTTTCCATCAAGATTGAGTTCTAATTAATTAAATAACAGTGACAAATGTAAAAGATGACCTCACAGAACCAAGGCAACCCCAAAGGGAAGCACTTATGAATTTAAACATCATCAATGCCTCCATTAGAGGTAGTCTGAGTTTGTTTACATCAAGCCTTCTTGTTGTGTGCTTGTTATGTGTCAGTTAAAACTACCCCAACAAGTAGCACTTACTGAATTTAAAGGACAAGTCAGTGCTAAAGTTAAAGTAATAATAGTGACAGAATGCAATCTGAATGAGATTCTAACCGTCATGGTTGAGTTCTTGGTAGGTGCACTAGTCAATTAAAACTACCCCAACAAGTAGCACTTACTGAATTAAAAGGACAAGTCAGTGCTAAGGTTAAAGTAATAATAGTGACAAAGGATAGAAGATGACAATACAGAGCCAAGACAACCCCAAAGAGATGCACTTATGAATTTAAACATCATCACTGCCTCCATTTGAGGTAGTCTGGGCTTGTTTGCTTCCATTGAGAATGTGTTCTTTGTATGTGCACGAGTCAATACAAAACTACTCTTCTATGCTAAATGAGTTAAATTGAGTTTATTTCCATCAAACATGACTTATTATGTGCACTGGTCAATTACAACTACCCCAACAAGTAGCACTTACTGAATTAAAAGGACAAGTCAGTGCTAAAGTTAAAGTAATAATAGTGACAAAAGTTTAAACATTCTACTTTCCCAAGATTGATCTCTTACATACTGCTCTGTCTGGTGTCCTCCTTCAGCTAGTAGGTATGCTATGACTGCCAAGAATTGTGAACACCTTATATAGGGAATGTGAACAAAACAATTCTGTCCTGGGTCGTTGTAACTCTGTCCTGGGCCATTATGGTAGTTTCATTGGTACTTCACACATTGCTCACCATCAAATTAAATTCAAGTCATTTGCATTTGATTAGTTGGCTGGTGCTTTTCTTTATTTTGACCACAAATGAAGATACCAAAGTCTATTTCCATCAAGATTGAGTTCTAATTAATTAAATAACAGTGACAAATGTAAAAGATGACCTCACAGAACCAAGGCAACCCCAAAGGGAAGCACTTATGAATTTAAACATCATCAATGCCTCCATTAGAGGTAGTCTGAGTTTGTTTACATCAAGCCTTCTTGTTATGTGCTTGTTATGTGTCAGTTAAAACTACCCCGACAAGTAGCACTTACTGAATTTAAAGGACAAGTCAGTGCTAAAGTTAAAGTAATAATAGTGACAGAATGCAATCTGAATGAGATTCTAACCGTCATGGTTGAGTTCTTGGTAGGTGCACTAGTCAATTAAAACTACCCCAACAAGTAGCACTTACTGAATTAAAAGGACAAGTCAGTGCTAAAGTTAAAGTAATAATAGTGACAAAGGATAGAAGATGACAATACAGAGCCAAGACAACCCCAAAGAGATGCACTTATGAATTTAAACATCATCACTGCCTCCATTTGAGGTAGTCTGAGCTGGTTTGCTTCCATTGAGAATGTGTTCTTTGTATGTGCATGAGTCAATACAAAACTACTCTTCTATGCTAAATGAGTTAAATTGAGTTTATTTCCATCAAACATGACTTATTATGTGCACTGGTCAATTACAACTACCCCAACAAGTAGCACTTACTGAATTTAAAGGACAAGTCAGTGCTAAAGTTAAAGTAATAATAGTGACAAAAGTTTTAACATTCTACTTTCCCAAGAATGATCTCTTACCTACTGCTCTGTCTGGTGTCCTCCTTCAGCTAGTAGGTATGCTATGACTGCCAAGAATTGTGAACACCTTATATAGGGAATGTGAACAAAACAATTCTGTCCTGGGTCGTTGTAACTCTGTCCTGGGCCATTATGGTAGTTTCATTGGTATTCCACACATTGCTCACCATCAAATTAAATTCAAGTCATTTGCATTTGATTAGTTGGCTGGTGCTTTTCTTTATTTTGACCACAAATGAAGATACCTTTCCATCAAGATTGAGTTCTAATTAATTAAATAACAGTGACAAATGTAAAAGATGACCTCACAGAACCAAGGCAACCCCAAAGGGAAGCACTTATGAATTTAAACATCATCAATGCCTCCATTAGAGGTAGTCTGAGTTTGTTTACATCAAGCCTTCTTGTTGTGTGCTTGTTATGTGTCAGTTAAAACTACCCCAACAAGTAGCACTTACTGAATTTAAAGGACAAGTCAGTGCTAAAGTTAAAGTAATAATAGTGACAGAATGCAATCTGAATGAGATTCTAACCGTCATGGTTGAGTTCTTGGTAGGTGCACTAGTCAATTAAAACTACCCCAACAAGTAGCACTTACTGAATTAAAAGGACAAGTCAGTGCTAAGGTTAAAGTAATAATAGTGACAAAGGATAGAAGATGACAATACAGAGCCAAGACAACCCCAAAGAGATGCACTTATGAATTTAAACATCATCACTGCCTCCATTTGAGGTAGTCTGGGCTTGTTTGCTTCCATTGAGAATGTGTTCTTTGTATGTGCACGAGTCAATACAAAACTACTCTTCTATGCTAAATGAGTTAAATTGAGTTTATTTCCATCAAACATGACTTATTATGTGCACTGGTCAATTACAACTACCCCAACAAGTAGCACTTACTGAATTTAAAGGACAAGTCAGTGCTAAAGTTAAAGTAATAATAGTGACAAAAGTTTTAACATTCTACTTTCCCAAGAATGATCTCTTACCTACTGCTCTGTCTGGTGTCCTCCTTCAGCTAGTAGGTATGCTATGACTGCCAAGAATTGTGAACACCTTATATAGGGAATGTGAACAAAACAATTCTGTCCTGGGTCGTTGTAACTCTGTCCTGGGCCATTATGGTAGTTTCATTGGTATTCCACACATTGCTCACCATCAAATTAAATTCAAGTCATTTGCATTTGATTAGTTGGCTGGTGCTTTTCTTTATTTTGACCACAAATGAAGATACCGTTCCATCAAGATTGAGTTCTAATTAATTAAATAACAGTGACAAATGTAAAAGATGACCTCACAGAACCAAGGCAACCCCAAAGGGAAGCACTTATGAATTTAAACATCATCAATGCCTCCATTAGAGGTAGTCTGAGTTTGTTTACATCAAGCCTTCTTGTTGTGTGCTTGTTATGTGTCAGTTAAAACTACCCCAACAAGTAGCACTTACTGAATTTAAAGGACAAGTCAGTGCTAAAGTTAAAGTAATAATAGTGACAGAATGCAATCTGAATGAGATTCTAACCGTCATGGTTGAGTTCTTGGTAGGTGCACTAGTCAATTAAAACTACCCCAACAAGTAGCACTTACTGAATTAAAAGGACAAGTCAGTGCTAAGGTTAAAGTAATAATAGTGACAAAGGATAGAAGATGACAATACAGAGCCAAGACAACCCCAAAGAGATGCACTTATGAATTTAAACATCATCACTGCCTCCATTTGAGGTAGTCTGGGCTTGTTTGCTTCCATTGAGAATGTGTTCTTTGTATGTGCACGAGTCAATACAAAACTACTCTTCTATGCTAAATGAGTTAAATTGAGTTTATTTCCATCAAACATGACTTATTATGTGCACTGGTCAATTACAACTACCCCAACAAGTAGCACTTACTGAATTAAAAGGACAAGTCAGTGCTAAAGTTAAAGTAATAATAGTGACAAAAGTTTAAACATTCTACTTTCCCAAGATTGATCTCTTACATACTGCTCTGTCTGGTGTCCTCCTTCAGCTAGTAGGTATGCTATGACTGCCAAGAATTGTGAACACCTTATATAGGGAATGTGAACAAAACAATTCTGTCCTGGGTCGTTGTAACTCTGTCCTGGGCCATTATGGTAGTTTCATTGGTACTTCACACATTGCTCACCATCAAATTAAATTCAAGTCATTTGCATTTGATTAGTTGGCTGGTGCTTTTCTTTATTTTGACCACAAATGAAGATACCAAAGTCTATTTCCATCAAGATTGAGTTCTAATTAATTAAATAACAGTGACAAATGTAAAAGATGACCTCACAGAACCAAGGCAACCCCAAAGGGAAGCACTTATGAATTTAAACATCATCAATGCCTCCATTAGAGGTAGTCTGAGTTTGTTTACATCAAGCCTTCTTGTTATGTGCTTGTTATGTGTCAGTTAAAACTACCCCGACAAGTAGCACTTACTGAATTTAAAGGACAAGTCAGTGCTAAAGTTAAAGTAATAATAGTGACAGAATGCAATCTGAATGAGATTCTAACCGTCATGGTTGAGTTCTTGGTAGGTGCACTAGTCAATTAAAACTACCCCAACAAGTAGCACTTACTGAATTAAAAGGACAAGTCAGTGCTAAAGTTAAAGTAATAATAGTGACAAAGGATAGAAGATGACAATACAGAGCCAAGACAACCCCAAAGAGATGCACTTATGAATTTAAACATCATCACTGCCTCCATTTGAGGTAGTCTGAGCTGGTTTGCTTCCATTGAGAATGTGTTCTTTGTATGTGCATGAGTCAATACAAAACTACTCTTCTATGCTAAATGAGTTAAATTGAGTTTATTTCCATCAAACATGACTTATTATGTGCACTGGTCAATTACAACTACCCCAACAAGTAGCACTTACTGAATTAAAAGGACAAGTCAGTGCTAAAGTTAAAGTAATAATAGTGACAAAAGTTTAAACATTCTACTTTCCCAAGATTGATCTCTTACCTACTGCTCTGTCTGGTGTCCTCCTTCAGCTAGTAGGTATGCTATGACTGCCAAGAATTGTGAACACCTTATATAGGGAATGTGAACAAAACAATTCTGTCCTGGGTCGTTGTAACTCTGTCCTGGGCCATTATGGTAGTTTCATTGGTATTCCACACATTGCTCACCATCAAATTAAATTCAAGTCATTTGCATTTGATTAGTTGGCTGGTGCTTTTCTTTATTTTGACCACAAATGAAGATACCTTTCCATCAAGATTGAGTTCTAATTAATTAAATAACAGTGACAAATGTAAAAGATGACCTCACAGAACCAAGGCAACCCCAAAGGGAAGCACTTATGAATTTAAACATCATCAATGCCTCCATTAGAGGTAGTCTGAGTTTGTTTACATCAAGCCTTCTTGTTGTGTGCTTGTTATGTGTCAGTTAAAACTACCCCAACAAGTAGCACTTACTGAATTTAAAGGACAAGTCAGTGCTAAAGTTAAAGTAATAATAGTGACAGAATGCAATCTGAATGAGATTCTAACCGTCATGGTTGAGTTCTTGGTAGGTGCACTAGTCAATTAAAACTAACCCAACAAGTAGCACTTACTGAATTAAAAGGACAAGTCAGTGCTAAGGTTAAAGTAATAATAGTGACAAAGGATAGAAGATGACAATACAGAGCCAAGACAACCCCAAAGAGATGCACTTATGAATTTAAACATCATCACTGCCTCCATTTGAGGTAGTCTGGGCTTGTTTGCTTCCATTGAGAATGTGTTCTTTGTATGTGCACGAGTCAATACAAAACTACTCTTCTATGCTAAATGAGTTAAATTGAGTTTATTTCCATCAAACATGACTTATTATGTGCACTGGTCAATTACAACTACCCCAACAAGTAGCACTTACTGAATTAAAAGGACAAGTCAGTGCTAAAGTTAAAGTAATAATAGTGACAAAAGTTTAAACATTCTACTTTCCCAAGATTGATCTCTTACATACTGCTCTGTCTGGTGTCCTCCTTCAGCTAGTAGGTATGCTATGACTGCCAAGAATTGTGAACACCTTATATAGGGAATGTGAACAAAACAATTCTGTCCTGGGTCGTTGTAACTCTGTCCTGGGCCATTATGGTAGTTTCATTGGTACTTCACACATTGCTCACCATCAAATTAAATTCAAGTCATTTGCATTTGATTAGTTGGCTGGTGCTTTTCTTTATTTTGACCACAAATGAAGATACCTTTCCATCAAGATTGAGTTCTAATTAATTAAATAACAGTGACAAATGTAAAAGATGACCTCACAGAACCAAGGCAACCCCAAAGGGAAGCACTTATGAATTTAAACATCATCAATGCCTCCATTAGAGGTAGTCTGAGTTTGTTTACATCAAGCCTTCTTGTTATGTGCTTGTTATGTGTCAGTTAAAACTACCCCAACAAGTAGCACTTACTGAATTTAAAGGACAAGTCAGTGCTAAAGTTAAAGTAATAATAGTGACAGAATGCAATCTGAATGAGATTCTAACCGTCATGGTTGAGTTCTTGGTAGGTGCACTAGTCAATTAAAACTACCCCAACAAGTAGCACTTACTGAATTAAAAGGACAAGTCAGTGCTAAAGTTAAAGTAATAATAGTGACAAAGGATAGAAGATGACAATACAGAGCCAAGACAACCCCAAAGAGATGCACTTATGAATTTAAACATCATCACTGCCTCCATTTGAGGTAGTCTGAGCTGGTTTGCTTCCATTGAGAATGTGTTCTTTGTATGTGCATGAGTCAATACAAAACTACTCTTCTATGCTAAATGAGTTAAATTGAGTAAGAGATTACCCCAACAAGTAGCACTTACTGAATTTAAAGGACAAGTCAGTGCTAAAGTTAAAGTAATAATAGTGACAAAAGTTTTAACATTCTACTTTCCCAAGAATGATCTCTTACCTACTGCTCTGTCTGGTGTCCTCCTTCAGCTAGTAGGTATGCTATGACTGCCAAGAATTGTGAACACCTTATATAGGGAATGTGAACAAAACAATTCTGTCCTGGGTCGTTGTAACTCTGTCCTGGGCCATTATGGTAGTTTCATTGGTATTCCACACATTGCTCACCATCAAATTAAATTCAAGTCATTTGCATTTGATTAGTTGGCTGGTGCTTTTCTTTATTTTGACCACAAATGAAGATACCTTTCCATCAAGATTGAGTTCTAATTAATTAAATAACAGTGACAAATGTAAAAGATGACCTCACAGAACCAAGGCAACCCCAAAGGGAAGCACTTATGAATTTAAACATCATCAATGCCTCCATTAGAGGTAGTCTGAGTTTGTTTACATCAAGCCTTCTTGTTGTGTGCTTGTTATGTGTCAGTTAAAACTACCCCAACAAGTAGCACTTACTGAATTTAAAGGACAAGTCAGTGCTAAAGTTAAAGTAATAATAGTGACAGAATGCAATCTGAATGAGATTCTAACCGTCATGGTTGAGTTCTTGGTAGGTGCACTAGTCAATTAAAACTACCCCAACAAGTAGCACTTACTGAATTAAAAGGACAAGTCAGTGCTAAGGTTAAAGTAATAATAGTGACAAAGGATAGAAGATGACAATACAGAGCCAAGACAACCCCAAAGAGATGCACTTATGAATTTAAACATCATCACTGCCTCCATTTGAGGTAGTCTGGGCTTGTTTGCTTCCATTGAGAATGTGTTCTTTGTATGTGCACGAGTCAATACAAAACTACTCTTCTATGCTAAATGAGTTAAATTGAGTTTATTTCCATCAAACATGACTTATTATGTGCACTGGTCAATTACAACTACCCCAACAAGTAGCACTTACTGAATTAAAAGGACAAGTCAGTGCTAAAGTTAAAGTAATAATAGTGACAAAAGTTTAAACATTCTACTTTCCCAAGATTGATCTCTTACATATTGCTCTGTCTGGTGTCCTCCTTCAGCTAGTAGGTATGCTATGACTGCCAAGAATTGTGAACACCTTATATAGGGAATGTGAACAAAACAATTCTGTCGTTGTAACTCTGTCCTGGGCCATTATGGTAGTTTCATTGGTACTTCACACATTGCTCACCATCAAATTAAATTCAAGTCATTTGCATTTGATTAGTTGGCTGGTGCTTTTCTTTATTTTGACCACAAATGAAGATACCAAAGTCTATTTCCATCAAGATTGAGTTCTAATTAATTAAATAACAGTGACAAATGTAAAAGATGACCTCACAGAACCAAGGCAACCCCAAAGGGAAGCACTTATGAATTTAAACATCATCAATGCCTCCATTAGAGGTAGTCTGAGTTTGTTTACATCAAGCCTTCTTGTTATGTGCTTGTTATGTGTCAGTTAAAACTACCCCAACAAGTAGCACTTACTGAATTTAAAGGACAAGTCAGTGCTAAAGTTAAAGTAATAATAGTGACAGAATGCAATCTGAATGAGATTCTAACCGTCATGGTTGAGTTCTTGGTAGGTGCACTAGTCAATTAAAACTACCCCAACAAGTAGCACTTACTGAATTAAAAGGACAAGTCAGTGCTAAAGTTAAAGTAATAATAGTGACAAAGGATAGAAGATGACAATACAGAGCCAAGACAACCCCAAAGAGATGCACTTATGAATTTAAACATCATCACTGCCTCCATTTGAGGTAGTCTGGGCTTGTTTGCTTCCATTGAGAATGTGTTCTTTGTATGTGCACGAGTCAATACAAAACTACTCTTCTATGCTAAATGAGTTAAATTGAGTTTATTTCCATCAAACATGACTTATTATGTGCACTGGTCAATTACAACTACCCCAACAAGTAGCACTTACTGAATTAAAAGGACAAGTCAGTGCTAAAGTTAAAGTAATAATAGTGACAAAAGTTTAAACATTCTACTTTCCCAAGATTGATCTCTTACATACTGCTCTGTCTGGTGTCCTCCTTCAGCTAGTAGGTATGCTATGACTGCCAAGAATTGTGAACACCTTATATAGGGAATGTGAACAAAACAATTCTGTCCTGGGTCGTTGTAACTCTGTCCTGGGCCATTATGGTAGTTTCATTGGTACTTCACACATTGCTCACCATCAAATTAAATTCAAGTCATTTGCATTTGATTAGTTGGCTGGTGCTTTTCTTTATTTTGACCACAAATGAAGATACCTTTCCATCAAGATTGAGTTCTAATTAATTAAATAACAGTGACAAATGTAAAAGATGACCTCACAGAACCAAGGCAACCCCAAAGGGAAGCACTTATGAATTTAAACATCATCAATGCCTCCATTAGAGGTAGTCTGAGTTTGTTTACATCAAGCCTTCTTGTTATGTGCTTGTTATGTGTCAGTTAAAACTACCCCAACAAGTAGCACTTACTGAATTTAAAGGACAAGTCAGTGCTAAAGTTAAAGTAATAATAGTGACAGAATGCAATCTGAATGAGATTCTAACCGTCATGGTTGAGTTCTTGGTAGGTGCACTAGTCAATTAAAACTACCCCAACAAGTAGCACTTACTGAATTAAAAGGACAAGTCAGTGCTAAAGTTAAAGTAATAATAGTGACAAAGGATAGAAGATGACAATACAGAGCCAAGACAACCCCAAAGAGATGCACTTATGAATTTAAACATCATCACTGCCTCCATTTGAGGTAGTCTGAGCTGGTTTGCTTCCATTGAGAATGTGTTCTTTGTATGTGCATGAGTCAATACAAAACTACTCTTCTATGCTAAATGAGTTAAATTGAGTAAGAGATTACCCCAACAAGTAGCACTTACTGAATTTAAAGGACAAGTCAGTGCTAAAGTTAAAGTAATAATAGTGACAAAAGTTTTAACATTCTACTTTCCCAAGAATGATCTCTTACCTACTGCTCTGTCTGGTGTCCTCCTTCAGCTAGTAGGTATGCTATGACTGCCAAGAATTGTGAACACCTTATATAGGGAATGTGAACAAAACAATTCTGTCCTGGGTCGTTGTAACTCTGTCCTGGGCCATTATGGTAGTTTCATTGGTATTCCACACATTGCTCACCATCAAATTAAATTCAAGTCATTTGCATTTGATTAGTTGGCTGGTGCTTTTCTTTATTTTGACCACAAATGAAGATACCTTTCCATCAAGATTGAGTTCTAATTAATTAAATAACAGTGACAAATGTAAAAGATGACCTCACAGAACCAAGGCAACCCCAAAGGGAAGCACTTATGAATTTAAACATCATCAATGCCTCCATTAGAGGTAGTCTGAGTTTGTTTACATCAAGCCTTCTTGTTGTGTGCTTGTTATGTGTCAGTTAAAACTACCCCAACAAGTAGCACTTACTGAATTTAAAGGACAAGTCAGTGCTAAAGTTAAAGTAATAATAGTGACAGAATGCAATCTGAATGAGATTCTAACCGTCATGGTTGAGTTCTTGGTAGGTGCACTAGTCAATTAAAACTACCCCAAAAAGTAGCACTTACTGAATTAAAAGGACAAGTCAGTGCTAAGGTTAAAGTAATAATAGTGACAAAGGATAGAAGATGACAATACAGAGCCAAGACAACCCCAAAGAGATGCACTTATGAATTTAAACATCATCACTGCCTCCATTTGAGGTAGTCTGGGCTTGTTTGCTTCCATTGAGAATGTGTTCTTTGTATGTGCACGAGTCAATACAAAACTACTCTTCTATGCTAAATGAGTTAAATTGAGTTTATTTCCATCAAACATGACTTATTATGTGCACTGGTCAATTACAACTACCCCAACAAGTAGCACTTACTGAATTAAAAGGACAAGTCAGTGCTAAAGTTAAAGTAATAATAGTGACAAAAGTTTAAACATTCTACTTTCCCAAGATTGATCTCTTACATACTGCTCTGTCTGGTGTCCTCCTTCAGCTAGTAGGTATGCTATGACTGCCAAGAATTGTGAACACCTTATATAGGGAATGTGAACAAAACAATTCTGTCGTTGTAACTCTGTCCTGGGCCATTATGGTAGTTTCATTGGTACTTCACACATTGCTCACCATCAAATTAAATTCAAGTCATTTGCATTTGATTAGTTGGCTGGTGCTTTTCTTTATTTTGACCACAAATGAAGATACCAAAGTCTATTTCCATCAAGATTGAGTTCTAATTAATTAAATAACAGTGACAAATGTAAAAGATGACCTCACAGAACCAAGGCAACCCCAAAGGGAAGCACTTATGAATTTAAACATCATCAATGCCTCCATTAGAGGTAGTCTGAGTTTGTTTACATCAAGCCTTCTTGTTATGTGCTTGTTATGTGTCAGTTAAAACTACCCCAACAAGTAGCACTTACTGAATTTAAAGGACAAGTCAGTGCTAAAGTTAAAGTAATAATAGTGACAGAATGCAATCTGAATGAGATTCTAACCGTCATGGTTGAGTTCTTGGTAGGTGCACTAGTCAATTAAAACTACCCCAACAAGTAGCACTTACTGAATTAAAAGGACAAGTCAGTGCTAAAGTTAAAGTAATAATAGTGACAAAGGATAGAAGATGACAATACAGAGCCAAGACAACCCCAAAGAGATGCACTTATGAATTTAAACATCATCACTGCCTCCATTTGAGGTAGTCTGAGCTGGTTTGCTTCCATTGAGAATGTGTTCTTTGTATGTGCATGAGTCAATACAAAACTACTCTTCTATGCTAAATGAGTTAAATTGAGTTTATTTCCATCAAACATGACTTATTATGTGCACTGGTCAATTACAACTACCCCAACAAGTAGCACTTACTGAATTTAAAGGACAAGTCAGTGCTAAAGTTAAAGTAATAATAGTGACAAAAGTTTAAACATTCTACTTTCCCAAGATTGATCTCTTACCTACTGCTCTGTCTGGTGTCCTCCTTCAGCTAGTAGGTATGCTATGACTGCCAAGAATTGTGAACACCTTATATAGGGAATGTGAACAAAACAATTCTGTCCTGGGTCGTTGTAACTCTGTCCTGGGCCATTATGGTAGTTTCATTGGTATTCCACACATTGCTCACCATCAAATTAAATTCAAGTCATTTGCATTTGATTAGTTGGCTGGTGCTTTTCTTTATTTTGACCACAAATGAAGATACCTTTCCATCAAGATTGAGTTCTAATTAATTAAATAACAGTGACAAATGTAAAAGATGACCTCACAGAACCAAGGCAACCCCAAAGGGAAGCACTTATGAATTTAAACATCATCAATGCCTCCATTAGAGGTAGTCTGAGTTTGTTTACATCAAGCCTTCTTGTTGTGTGCTTGTTATGTGTCAGTTAAAACTACCCCAACAAGTAGCACTTACTGAATTTAAAGGACAAGTCAGTGCTAAAGTTAAAGTAATAATAGTGACAGAATGCAATCTGAATGAGATTCTAACCGTCATGGTTGAGTTCTTGGTAGGTGCACTAGTCAATTAAAACTACCCCAACAAGTAGCACTTACTGAATTAAAAGGACAAGTCAGTGCTAAGGTTAAAGTAATAATAGTGACAAAGGATAGAAGATGACAATACAGAGCCAAGACAACCCCAAAGAGATGCACTTATGAATTTAAACATCATCACTGCCTCCATTTGAGGTAGTCTGGGCTTGTTTGCTTCCATTGAGAATGTGTTCTTTGTATGTGCACGAGTCAATACAAAACTACTCTTCTATGCTAAATGAGTTAAATTGAGTTTATTTCCATCAAACATGACTTATTATGTGCACTGGTCAATTACAACTACCCCAACAAGTAGCACTTACTGAATTAAAAGGACAAGTCAGTGCTAAAGTTAAAGTAATAATAGTGACAAAAGTTTAAACATTCTACTTTCCCAAGATTGATCTCTTACATACTGCTCTGTCTGGTGTCCTCCTTCAGCTAGTAGGTATGCTATGACTGCCAATAATTGTGAACACCTTATATAGGGAATGTGAACAAAACAATTCTGTCGTTGTAACTCTGTCCTGGGCCATTATGGTAGTTTCATTGGTACTTCACACATTGCTCACCATCAAATTATATTCAAGTCATTTGCATTTGATTAGTTGGCTGGTGCTTTTCTTTATTTTGACCACAAATGAAGATACCAAAGTCTATTTCCATCAAGATTGAGTTCTAATTAATTAAATAACAGTGACAAATGTAAAAGATGACCTCACAGAACCAAGGCAACCCCAAAGGGAAGCACTTATGAATTTAAACATCATCAATGCCTCCATTAGAGGTAGTCTGAGTTTGTTTACATCAAGCCTTCTTGTTATGTGCTTGTTATGTGTCAGTTAAAACTACCCCGACAAGTAGCACTTACTGAATTTAAAGGACAAGTCAGTGCTAAAGTTAAAGTAATAATAGTGACAGAATGCAATCTGAATGAGATTCTAACCGTCATGGTTGAGTTCTTGGTAGGTGCACTAGTCAATTAAAACTACCCCAACAAGTAGCACTTACTGAATTAAAAGGACAAGTCAGTGCTAAAGTTAAAGTAATAATAGTGACAAAGGATAGAAGATGACAATACAGAGCCAAGACAACCCCAAAGAGATGCACTTATGAATTTAAACATCATCACTGCCTCCATTTGAGGTAGTCTGAGCTGGTTTGCTTCCATTGAGAATGTGTTCTTTGTATGTGCATGAGTCAATACAAAACTACTCTTCTATGCTAAATGAGTTAAATTGAGTTTATTTCCATCAAACATGACTTATTATGTGCACTGGTCAATTACAACTACCCCAACAAGTAGCACTTACTGAATTTAAAGGACAAGTCAGTGCTAAAGTTAAAGTAATAATAGTGACAAAAGTTTTAACATTCTACTTTCCCAAGAATGATCGCTTACCTACTGCTCTGTCTGGTGTCCTCCTTCAGCTAGTAGGTATGCTATGACTGCCAAGAATTGTGAACACCTTATATAGGGAATGTGAACAAAACAATTCTGTCCTGGGTCGTTGTAACTCTGTCCTGGGCCATTATGGTAGTTTCATTGGTATTCCACACATTGCTCACCATCAAATTAAATTCAAGTCATTTGCATTTGATTAGTTGGCTGGTGCTTTTCTTTATTTTGACCACAAATGAAGATACCTTTCCATCAAGATTGAGTTCTAATTAATTAAATAACAGTGACAAATGTAAAAGATGACCTCACAGAACCAAGGCAACCCCAAAGGGAAGCACTTATGAATTTAATTCATCATCAATGCCTCCATTAGAGGTAGTCTGAGTTTGTTTACATCAAGCCTTCTTGTTGTGTGCTTGTTATGTGTCAGTTAAAACTACCCCAACAAGTAGCACTTACTGAATTTAAAGGACAAGTCAGTGCTAAAGTTAAAGTAATAATAGTGACAGAATGCAATCTGAATGAGATTCTAACCGTCATGGTTGAGTTCTTGGTAGGTGCACTAGTCAATTAAAACTACCCCAACAAGTAGCACTTACTGAATTAAAAGGACAAGTCAGTGCTAAGGTTAAAGTAATAATAGTGACAAAGGATAGAAGATGACAATACAGAGCCAAGACAACCCCAAAGAGATGCACTTATGAATTTAAACATCATCACTGCCTCCATTTGAGGTAGTCTGGGCTTGTTTGCTTCCATTGAGAATGTGTTCTTTGTATGTGCACGAGTCAATACAAAACTACTCTTCTATGCTAAATGAGTTAAATTGAGTTTATTTCCATCAAACATGACTTATTATGTGCACTGGTCAATTACAACTACCCCAACAAGTAGCACTTACTGAATTAAAAGGACAAGTCAGTGCTAAAGTTAAAGGTAGGGTAAGTGATTTGCAATTATTCAAATAATTGCAAAATGGGTCTATGTTCTGATAGTGCTCGTTACTATAGAGTGTCCTGTCCATATAAAGAGTCTCCATGTCTCTCCAGCTCTTTATAAAACAGAAAATGTATTTTGTAGTTTTTTTTTTTTTTTTTTTAGTTTCATTTCCAATTTTATCCAACCAGGACAGAGAACTCAATCAGGATATAGATTAAACAAGTGAAATTGGAAGTGATGACACTAAGAAATGAGCAGACAAAATTTTAACTGGAACACTATACAAATTAAGCTTAAAAATTGGTACTTTCTCCTGATTGGCTGAGATTTTGACACCTACCGAAAAATGTATTTTCTGTTTATTAAAGAGCTGGAGAGACAGGGAGACATCTGTTACTGAACAAACACTCTATAGCAATGATTACTATCAGAATATAGTATTTTAACCTTTTAACAAAATACTTTTTGTTTTAACCAAAAAATATCACTTACCCTACCTTTAAAGTAATAATAGTGACAAAAGTTTAAACATTCTACTTTCCCAAGATTGATCTCTTACATACTGCTCTGTCTGGTGTCCTCCTTCAGCTAGTAGGTATGCTATGACTGCCAAGAATTGTGAACACCTTATATAGGGAATGTGAACAAAACAATTCTGTCCTGGGTCGTTGTAACTCTGTCCTGGGCCATTATGGTAGTTTCATTGGTACTTCACACATTGCTCACCATCAAATTAAATTCAAGTCATTTGCATTTGATTAGTTGGCTGGTGCTTTTCTTTATTTTGACCACAAATGAAGATACCAAAGTCTATTTCCATCAAGATTGAGTTCTAATTAATTAAATAACAGTGACAAATGTAAAAGATGACCTCACAGAACCAAGGCAACCCCAAAGGGAAGCACTTATGAATTTAAACATCATCAATGCCTCCATTAGAGGTAGTCTGAGTTTGTTTACATCAAGCCTTCTTGTTATGTGCTTGTTATGTGTCAGTTAAAACTACCCCGACAAGTAGCACTTACTGAATTTAAAGGACAAGTCAGTGCTAAAGTTAAAGTAATAATAGTGACAGAATGCAATCTGAATGAGATTCTAACCGTCATGGTTGAGTTCTTGGTAGGTGCACTAGTCAATTAAAACTACCCCAACAAGTAGCACTTACTGAATTAAAAGGACAAGTCAGTGCTAAAGTTAAAGTAATAATAGTGACAAAGGATAGAAGATGACAATACAGAGCCAAGACAACCCCAAAGAGATGCACTTATGAATTTAAACATCATCACTGCCTCCATTTGAGGTAGTCTGAGCTGGTTTGCTTCCATTGAGAATGTGTTCTTTGTATGTGCATGAGTCAATACAAAACTACTCTTCTATGCTAAATGAGTTAAATTGAGTTTATTTCCATCAAACATGACTTATTATGTGCACTGGTCAATTACAACTACCCCAACAAGTAGCACTTACTGAATTTAAAGGACAAGTCAGTGCTAAAGTTAAAGTAATAATAGTGAGTTTTAACATTCTACTTTCCCAAGAATGATCTCTTACCTACTGCTCTGTCTGGTGTCCTCCTTCAGCTAGTAGGTATGCTATGACTGCCAAGAATTGTGAACACCTTATATAGGGAATGTGAACAAAACAATTCTGTCCTGGGTCGTTGTAACTCTGTCCTGGGCCATTATGGTAGTTTCATTGGTATTCCACACATTGCTCACCATCAAATTAAATTCAAGTCATTTGCATTTGATTAGTTGGCTGGTGCTTTTCTTTATTTTGACCACAAATGAAGATACCTTTCCATCAAGATTGAGTTCTAATTAATTAAATAACAGTGACAAATGTAAAAGATGACCTCACAGAACCAAGGCAACCCCAAAGGGAAGCACTTATGAATTTAAACATCATCAATGCCTCCATTAGAGGTAGTCTGAGTTTGTTTACATCAAGCCTTCTTGTTGTGTGCTTGTTATGTGTCAGTTAAAACTACCCCAACAAGTAGCACTTACTGAATTTAAAGGACAAGTCAGTGCTAAAGTTAAAGTAATAATAGTGACAGAATGCAATCTGAATGAGATTCTAACCGTCATGGTTGAGTTCTTGGTAGGTGCACTAGTCAATTAAAACTACCCCAACAAGTAGCACTTACTGAATTAAAAGGACAAGTCAGTGCTAAGGTTAAAGTAATAATAGTGACAAAGGATAGAAGATGACAATACAGAGCCAAGACAACCCCAAAGAGATGCACTTATGAATTTAAACATCATCACTGCCTCCATTTGAGGTAGTCTGGGCTTGTTTGCTTCCATTGAGAATGTGTTCTTTGTATGTGCACGAGTCAATACAAAACTACTCTTCTATGCTAAATGAGTTAAATTGAGTTTATTTCCATCAAACATGACTTATTATGTGCACTGGTCAATTACAACTACCCCAACAAGTAGCACTTACTGAATTAAAAGGACAAGTCAGTGCTAAAGTTAAAGTAATAATAGTGACAAAAGTTTAAACATTCTACTTTCCCAAGATTGATCTCTTACATACTGCTCTGTCTGGTGTCCTCCTTCAGCTAGTAGGTATGCTATGACTGCCAAGAATTGTGAACACCTTATATAGGGAATGTGAACAAAACAATTCTGTCCTGGGTCGTTGTAACTCTGTCCTGGGCCATTATGGTAGTTTCATTGGTACTTCACACATTGCTCACCATCAAATTAAATTCAAGTCATTTGCATTTGATTAGTTGGCTGGTGCTTTTCTTTATTTTGACCACAAATGAAGATACCAAAGTCTATTTCCATCAAGATTGAGTTCTAATTAATTAAATAACAGTGACAAATGTAAAAGATGACCTCACAGAACCAAGGCAACCCCAAAGGGAAGCACTTATGAATTTAAACATCATCAATGCCTCCATTAGAGGTAGTCTGAGTTTGTTTACATCAAGCCTTCTTGTTATGTGCTTGTTATGTGTCAGTTAAAACTACCCCGACAAGTAGCACTTACTGAATTTAAAGGACAAGTCAGTGCTAAAGTTAAAGTAATAATAGTGACAGAATGCAATCTGAATGAGATTCTAACCGTCATGGTTGAGTTCTTGGTAGGTGCACTAGTCAATTAAAACTACCCCAACAAGTAGCACTTACTGAATTAAAAGGACAAGTCAGTGCTAAAGTTAAAGTAATAATAGTGACAAAGGATAGAAGATGACAATACAGAGCCAAGACAACCCCAAAGAGATGCACTTATGAATTTAAACATCATCACTGCCTCCATTTGAGGTAGTCTGAGCTGGTTTGCTTCCATTGAGAATGTGTTCTTTGTATGTGCATGAGTCAATACAAAACTACTCTTCTATGCTAAATGAGTTAAATTGAGTTTATTTCCATCAAACATGACTTATTATGTGCACTGGTCAATTACAACTACCCCAACAAGTAGCACTTACTGAATTTAAAGGACAAGTCAGTGCTAAAGTTAAAGTAATAATAGTGAGTTTTAACATTCTACTTTCCCAAGAATGATCTCTTACCTACTGCTCTGTCTGGTGTCCTCCTTCAGCTAGTAGGTATGCTATGACTGCCAAGAATTGTGAACACCTTATATAGGGAATGTGAACAAAACAATTCTGTCCTGGGTCGTTGTAACTCTGTCCTGGGCCATTATGGTAGTTTCATTGGTATTCCACACATTGCTCACCATCAAATTAAATTCAAGTCATTTGCATTTGATTAGTTGGCTGGTGCTTTTCTTTATTTTGACCACAAATGAAGATACCTTTCCATCAAGATTGAGTTCTAATTAATTAAATAACAGTGACAAATGTAAAAGATGACCTCACAGAACCAAGGCAACCCCAAAGGGAAGCACTTATGAATTTAAACATCATCAATGCCTCCATTAGAGGTAGTCTGAGTTTGTTTACATCAAGCCTTCTTGTTGTGTGCTTGTTATGTGTCAGTTAAAACTACCCCAACAAGTAGCACTTACTGAATTTAAAGGACAAGTCAGTGCTAAAGTTAAAGTAATAATAGTGACAGAATGCAATCTGAATGAGATTCTAACCGTCATGGTTGAGTTCTTGGTAGGTGCACTAGTCAATTAAAACTACCCCAACAAGTAGCACTTACTGAATTAAAAGGACAAGTCAGTGCTAAGGTTAAAGTAATAATAGTGACAAAGGATAGAAGATGACAATACAGAGCCAAGACAATACCAAAGAGATGCACTTATGAATTTAAACATCATCACTGCCTCCATTTGAGGTAGTCTGGGCTTGTTTGCTTCCATTGAGAATGTGTTCTTTGTATGTGCACGAGTCAATACAAAACTACTCTTCTATGCTAAATGAGTTAAATTGAGTTTATTTCCATCAAACATGACTTATTATGTGCACTGGTCAATTACAACTACCCCAACAAGTAGCACTTACTGAATTAAAAGGACAAGTCAGTGCTAAAGTTAAAGTAATAATAGTGACAAAAGTTTAAACATTCTACTTTCCCAAGATTGATCTCTTACATACTGCTCTGTCTGGTGTCCTCCTTCAGCTAGTAGGTATGCTATGACTGCCAAGAATTGTGAACACCTTATATAGGGAATGTGAACAAAACAATTCTGTCCTGGGTCGTTGTAACTCTGTCCTGGGCCATTATGGTAGTTTCATTGGTAC
The DNA here is from genome assembly GCF_963280865.1 of Gymnoscopelus braueri. Lineage (NCBI taxonomy): Eukaryota > Metazoa > Chordata > Actinopteri > Myctophiformes > Myctophidae > Gymnoscopelus > Gymnoscopelus braueri. The sequence continues at coordinate 2,369,766 of NC_137620.1, read as the reverse complement.
TTCACACATTGCTCACCATCAAATTAAATTCAAGTCATTTGCATTTGATTAGTTGGCTGGTGCTTTTCTTTATTTTGACCACAAATGAAGATACCTTTCCATCAAGATTGAGTTCTAATTAATTAAATAACAGTGACAAATGTAAAAGATGACCTCACAGAACCAAGGCAACCCCAAAGGGAAGCACTTATGAATTTAAACATCATCAATGCCTCCATTAGAGGTAGTCTGAGTTTGTTTACATCAAGCCTTCTTGTTGTGTGCTTGTTATGTGTCAGTTAAAACTACCCCAACAAGTAGCACTTACTGAATTTAAAGGACAAGTCAGTGCTAAAGTTAAAGTAATAATAGTGACAGAATGCAATCTGAATGAGATTCTAACCGTCATGGTTGAGTTCTTGGTAGGTGCACTAGTCAATTAAAACTACCCCAACAAGTAGCACTTACTGAATTAAAAGGACAAGTCAGTGCTAAGGTTAAAGTAATAATAGTGACAAAGGATAGAAGATGACAATACAGAGCCAAGACAACCCCAAAGAGATGCACTTATGAATTTAAACATCATCACTGCCTCCATTTGAGGTAGTCTGGGCTTGTTTGCTTCCATTGAGAATGTGTTCTTTGTATGTGCACGAGTCAATACAAAACTACTCTTCTATGCTAAATGAGTTAAATTGAGTTTATTTCCATCAAACATGACTTATTATGTGCACTGGTCAATTACAACTACCCCAACAAGTAGCACTTACTGAATTAAAAGGACAAGTCAGTGCTAAAGTTAAAGTAATAATAGTGACAAAAGTTTAAACATTCTACTTTCCCAAGATTGATCTCTTACATACTGCTCTGTCTGGTGTCCTCCTTCAGCTAGTAGGTATGCTATGACTGCCAAGAATTGTGAACACCTTATATAGGGAATGTGAACAAAACAATTCTGTCCTGGGTCGTTGTAACTCTGTCCTGGGCCATTATGGTAGTTTCATTGGTACTTCACACATTGCTCACCATCAAATTAAATTCAAGTCATTTGCATTTGATTAGTTGGCTGGTGCTTTTCTTTATTTTGACCACAAATGAAGATACCAAAGTCTATTTCCATCAAGATTGAGTTCTAATTAATTAAATAACAGTGACAAATGTAAAAGATGACCTCACAGAACCAAGGCAACCCCAAAGGGAAGCACTTATGAATTTAAACATCATCAATGCCTCCATTAGAGGTAGTCTGAGTTTGTTTACATCAAGCCTTCTTGTTATGTGCTTGTTATGTGTCAGTTAAAACTACCCCGACAAGTAGCACTTACTGAATTTAAAGGACAAGTCAGTGCTAAAGTAATAATAGTGACAGAATGCAATCTGAATGAGATTCTAACCGTCATGGTTGAGTTCTTGGTAGGTGCACTAGTCAATTAAAACTACCCCAACAAGTAGCACTTACTGAATTAAAAGGACAAGTCAGTGCTAAAGTTAAAGTAATAATAGTGACAAAGGATAGAAGATGACAATACAGAGCCAAGACAACCCCAAAGAGATGCACTTATGAATTTAAACATCATCACTGCCTCCATTTGAGGTAGTCTGAGCTGGTTTGCTTCCATTGAGAATGTGTTCTTTGTATGTGCATGAGTCAATACAAAACTACTCTTCTATGCTAAATGAGTTAAATTGAGTTTATTTCCATCAAACATGACTTATTATGTGCACTGGTCAATTACAACTACCCCAACAAGTAGCACTTACTGAATTTAAAGGACAAGTCAGTGCTAAAGTTAAAGTAATAATAGTGACAAAAGTTTTAACATTCTACTTTCCCAAGAATGATCTCTTACCTACTGCTCTGTCTGGTGTCCTCCTTCAGCTAGTAGGTATGCTATGACTGCCAAGAATTGTGAACACCTTATATAGGGAATGTGAACAAAACAATTCTGTCCTGGGTCGTTGTAACTCTGTCCTGGGCCATTATGGTAGTTTCATTGGTATTCCACACATTGCTCACCATCAAATTAAATTCAAGTCATTTGCATTTGATTAGTTGGCTGGTGCTTTTCTTTATTTTGACCACAAATGAAGATACCTTTCCATCAAGATTGAGTTCTAATTAATTAAATAACAGTGACAAATGTAAAAGATGACCTCACAGAACCAAGGCAACCCCAAAGGGAAGCACTTATGAATTTAAACATCATCAATACCTCCATTAGAGGTAGTCTGAGTTTGTTTACATCAAGCCTTCTTGTTGTGTGCTTGTTATGTGTCAGTTAAAACTACCCCAACAAGTAGCACTTACTGAATTTAAAGGACAAGTCAGTGCTAAAGTTAAAGTAATAATAGTGACAGAATGCAATCTGAATGAGATTCTAACCGTCATGGTTGAGTTCTTGGTAGGTGCACTAGTCAATTAAAACTACCCCAACAAGTAGCACTTACTGAATTAAAAGGACAAGTCAGTGCTAAGGTTAAAGTAATAATAGTGACAAAGGATAGAAGATGACAATACAGAGCCAAGACAACCCCAAAGAGATGCACTTATGAATTTAAACATCATCACTGCCTCCATTTGAGGTAGTCTGGGCTTGTTTGCTTCCATTGAGAATGTGTTCTTTGTATGTGCACGAGTCAATACAAAACTACTCTTCTATGCTAAATGAGTTAAATTGAGTTTATTTCCATCAAACATGACTTATTATGTGCACTGGTCAATTACAACTACCTCAACAAGTAGCACTTACTGAATTAAAAGGACAAGTCAGTGCTAAAGTTAAAGTAATAATAGTGACAAAAGTTTAAACATTCTACTTTCCCAAGATTGATCTCTTACATACTGCTCTGTCTGGTGTCCTCCTTCAGCTAGTAGGTATGCTATGACTGCCAAGAATTGTGAACACCTTATATAGGGAATGTGAACAAAACAATTCTGTCCTGGGTCGTTGTAACTCTGTCCTGGGCCATTATGGTAGTTTCATTGGTACTTCACACATTGCTCACCATCAAATTAAATTCAAGTCATTTGCATTTGATTAGTTGGCTGGTGCTTTTCTTTATTTTGACCACAAATGAAGATACCAAAGTCTATTTCCATCAAGATTGAGTTCTAATTAATTAAATAACAGTGACAAATGTAAAAGATGACCTCACAGAACCAAGGCAACCCCAAAGGGAAGCACTTATGAATTTAAACATCATCAATGCCTCCATTAGAGGTAGTCTGAGTTTGTTTACATCAAGCCTTCTTGTTATGTGCTTGTTATGTGTCAGTTAAAACTACCCCGACAAGTAGCACTTACTGAATTTAAAGGACAAGTCAGTGCTAAAGTTAAAGTAATAATAGTGACAGAATGCAATCTGAATGAGATTCTAACCGTCATGGTTGAGTTCTTGGTAGGTGCACTAGTCAATTAAAACTACCCCAACAAGTAGCACTTACTGAATTAAAAGGACAAGTCAGTGCTAAAGTTAAAGTAATAATAGTGACAAAGGATAGAAGATGACAATACAGAGCCAAGACAACCCCAAAGAGATGCACTTATGAATTTAAACATCATCACTGCCTCCATTTGAGGTAGTCTGAGCTGGTTTGCTTCCATTGAGAATGTGTTCTTTGTATGTGCATGAGTCAATACAAAACTACTCTTCTATGCTAAATGAGTTAAATTGAGTTTATTTCCATCAAACATGACTTATTATGTGCACTGGTCAATTACAACTACCCCAACAAGTAGCACTTACTGAATTTAAAGGACAAGTCAGTGCTAAAGTTAAAGTAATAATAGTGACAAAAGTTTTAACATTCTACTTTCCCAAGAATGATCTCTTACCTACTGCTCTGTCTGGTGTCCTCCTTCAGCTAGTAGGTATGCTATGACTGCCAAGAATTGTGAACACCTTATATAGGGAATGTGAACAAAACAATTCTGTCCTGGGTCGTTGTAACTCTGTCCTGGGCCATTATGGTAGTTTCATTGGTATTCCACACATTGCTCACCATCAAATTAAATTCAAGTCATTTGCATTTGATTAGTTGGCTGGTGCTTTTCTTTATTTTGACCACAAATGAAGATACCAAAGTCTATTTCCATCAAGATTGAGTTCTAATTAATTAAATAACAGTGACAAATGTAAAAGATGACCTCACAGAACCAAGGCAACCCCAAAGGGAAGCACTTATGAATTTAAACATCATCAATGCCTCCATTAGAGGTAGTCTGAGTTTGTTTACATCAAGCCTTCTTGTTATGTGCTTGTTATGTGTCAGTTAAAACTACCCCGACAAGTAGCACTTACTGAATTTAAAGGACAAGTCAGTGCTAAAGTTAAAGTAATAATAGTGACAGAATGCAATCTGAATGAGATTCTAACCGTCATGGTTGAGTTCTTGGTAGGTGCACTAGTCAATTAAAACTACCCCAACAAGTAGCACTTACTGAATTAAAAGGACAAGTCAGTGCTAAAGTTAAAGTAATAATAGTGACAAAGGATAGAAGATGACAATACAGAGCCAAGACAACCCCAAAGAGATGCACTTATGAATTTAAACATCATCACTGCCTCCATTTGAGGTAGTCTGAGCTGGTTTGCTTCCATTGAGAATGTGTTCTTTGTATGTGCATGAGTCAATACAAAACTACTCTTCTATGCTAAATGAGTTAAATTGAGTTTATTTCCATCAAACATGACTTATTATGTGCACTGGTCAATTACAACTACCCCAACAAGTAGCACTTACTGAATTTAAAGGACAAGTCAGTGCTAAAGTTAAAGTAATAATAGTGACAAAAGTTTTAACATTCTACTTTCCCAAGAATGATCTCTTACCTACTGCTCTGTCTGGTGTCCTCCTTCAGCTAGTAGGTATGCTATGACTGCCAAGAATTGTGAACACCTTATATAGGGAATGTGAACAAAACAATTCTGTCCTGGGTCGTTGTAACTCTGTCCTGGGCCATTATGGTAGTTTCATTGGTATTCCACACATTGCTCACCATCAAATTAAATTCAAGTCATTTGAATTTGATTAGTTGGCTGGTGCTTTTCTTTATTTTGACCACAAATGAAGATACCTTTCCATCAAGATTGAGTTCTAATTAATTAAATAACAGTGACAAATGTAAAAGATGACCTCACAGAACCAAGGCAACCCCAAAGGGAAGCACTTATGAATTTAAACATCATCAATGCCTCCATTAGAGGTAGTCTGAGTTTGTTTACATCAAGCCTTCTTGTTGTGTGCTTGTTATGTGTCAGTTAAAACTACCCCAACAAGTAGCACTTACTGAATTTAAAGGACAAGTCAGTGCTAAAGTTAAAGTAATAATAGTGACAGAATGCAATCTGAATGAGATTCTAACCGTCATGGTTGAGTTCTTGGTAGGTGCACTAGTCAATTAAAACTACCCCAACAAGTAGCACTTACTGAATTAAAAGGACAAGTCAGTGCTAAGGTTAAAGTAATAATAGTGACAAAGGATAGAAGATGACAATACAGAGCCAAGACAACCCCAAAGAGATGCACTTATGAATTTAAACATCATCACTGCCTCCATTTGAGGTAGTCTGGGCTTGTTTGCTTCCATTGAGAATGTGTTCTTTGTATGTGCACGAGTCAATACAAAACTACTCTTCTATGCTAAATGAGTTAAATTGAGTTTATTTCCATCAAACATGACTTATTATGTGCACTGGTCAATTACAACTACCCCAACAAGTAGCACTTACTGAATTAAAAGGACAAGTCAGTGCTAAAGTTAAAGTAATAATAGTGACAAAAGTTTAAACATTCTACTTTCCCAAGATTGATCTCTTACATACTGCTCTGTCTGGTGTCCTCCTTCAGCTAGTAGGTATGCTATGACTGCCAAGAATTGTGAACACCTTATATAGGGAATGTGAACAAAACAATTCTGTCCTGGGTCGTTGTAACTCTGTCCTGGGCCATTATGGTAGTTTCATTGGTACTTCACACATTGCTCACCATCAAATTAAATTCAAGTCATTTGCATTTGATTAGTTGGCTGGTGCTTTTCTTTATTTTGACCACAAATGAAGATACCAAAGTCTATTTCCATCAAGATTGAGTTCTAATTAATTAAATAACAGTGACAAATGTAAAAGATGACCTCACAGAACCAAGGCAACCCCAAAGGGAAGCACTTATGAATTTAAACATCATCAATGCCTCCATTAGAGGTAGTCTGAGTTTGTTTACATCAAGCCTTCTTGTTATGTGCTTGTTATGTGTCAGTTAAAACTACCCCAACAAGTAGCACTTACTGAATTTAAAGGACAAGTCAGTGCTAAAGTTAAAGTAATAATAGTGACAGAATGCAATCTGAATGAGATTCTAACCGTCATGGTTGAGTTCTTGGTAGGTGCACTAGTCAATTAAAACTACCCCAACAAGTAGCACTTACTGAATTAAAAGGACAAGTCAGTGCTAAAGTTAAAGTAATAATAGTGACAAAGGATAGAAGATGACAATACAGAGCCAAGACAACCCCAAAGAGATGCACTTATGAATTTAAACATCATCACTGCCTCCATTTGAGGTAGTCTGAGCTGGTTTGCTTCCATTGAGAATGTGTTCTTTGTATGTGCACGAGTCAATACAAAACTACTCTTCTATGCTAAATGAGTTAAATTGAGTTTATTTCCATCAAACATGACTTATTATGTGCACTGGTCAATTACAACTACCCCAACAAGTAGCACTTACTGAATTTAAAGGACAAGTCAGTGCTAAAGTTAAAGTAATAATAGTGACAAAAGTTTAAACATTCTACTTTCCCAAGATTGATCTCTTACCTACTGCTCTGTCTGGTGTCCTCCTTCAGCTAGTAGGTATGCTATGACTGCCAAGAATTGTGAACACCTTATATAGGGAATGTGAACAAAACAATTCTGTCCTGGGTCGTTGTAACTCTGTCCTGGGCCATTATGGTAGTTTCATTGGTATTCCACACATTGCTCACCATCAAATTAAATTCAAGTCATTTGCATTTGATTAGTTGGCTGGTGCTTTTCTTTATTTTGACCACAAATGAAGATACCTTTCCATCAAGATTGAGTTCTAATTAATTAAATAACAGTGACAAATGTAAAAGATGACCTCACAGAACCAAGGCAACCCCAAAGGGAAGCACTTATGAATTTAAACATCATCAATGCCTCCATTAGAGGTAGTCTGAGTTTGTTTACATCAAGCCTTCTTGTTGTGTGCTTGTTATGTGTCAGTTAAAACTACCCCAACAAGTAGCACTTACTGAATTTAAAGGACAAGTCAGTGCTAAAGTTAAAGTAATAATAGTGACAGAATGCAATCTGAATGAGATTCTAACCGTCATGGTTGAGTTCTTGGTAGGTGCACTAGTCAATTAAAACTACCCCAACAAGTAGCACTTACTGAATTAAAAGGACAAGTCAGTGCTAAGGTTAAAGTAATAATAGTGACAAAGGATAGAAGATGACAATACAGAGCCAAGACAACCCCAAAGAGATGCACTTATGAATTTAAACATCATCACTGCCTCCATTTGAGGTAGTCTGGGCTTGTTTGCTTCCATTGAGAATGTGTTCTTTGTATGTGCACGAGTCAATACAAAACTACTCTTCTATGCTAAATGAGTTAAATTGAGTTTATTTCCATCAAACATGACTTATTATGTGCACTGGTCAATTACAACTACCCCAACAAGTAGCACTTACTGAATTAAAAGGACAAGTCAGTGCTAAAGTTAAAGTAATAATAGTGACAAAAGTTTAAACTTTCTACTTTCCCAAGATTGATCTCTTACATACTGCTCTGTCTGGTGTCCTCCTTCAGCTAGTAGGTATGCTATGACTGCCAAGAATTGTGAACACCTTATATAGGGAATGTGAACAAAACAATTCTGTCCTGGGTCGTTGTAACTCTGTCCTGGGCCATTATGGTAGTTTCATTGGTACTTCACACATTGCTCACCATCAAATTAAATTCAAGTCATTTGCATTTGATTAGTTGGCTGGTGCTTTTCTTTATTTTGACCACAAATGAAGATACCAAAGTCTATTTCCATCAAGATTGAGTTCTAATTAATTAAATAACAGTGACAAATGTAAAAGATGACCTCACAGAACCAAGGCAACCCCAAAGGGAAGCACTTATGAATTTAAACATCATCAATGCCTCCATTAGAGGTAGTCTGAGTTTGTTTACATCAAGCCTTCTTGTTATGTGCTTGTTATGTGTCAGTTAAAACTACCCCAACAAGTAGCACTTACTGAATTTAAAGGACAAGTCAGTGCTAAAGTTAAAGTAATAATAGTGACAGAATGCAATCTGAATGAGATTCTAACCGTCATGGTTGAGTTCTTGGTAGGTGCACTAGTCAATTAAAACTACCCCAACAAGTAGCACTTACTGAATTAAAAGGACAAGTCAGTGCTAAGGTTAAAGTAATAATAGTGACAAAGGATAGAAGATGACAATACAGAGCCAAGACAACCCCAAAGAGATGCACTTATGAATTTAAACATCATCACTGCCTCCATTTGAGGTAGTCTGGGCTTGTTTGCTTCCATTGAGAATGTGTTCTTTGTATGTGCACGAGTCAATACAAAACTACTCTTCTATGCTAAATGAGTTAAATTGAGTTTATTTCCATCAAACATGACTTATTATGTGCACTGGTCAATTACAACTACCCCAACAAGTAGCACTTACTGAATTTAAAGGACAAGTCAGTGCTAAAGTTAAAGTAATAATAGTGACAAAAGTTTTAACATTCTACTTTCCCAAGAATGATCTCTTACCTACTGCTCTGTCTGGTGTCCTCCTTCAGCTAGTAGGTATGCTATGACTGCCAAGAATTGTGAACACCTTATATAGGGAATGTGAACAAAACAATTCTGTCCTGGGTCGTTGTAACTCTGTCCTGGGCCATTATGGTAGTTTCATTGGTATTGCACACATTGCTCACCATCAAATTAAATTCAAGTCATTTGCATTTGATTAGTTGGCTGGTGCTTTTCTTTATTTTGACCACAAATGAAGATACCGTTCCATCAAGATTGAGTTCTAATTAATTAAATAACAGTGACAAATGTAAAAGATGACCTCACAGAACCAAGGCAACCCCAAAGGGAAGCACTTATGAATTTAAACATCATCAATGCCTCCATTAGAGGTAGTCTGAGTTTGTTTACATCAAGCCTTCTTGTTGTGTGCTTGTTATGTGTCAGTTAAAACTACCCCAACAAGTAGCACTTACTGAATTTAAAGGACAAGTCAGTGCTAAAGTTAAAGTAATAATAGTGACAGAATGCAATCTGAATGAGATTCTAACCGTCATGGTTGAGTTCTTGGTAGGTGCACTAGTCAATTAAAACTACCCCAACAAGTAGCACTTACTGAATTAAAAGGACAAGTCAGTGCTAAGGTTAAAGTAATAATAGTGACAAAGGATAGAAGATGACAATACAGAGCCAAGACAACCCCAAAGAGATGCACTTATGAATTTAAACATCATCACTGCCTCCATTTGAGGTAGTCTGGGCTTGTTTGCTTCCATTGAGAATGTGTTCTTTGTATGTGCACGAGTCAATACAAAACTACTCTTCTATGCTAAATGAGTTAAATTGAGTTTATTTCCATCAAACATGACTTATTATGTGCACTGGTCAATTACAACTACCCCAACAAGTAGCACTTACTGAATTAAAAGGACAAGTCAGTGCTAAAGTTAAAGTAATAATAGTGACAAAAGTTTAAACATTCTACTTTCCCAAGATTGATCTCTTACATACTGCTCTGTCTGGTGTCCTCCTTCAGCTAGTAGGTATGCTATGACTGCCAAGAATTGTGAACACCTTATATAGGGAATGTGAACAAAACAATTCTGTCCTGGGTCGTTGTAACTCTGTCCTGGGCCATTATGGTAGTTTCATTGGTACTTCACACATTGCTCACCATCAAATTAAATTCAAGTCATTTGCATTTGATTAGTTGGCTGGTGCTTTTCTTTATTTTGACCACAAATGAAGATACCAAAGTCTATTTCCATCAAGATTGAGTTCTAATTAATTAAATAACAGTGACAAATGTAAAAGATGACCTCACAGAACCAAGGCAACCCCAAAGGGAAGCACTTATGAATTTAAACATCATCAATGCCTCCATTAGAGGTAGTCTGAGTTTGTTTACATCAAGCCTTCTTGTTATGTGCTTGTTATGTGTCAGTTAAAACTACCCCGACAAGTAGCACTTACTGAATTTAAAGGACAAGTCAGTGCTAAAGTTAAAGTAATAATAGTGACAGAATGCAATCTGAATGAGATTCTAACCGTCATGGTTGAGTTCTTGGTAGGTGCACTAGTCAATTAAAACTACCCCAACAAGTAGCACTTACTGAATTAAAAGGACAAGTCAGTGCTAAAGTTAAAGTAATAATAGTGACAAAGGATAGAAGATGACAATACAGAGCCAAGACAACCCCAAAGAGATGCACTTATGAATTTAAACATCATCACTGCCTCCATTTGAGGTAGTCTGAGCTGGTTTGCTTCCATTGAGAATGTGTTCTTTGTATGTGCATGAGTCAATACAAAACTACTCTTCTATGCTAAATGAGTTAAATTGAGTTTATTTCCATCAAACATGACTTATTATGTGCACTGGTCAATTACAACTACCCCAACAAGTAGCACTTACTGAATTTAAAGGACAAGTCAGTGCTAAAGTTAAAGTAATAATAGTGACAAAAGTTTTAACATTCTACTTTCCCAAGAATGATCTCTTACCTACTGCTCTGTCTGGTGTCCTCCTTCAGCTAGTAGGTATGCTATGACTGCCAAGAATTGTGAACACCTTATATAGGGAATGTGAACAAAACAATTCTGTCCTGGGTCGTTGTAACTCTGTCCTGGGCCATTATGGTAGTTTCATTGGTATTCCACACATTGCTCACCATCAAATTAAATTCAAGTCATTTGCATTTGATTAGTTGGCTGGTGCTTTTCTTTATTTTGACCACAAATGAAGATACCTTTCCATCAAGATTGAGTTCTAATTAATTAAATAACAGTGACAAATGTAAAAGATGACCTCACAGAACCAAGGCAACCCCAAAGGGAAGCACTTATGAATTTAAACATCATCAATGCCTCCATTAGAGGTAGTCTGAGTTTGTTTACATCAAGCCTTCTTGTTGTGTGCTTGTTATGTGTCAGTTAAAACTACCCCAACAAGTAGCACTTACTGAATTTAAAGGACAAGTCAGTGCTAAAGTTAAAGTAATAATAGTGACAGAATGCAATCTGAATGAGATTCTAACCGTCATGGTTGAGTTCTTGGTAGGTGCACTAGTCAATTAAAACTACCCCAACAAGTAGCACTTACTGAATTAAAAGGACAAGTCAGTGCTAAGGTTAAAGTAATAATAGTGACAAAGGATAGAAGATGACAATACAGAGCCAAGACAACCCCAAAGAGATGCACTTATGAATTTAAACATCATCACTGCCTCCATTTGAGGTAGTCTGGGCTTGTTTGCTTCCATTGAGAATGTGTTCTTTGTATGTGCACGAGTCAATACAAAACTACTCTTCTATGCTAAATGAGTTAAATTGAGTTTATTTCCATCAAACATGACTTATTATGTGCACTGGTCAATTACAACTACCCCAACAAGTAGCACTTACTGAATTTAAAGGACAAGTCAGTGCTAAAGTTAAAGTAATAATAGTGACAAAAGTTTTAACATTCTACTTTCCCAAGAATGATCTCTTACCTACTGCTCTGTCTGGTGTCCTCCTTCAGCTAGTAGGTATGCTATGACTGCCAAGAATTGTGAACACCTTATATAGGGAATGTGAACAAAACAATTCTGTCCTGGGTCGTTGTAACTCTGTCCTGGGCCATTATGGTAGTTTCATTGGTATTCCACACATTGCTCACCATCAAATTAAATTCAAGTCATTTGCATTTGATTAGTTGGCTGGTGCTTTTCTTTATTTTGACCACAAATGAAGATACCGTTCCATCAAGATTGAGTTCTAATTAATTAAATAACAGTGACAAATGTAAAAGATGACCTCACAGAACCAAGGCAACCCCAAAGGGAAGCACTTATGAATTTAAACATCATCAATGCCTCCATTAGAGGTAGTCTGAGTTTGTTTACATCAAGCCTTCTTGTTGTGTGCTTGTTATGTGTCAGTTAAAACTACCCCAACAAGTAGCACTTACTGAATTTAAAGGACAAGTCAGTGCTAAAGTTAAAGTAATAATAGTGACAGAATGCAATCTGAATGAGATTCTAACCGTCATGGTTGAGTTCTTGGTAGGTGCACTAGTCAATTAAAACTACCCCAACAAGTAGCACTTACTGAATTAAAAGGACAAGTCAGTGCTAAGGTTAAAGTAATAATAGTGACAAAGGATAGAAGATGACAATACAGAGCCAAGACAACCCCAAAGAGATGCACTTATGAATTTAAACATCATCACTGCCTCCATTTGAGGTAGTCTGGGCTTGTTTGCTTCCATTGAGAATGTGTTCTTTGTATGTGCACGAGTCAATACAAAACTACTCTTCTATGCTAAATGAGTTAAATTGAGTTTATTTCCATCAAACATGACTTATTATGTGCACTGGTCAATTACAACTACCCCAACAAGTAGCACTTACTGAATTAAAAGGACAAGTCAGTGCTAAAGTTAAAGTAATAATAGTGACAAAAGTTTAAACATTCTACTTTCCCAAGATTGATCTCTTACATACTGCTCTGTCTGGTGTCCTCCTTCAGCTAGTAGGTATGCTATGACTGCCAAGAATTGTGAACACCTTATATAGGGAATGTGAACAAAACAATTCTGTCCTGGGTCGTTGTAACTCTGTCCTGGGCCATTATGGTAGTTTCATTGGTACTTCACACATTGCTCACCATCAAATTAAATTCAAGTCATTTGCATTTGATTAGTTGGCTGGTGCTTTTCTTTATTTTGACCACAAATGAAGATACCAAAGTCTATTTCCATCAAGATTGAGTTCTAATTAATTAAATAACAGTGACAAATGTAAAAGATGACCTCACAGAACCAAGGCAACCCCAAAGGGAAGCACTTATGAATTTAAACATCATCAATGCCTCCATTAGAGGTAGTCTGAGTTTGTTTACATCAAGCCTTCTTGTTATGTGCTTGTTATGTGTCAGTTAAAACTACCCCGACAAGTAGCACTTACTGAATTTAAAGGACAAGTCAGTGCTAAAGTTAAAGTAATAATAGTGACAGAATGCAATCTGAATGAGATTCTAACCGTCATGGTTGAGTTCTTGGTAGGTGCACTAGTCAATTAAAACTACCCCAACAAGTAGCACTTACTGAATTAAAAGGACAAGTCAGTGCTAAAGTTAAAGTAATAATAGTGACAAAGGATAGAAGATGACAATACAGAGCCAAGACAACCCCAAAGAGATGCACTTATGAATTTAAACATCATCACTGCCTCCATTTGAGGTAGTCTGAGCTGGTTTGCTTCCATTGAGAATGTGTTCTTTGTATGTGCATGAGTCAATACAAAACTACTCTTCTATGCTAAATGAGTTAAATTGAGTTTATTTCCATCAAACATGACTTATTATGTGCACTGGTCAATTACAACTACCCCAACAAGTAGCACTTACTGAATTTAAAGGAAAAGTCAGTGCTAAAGTTAAAGTAATAATAGTGACAAAAGTTTTAACATTCTACTTTCCCAAGAATGATCTCTTACCTACTGCTCTGTCTGGTGTCCTCCTTCAGCTAGTAGGTATGCTATGACTGCCAAGAATTGTGAACACCTTATATAGGGAATGTGAACAAAACAATTCTGTCCTGGGTCGTTGTAACTCTGTCCTGGGCCATTATGGTAGTTTCATTGGTATTCCACACATTGCTCACCATCAAATTAAATTCAAGTCATTTGCATTTGATTAGTTGGCTGGTGCTTTTCTTTATTTTGACCACAAATGAAGATACCTTTCCATCAAGATTGAGTTCTAATTAATTAAATAACAGTGACAAATGTAAAAGATGACCTCACAGAACCAAGGCAACCCCAAAGGGAAGCACTTATGAATTTAAACATCATCAATGCCTCCATTAGAGGTAGTCTGAGTTTGTTTACATCAAGCCTTCTTGTTGTGTGCTTGTTATGTGTCAGTTAAAACTACCCCAACAAGTAGCACTTACTGAATTTAAAGGACAAGTCAGTGCTAAAGTTAAAGTAATAATAGTGACAGAATGCAATCTGAATGAGATTCTAACCGTCATGGTTGAGTTCTTGGTAGGTGCACTAGTCAATTAAAACTACCCCAACAAGTAGCACTTACTGAATTAAAAGGACAAGTCAGTGCTAAGGTTAAAGTAATAATAGTGACAAAGGATAGAAGATGACAATACAGAGCCAAGACAACCCCAAAGAGATGCACTTATGAATTTAAACATCATCACTGCCTCCATTTGAGGTAGTCTGGGCTTGTTTGCTTCCATTGAGAATGTGTTCTTTGTATGTGCACGAGTCAATACAAAACTACTCTTCTATGCTAAATGAGTTAAATTGAGTTTATTTCCATCAAACATGACTTATTATGTGCACTGGTCAATTACAACTACCCCAACAAGTAGCACTTACTGAATTAAAAGGACAAGTCAGTGCTAAAGTTAAAGTAATAATAGTGACAAAAGTTTAAACATTCTACTTTCCCAAGATTGATCTCTTACCTACTGCTCTGTCTGGTGTCCTCCTTCAGCTAGTAGGTATGCTATGACTGCCAAGAATTGTGAACACCTTATATAGGGAATGTGAACAAAACAATTCTGTCCTGGGTCGTTGTAACTCTGTCCTGGGCCATTATGGTAGTTTCATTGGTATTCCACACATTGCTCACCATCAAATTAAATTCAAGTCATTTGCATTTGATTAGTTGGCTGGTGCTTTTCTTTATTTTGACCACAAATGAAGATACCTTTCCATCAAGATTGAGTTCTAATTAATTAAATAACAGTGACAAATGTAAAAGATGACCTCACAGAACCAAGGCAACCCCAAAGGGAAGCACTTATGAATTTAAACATCATCAATGCCTCCATTAGAGGTAGTCTGAGTTTGTTTACATCAAGCCTTCTTGTTGTGTGCTTGTTATGTGTCAGTTAAAACTACCCCAACAAGTAGCACTTACTGAATTAAAAGGACAAGTCAGTGCTAAAGTTAAAGTAATAATAGTGACAAAGGATAGAAGATGACAATACAGAGCCAAGACAACCCCAAAGAGATGCACTTATGAATTTAAACATCATCACTGCCTCCATTTGAGGTAGTCTGAGCTGGTTTGCTTCCATTGAGAATGTGTTCTTTGTATGTGCATGAGTCAATACAAAACTACTCTTCTATGCTAAATGAGTTAAATTGAGTTTATTTCCATCAAACATGACTTATTATGTGCACTGGTCAATTACAACTACCCCAACAAGTAGCACTTACTGAATTTAAAGGACAAGTCAGTGCTAAAGTTAAAGTAATAATAGTGACAAAAGTTTTAACATTCTACTTTCCCAAGAATGATCTCTTACCTACTGCTCTGTCTGGTGTCCTCCTTCAGCTAGTAGGTATGCTATGACTGCCAAGAATTGTGAACACCTTATATAGGGAATGTGAACAAAACAATTCTGTCCTGGGTCGTTGTAACTCTGTCCTGGGCCATTATGGTAGTTTCATTGGTATTCCACACATTGCTCACCATCAAATTAAATTCAAGTCATTTGCATTTGATTAGTTGGCTGGTGCTTTTCTTTATTTTGACCACAAATGAAGATACCTTTCCATCAAGATTGAGTTCTAATTAATTAAATAACAGTGACAAATGTAAAAGATGACCTCACAGAACCAAGGCAACCCCAAAGGGAAGCACTTATGAATTTAAACATCATCAATGCCTCCATTAGAGGTAGTCTGAGTTTGTTTACATCAAGCCTTCTTGTTGTGTGCTTGTTATGTGTCAGTTAAAACTACCCCAACAAGTAGCACTTACTGAATTTAAAGGACAAGTCAGTGCTAAAGTTAAAGTAATAATAGTGACAGAATGCAATCTGAATGAGATTCTAACCGTCATGGTTGAGTTCTTGGTAGGTGCACTAGTCAATTAAAACTACCCCAACAAGTAGCACTTACTGAATTAAAAGGACAAGTCAGTGCTAAGGTTAAAGTAATAATAGTGACAAAGGATAGAAGATGACAATACAGAGCCAAGACAACCCCAAAGAGATGCACTTATGAATTTAAACATCATCACTGCCTCCATTTGAGGTAGTCTGGGCTTGTTTGCTTCCATTGAGAATGTGTTCTTTGTATGTGCACGAGTCAATACAAAACTACTCTTCTATGCTAAATGAGTTAAATTGAGTTTATTTCCATCAAACATGACTTATTATGTGCACTGGTCAATTACAACTACCCCAACAAGTAGCACTTACTGAATTAAAAGGACAAGTCAGTGCTAAAGTTAAAGTAATAATAGTGACAATAATAGTTTAAACATTCTACTTTCCCAAGATTGATCTCTTACATACTGCTCTGTCTGGTGTCCTCCTTCAGCTAGTAGGTATGCTATGACTGCCAAGAATTGTGAACACCTTATATAGGGAATGTGAACAAAACAATTCTGTCCTGGGTCGTTGTAACTCTGTCCTGGGCCATTATGGTAGTTTCATTGGTACTTCACACATTGCTCACCATCAAATTAAATTCAAGTCATTTGCATTTGATTAGTTGGCTGGTGCTTTTCTTTATTTTGACCACAAATGAAGATACCAAAGTCTATTTCCATCAAGATTGAGTTCTAATTAATTAAATAACAGTGACAAATGTAAAAGATGACCTCACAGAACCAAGGCAACCCCAAAGGGAAGCACTTATGAATTTAAACATCATCAATGCCTCCATTAGAGGTAGTCTGAGTTTGTTTACATCAAGCCTTCTTGTTATGTGCTTGTTATGTGTCAGTTAAAACTACCCCAACAAGTAGCACTTACTGAATTTAAAGGACAAGTCAGTGCTAAAGTTAAAGTAATAATAGTGACAGAATGCAATCTGAATGAGATTCTAACCGTCATGGTTGAGTTCTTGGTAGGTGCACTAGTCAATTAAAACTACCCCAACAAGTAGCACTTACTGAATTAAAAGGACAAGTCAGTGCTAAGGTTAAAGTAATAATAGTGACAAAGGATAGAAGATGACAATACAGAGCCAAGACAACCCCAAAGAGATGCACTTATGAATTTAAACATCATCACTGCCTCCATTTGAGGTAGTCTGGGCTTGTTTGCTTCCATTGAGAATGTGTTCTTTGTATGTGCACGAGTCAATACAAAACTACTCTTCTATGCTAAATGAGTTAAATTGAGTTTATTTCCATCAAACATGACTTATTATGTGCACTGGTCAATTACAACTACCCCAACAAGTAGCACTTACTGAATTAAAAGGACAAGTCAGTGCTAAAGTTAAAGTAATAATAGTGACAATAATAGTTTAAACATTCTACTTTCCCAAGATTGATCTCTTACATACTGCTCTGTCTGGTGTCCTCCTTCAGCTAGTAGGTATGCTATGACTGCCAAGAATTGTGAACACCTTATATAGGGAATGTGAACAAAACAATTCTGTCCTGGGTCGTTGTAACTCTGTCCTGGGCCATTATGGTAGTTTCATTGGTACTTCACACATTGCTCACCATCAAATTAAATTCAAGTCATTTGCATTTGATTAGTTGGCTGGTGCTTTTCTTTATTTTGACCACAAATGAAGATACCAAAGTCTATTTCCATCAAGATTGAGTTCTAATTAATTAAATAACAGTGACAAATGTAAAAGATGACCTCACAGAACCAAGGCAACCCCAAAGGGAAGCACTTATGAATTTAAACATCATCAATGCCTCCATTAGAGGTAGTCTGAGTTTGTTTACATCAAGCCTTCTTGTTATGTGCTTGTTATGTGTCAGTTAAAACTACCCCAACAAGTAGCACTTACTGAATTTAAAGGACAAGTCAGTGCTAAAGTTAAAGTAATAATAGTGACAGAATGCAATCTGAATGAGATTCTAACCGTCATGGTTGAGTTCTTGGTAGGTGCACTAGTCAATTAAAACTACCCCAACAAGTAGCACTTACTGAATTAAAAGGACAAGTCAGTGCTAAGGTTAAAGTAATAATAGTGACAAAGGATAGAAGATGACAATACAGAGCCAAGACAACCCCAAAGAGATGCACTTATGAATTTAAACATCATCACTGCCTCCATTTGAGGTAGTCTGGGCTTGTTTGCTTCCATTGAGAATGTGTTCTTTGTATGTGCACGAGTCAATACAAAACTACTCTTCTATGCTAAATGAGTTAAATTGAGTTTATTTCCATCAAACATGACTTATTATGTGCACTGGTCAATTACAACTACCCCAACAAGTAGCACTTACTGAATTAAAAGGACAAGTCAGTGCTAAAGTTAAAGTAATAATAGTGACAAAAGTTTAAACATTCTACTTTCCCAAGATTGATCTCTTACATACTGCTCTGTCTGGTGTCCTCCTTCAGCTAGTAGGTATGCTATGACTGCCAAGAATTGTGAACACCTTATATAGGGAATGTGAACAAAACAATTCTGTCCTGGGTCGTTGTAACTCTGTCCTGGGCCATTATGGTAGTTTCATTGGTACTTCACACATTGCTCACCATCAAATTAAATTCAAGTCATTTGCATTTGATTAGTTGGCTGGTGCTTTTCTTTATTTTGACCACAAATGAAGATACCAAAGTCTATTTCCATCAAGATTGAGTTCTAATTAATTAAATAACAGTGACAAATGTAAAAGATGACCTCACAGAACCAAGGCAACCCCAAAGGGAAGCACTTATGAATTTAAACATCATCAATGCCTCCATTAGAGGTAGTCTGAGTTTGTTTACATCAAGCCTTCTTGTTATGTGCTTGTTATGTGTCAGTTAAAACTACCCCAACAAGTAGCACTTACTGAATTTAAAGGACAAGTCAGTGCTAAAGTTAAAGTAATAATAGTGACAGAATGCAATCTGAATGAGATTCTAACCGTCATGGTTGAGTTCTTGGTAGGTGCACTAGTCAATTAAAACTACCCCAACAAGTAGCACTTACTGAATTAAAAGGACAAGTCAGTGTTAAAGTTAAAGTAATAATAGTGACAAAGGATAGAAGATGACAATACAGAGCCAAGACAACCCCAAAGAGATGCACTTATGAATTTAAACATCATCACTGCCTCCATTTGAGGTAGTCTGAGCTGGTTTGCTTCCATTGAGAATGTGTTCTTTGTATGTGCACGAGTCAATACAAAACTACTCTTCTATGCTAAATGAGTTAAATTGAGTTTATTTCCATCAAACATGACTTATTATGTGCACTGGTCAATTACAACTACCCCAACAAGTAGCACTTACTGAATTTAAAGGACAAGTCAGTGCTAAAGTTAAAGTAATAATAGTGAGTTTTAACATTCTACTTTCCCAAGATTGATCTCTTACCTACTGCTCTGTCTGGTGTCCTCCTTCAGCTAGTAGGTATGCTATGACTGCCAAGAATTGTGAACACCTTATATAGGGAATGTGAACAAAACAATTCTGTCCTGGGTCGTTGTAACTCTGTCCTGGGCCATTATGGTAGTTTCATTGGTATTCCACACATTGCTCACCATCAAATTAAATTCAAGTCATTTGCATTTGATTAGTTGGCTGGTGCTTTTCTTTATTTTGACCACAAATGAAGATACCTTTCCATCAAGATTGAGTTCTAATTAATTAAATAACAGTGACAAATGTAAAAGATGACCTCACAGAACCAAGGCAACCCCAAAGGGAAGCACTTATGAATTTAAACATCATCAATGCCTCCATTAGAGGTAGTCTGAGTTTGTTTACATCAAGCCTTCTTGTTGTGTGCTTGTTATGTGTCAGTTAAAACTACCCCAACAAGTAGCACTTACTGAATTTAAAGGACAAGTCAGTGCTAAAGTTAAAGTAATAATAGTGACAGAATGCAATCTGAATGAGATTCTAACCGTCATGGTTGAGTTCTTGGTAGGTGCACTAGTCAATTAAAACTACCCCAACAAGTAGCACTTACTGAATTAAAAGGACAAGTCAGTGCTAAGGTTAAAGTAATAATAGTGACAAAGGATAGAAGATGACAATACAGAGCCAAGACAACCCCAAAGAGATGCACTTATGAATTTAAACATCATCACTGCCTCCATTTGAGGTAGTCTGGGCTTGTTTGCTTCCATTGAGAATGTGTTCTTTGTATGTGCACGAGTCAATACAAAACTACTCTTCTATGCTAAATGAGTTAAATTGAGTTTATTTCCATCAAACATGACTTATTATGTGCACTGGTCAATTACAACTACCCCAACAAGTAGCACTTACTGAATTAAAAGGACAAGTCAGTGCTAAAGTTAAAGTAATAATAGTGACAAAAGTTTAAACATTCTACTTTCCCAAGATTGATCTCTTACATACTGCTCTGTCTGGTGTCCTCCTTCAGCTAGTAGGTATGCTATGACTGCCAAGAATTGTGAACACCTTATATAGGGAATGTGAACAAAACAATTCTGTCCTGGGTCGTTGTAACTCTGTCCTGGGCCATTATGGTAGTTTCATTGGTACTTCACACATTGCTCACCATCAAATTAAATTCAAGTCATTTGCATTTGATTAGTTGGCTGGTGCTTTTCTTTATTTTGACCACAAATGAAGATACCAAAGTCTATTTCCATCAAGATTGAGTTCTAATTAATTAAATAACAGTGACAAATGTAAAAGATGACCTCACAGAACCAAGGCAACCCCAAAGGGAAGCACTTATGAATTTAAACATCATCAATGCCTCCATTAGAGGTAGTCTGAGTTTGTTTACATCAAGTTAAAGTTAAAACTACCCCGACAAACTTGTCTGGCCTTCTGTTGCTCTCTTGTTTTTGATCTCCTTCCCACCTGCCCCCCACCCTCTTCTTCTCCCCCCCCTCTTCTTCTCCCCCCCCCCTCTTCTTTCTATGGAAACTAACGTTGCGATGGGAACGATGTACAAAAAAGAATTTCACCCACTTTTTTACCTTGTAAACCTGTGATGTGACAATAAAACTGATTCTGATTCTGATTCTGATTCTTACTGAATTTAAAGGACAAGTCAGTGCTAAAGTTAAAGTAATAATAGTGACAGAATGCAATCTGAATGAGATTCTAACCGTCATGGTTGAGTTCTTGGTAGGTGCACTAGTCAATTAAAACTACCCCAACAAGTAGCACTTACTGAATTAAAAGGACAAGTCAGTGCTAAAGTTAAAGTAATAATAGTGACAAAGGATAGAAGATGACAATACAGAGCCAAGACAACCCCAAAGAGATGCACTTATGAATTTAAACATCATCACTGCCTCCATTTGAGGTAGTCTGGGCTTGTTTGCTTCCATTGAGAATGTGTTCTTTGTATGTGCACGAGTCAATACAAAACTACTCTTCTATGCTAAATGAGTTAAATTGAGTTTATTTCCATCAAACATGACTTATTATGTGCACTGGTCAATTACAACTACCCCAACAAGTAGCACTTACTGAATTTAAAGGACAAGTCAGTGCTAAAGTTAAAGTAATAATAGTGACAAAAGTTTTAACATTCTACTTTCCCAAGAATGATCTCTTACCTACTGCTCTGTCTGGTGTCCTCCTTCAGCTAGTAGGTATGCTATGACTGCCAAGAATTGTGAACACCTTATATAGGGAATGTGAACAAAACAATTCTGTCCTGGGTCGTTGTAACTCTGTCCTGGGCCATTATGGTAGTTTCATTGGTATTCCACACATTGCTCACCATCAAATTAAATTCAAGTCATTTGCATTTGATTAGTTGGCTGGTGCTTTTCTTTATTTTGACCACAAATGAAGATACCGTTCCATCAAGATTGAGTTCTAATTAATTAAATAACAGTGACAAATGTAAAAGATGACCTCACAGAACCAAGGCAACCCCAAAGGGAAGCACTTATGAATTTAAACATCATCAATGCCTCCATTAGAGGTAGTCTGAGTTTGTTTACATCAAGCCTTCTTGTTGTGTGCTTGTTATGTGTCAGTTAAAACTACCCCAACAAGTAGCACTTACTGAATTTAAAGGACAAGTCAGTGCTAAAGTTAAAGTAATAATAGTGACAGAATGCAATCTGAATGAGATTCTAACCGTCATGGTTGAGTTCTTGGTAGGTGCACTAGTCAATTAAAACTACCCCAACAAGTAGCACTTACTGAATTAAAAGGACAAGTCAGTGCTAAGGTTAAAGTAATAATAGTGACAAAGGATAGAAGATGACAATACAGAGCCAAGACAACCCCAAAGAGATGCACTTATGAATTTAAACATCATCACTGCCTCCATTTGAGGTAGTCTGGGCTTGTTTGCTTCCATTGAGAATGTGTTCTTTGTATGTGCACGAGTCAATACAAAACTACTCTTCTATGCTAAATGAGTTAAATTGAGTTTATTTCCATCAAACATGACTTATTATGTGTACTGGTCAATTACAACTACCCCAACAAGTAGCACTTACTGAATTAAAAGGACAAGTCAGTGCTAAAGTTAAAGTAATAATAGTGACAAAAGTTTAAACATTCTACTTTCCCAAGATTGATCTCTTACATACTGCTCTGTCTGGTGTCCTCCTTCAGCTAGTAGGTATGCTATGACTGCCAAGAATTGTGAACACCTTATATAGGGAATGTGAACAAAACAATTCTGTCCTGGGTCGTTGTAACTCTGTCCTGGGCCATTATGGTAGTTTCATTGGTACTTCACACATTGCTCACCATCAAATTAAATTCAAGTCATTTGCATTTGATTAGTTGGCTGGTGCTTTTCTTTATTTTGACCACAAATGAAGATACCAAAGTCTATTTCCATCAAGATTGAGTTCTAATTAATTAAATAACAGTGACAAATGTAAAAGATGACCTCACAGAACCAAGGCAACCCCAAAGGGAAGCACTTATGAATTTAAACATCATCAATGCCTCCATTAGAGGTAGTCTGAGTTTGTTTACATCAAGCCTTCTTGTTATGTGCTTGTTATGTGTCAGTTAAAACTACCCCGACAAGTAGCACTTACTGAATTTAAAGGACAAGTCAGTGCTAAAGTTAAAGTAATAATAGTGACAGAATGCAATCTGAATGAGATTCTAACCGTCATGGTTGAGTTCTTGGTAGGTGCACTAGTCAATTAAAACTACCCCAACAAGTAGCACTTACTGAATTAAAAGGACAAGTCAGTGCTAAAGTTAAAGTAATAATAGTGACAAAGGATAGAAGATGACAATACAGAGCCAAGACAACCCCAAAGAGATGCACTTATGAATTTAAACATCATCACTGCCTCCATTTGAGGTAGTCTGAGCTGGTTTGCTTCCATTGAGAATGTGTTCTTTGTATGTGCATGAGTCAATACAAAACTACTCTTCTATGCTAAATGAGTTAAATTGAGTTTATTTCCATCAAACATGACTTATTATGTGCACTGGTCAATTACAAGTTTGACCAGTTTTAACATTCTACTTTCCCAAGAATGATCTCTTACCTACTGCTCTGTCTGGTGTCCTCCTTCAGCTAGTAGGTATGCTATGACTGCCAAGAATTGTGAACACCTTATATAGGGAATGTGAACAAAACAATTCTGTCCTGGGTCGTTGTAACTCTGTCCTGGGCCATTATGGTAGTTTCATTGGTATTCCACACATTGCTCACCATCAAATTAAATTCAAGTCATTTGCATTTGATTAGTTGGCTGGTGCTTTTCTTTATTTTGACCACAAATGAAGATACCGTTCCATCAAGATTGAGTTCTAATTAATTAAATAACAGTGACAAATGTAAAAGATGACCTCACAGAACCAAGGCAACCCCAAAGGGAAGCACTTATGAATTTAAACATCATCAATGCCTCCATTAGAGGTAGTCTGAGTTTGTTTACATCAAGCCTTCTTGTTGTGTGCTTGTTATGTGTCAGTTAAAACTACCCCAACAAGTAGCACTTACTGAATTTAAAGGACAAGTCAGTGCTAAAGTTAAAGTAATAATAGTGACAGAATGCAATCTGAATGAGATTCTAACCGTCATGGTTGAGTTCTTGGTAGGTGCACTAGTCAATTAAAACTACCCCAACAAGTAGCACTTACTGAATTAAAAGGACAAGTCAGTGCTAAGGTTAAAGTAATAATAGTGACAAAGGATAGAAGATGACAATACAGAGCCAAGACAACCCCAAAGAGATGCACTTATGAATTTAAACATCATCACTGCCTCCATTTGAGGTAGTCTGGGCTTGTTTGCTTCCATTGAGAATGTGTTCTTTGTATGTGCACGAGTCAATACAAAACTACTCTTCTATGCTAAATGAGTTAAATTGAGTTTATTTCCATCAAACATGACTTATTATGTGCACTGGTCAATTACAACTACCCCAACAAGTAGCACTTACTGAATTAAAAGGACAAGTCAGTGCTAAAGTTAAAGTAATAATAGTGACAAAAGTTTAAACATTCTACTTTCCCAAGATTGATCTCTTACATACTGCTCTGTCTGGTGTCCTCCTTCAGCTAGTAGGTATGCTATGACTGCCAAGAATTGTGAACACCTTATATAGGGAATGTGAACAAAACAATTCTGTCCTGGGTCGTTGTAACTCTGTCCTGGGCCATTATGGTAGTTTCATTGGTACTTCACACATTGCTCACCATCAAATTAAATTCAAGTCATTTGCATTTGATTAGTTGGCTGGTGCTTTTCTTTATTTTGACCACAAATGAAGATACCAAAGTCTATTTCCATCAAGATTGAGTTCTAATTAATTAAATAACAGTGACAAATGTAAAAGATGACCTCACAGAACCAAGGCAACCCCAAAGGGAAGCACTTATGAATTTAAACATCATCAATGCCTCCATTAGAGGTAGTCTGAGTTTGTTTACATCAAGCCTTCTTGTTATGTGCTTGTTATGTGTCAGTTAAAACTACCCCGACAAGTAGCACTTACTGAATTTAAAGGACAAGTCAGTGCTAAAGTTAAAGTAATAATAGTGACAGAATGCAATCTGAATGAGATTCTAACCGTCATGGTTGAGTTCTTGGTAGGTGCACTAGTCAATTAAAACTACCCCAACAAGTAGCACTTACTGAATTAAAAGGACAAGTCAGTGCTAAAGTTAAAGTAATAATAGTGACAAAGGATAGAAGATGACAATACAGAGCCAAGACAACCCCAAAGAGATGCACTTATGAATTTAAACATCATCACTGCCTCCATTTGAGGTAGTCTGAGCTGGTTTGCTTCCATTGAGAATGTGTTCTTTGTATGTGCATGAGTCAATACAAAACTACTCTTCTATGCTAAATGAGTTAAATTGAGTTTATTTCCATCAAACATGACTTATTATGTGCACTGGTCAATTACAACTACCCCAACAAGTAGCACTTACTGAATTTAAAGGACAAGTCAGTGCTAAAGTTAAAGTAATAATAGTGACAAAAGTTTTAACATTCTACTTTCCCAAGAATGATCTCTTACCTACTGCTCTGTCTGGTGTCCTCCTTCAGCTAGTAGGTATGCTATGACTGCCAAGAATTGTGAACACCTTATATAGGGAATGTGAACAAAACAATTCTGTCCTGGGTCGTTGTAACTCTGTCCTGGGCCATTATGGTAGTTTCATTGGTATTCCACACATTGCTCACCATCAAATTAAATTCAAGTCATTTGCATTTGATTAGTTGGCTGGTGCTTTTCTTTATTTTGACCACAAATGAAGATACCTTTCCATCAAGATTGAGTTCTAATTAATTAAATAACAGTGACAAATGTAAAAGATGACCTCACAGAACCAAGGCAACCCCAAAGGGAAGCACTTATGAATTTAAACATCATCAATGCCTCCATTAGAGGTAGTCTGAGTTTGTTTACATCAAGCCTTCTTGTTGTGTGCTTGTTATGTGTCAGTTAAAACTACCCCAACAAGTAGCACTTACTGAATTTAAAGGACAAGTCAGTGCTAAAGTTAAAGTAATAATAGTGACAGAATGCAATCTGAATGAGATTCTAACCGTCATGGTTGAGTTCTTGGTAGGTGCACTAGTCAATTAAAACTACCCCAACAAGTAGCACTTACTGAATTAAAAGGACAAGTCAGTGCTAAGGTTAAAGTAATAATAGTGACAAAGGATAGAAGATGACAATACAGAGCCAAGACAACCCCAAAGAGATGCACTTATGAATTTAAACATCATCACTGCCTCCATTTGAGGTAGTCTGGGCTTGTTTGCTTCCATTGAGAATGTGTTCTTTGTATGTGCACGAGTCAATACAAAACTACTCTTCTATGCTAAATGAGTTAAATTGAGTTTATTTCCATCAAACATGACTTATTATGTGCACTGGTCAATTACAACTACCCCAACAAGTAGCACTTACTGAATTAAAAGGACAAGTCAGTGCTAAAGTTAAAGTAATAATAGTGACAAAAGTTTAAACATTCTACTTTCCCAAGATTGATCTCTTACCTACTGCTCTGTCTGGTGTCCTCCTTCAGCTAGTAGGTATGCTATGACTGCCAAGAATTGTGAACACCTTATATAGGGAATGTGAACAAAACAATTCTGTCCTGGGTCGTTGTAACTCTGTCCTGGGCCATTATGGTAGTTTCATTGGTATTCCACACATTGCTCACCATCAAATTAAATTCAAGTCATTTGCATTTGATTAGTTGGCTGGTGCTTTTCTTTATTTTGACCACAAATGAAGATACCTTTCCATCAAGATTGAGTTCTAATTAATTAAATAACAGTGACAAATGTAAAAGATGACCTCACAGAACCAAGGCAACCCCAAAGGGAAGCACTTATGAATTTAAACATCATCAATGCCTCCATTAGAGGTAGTCTGAGTTTGTTTACATCAAGCCTTCTTGTTGTGTGCTTGTTATGTGTCAGTTAAAACTACCCCAACAAGTAGCACTTACTGAATTAAAAGGACAAGTCAGTGCTAAAGTTAAAGTAATAATAGTGACAAAGGATAGAAGATGACAATACAGAGCCAAGACAACCCCAAAGAGATGCACTTATGAATTTAAACATCATCACTGCCTCCATTTGAGGTAGTCTGAGCTGGTTTGCTTCCATTGAGAATGTGTTCTTTGTATGTGCATGAGTCAATACAAAACTACTCTTCTATGCTAAATGAGTTAAATTGAGTTTATTTCCATCAAACATGACTTATTATGTGCACTGGTCAATTACAACTACCCCAACAAGTAGCACTTACTGAATTTAAAGGACAAGTCAGTGCTAAAGTTAAAGTAATAATAGTGACAAAAGTTTTAACATTCTACTTTCCCAAGAATGATCTCTTACCTACTGCTCTGTCTGGTGTCCTCCTTCAGCTAGTAGGTATGCTATGACTGCCAAGAATTGTGAACACCTTATATAGGGAATGTGAACAAAACAATTCTGTCCTGGGTCGTTGTAACTCTGTCCTGGGCCATTATGGTAGTTTCATTGGTATTCCACACATTGCTCACCATCAAATTAAATTCAAGTCATTTGCATTTGATTAGTTGGCTGGTGCTTTTCTTTATTTTGACCACAAATGAAGATACCTTTCCATCAAGATTGAGTTCTAATTAATTAAATAACAGTGACAAATGTAAAAGATGACCTCACAGAACCAAGGCAACCCCAAAGGGAAGCACTTATGAATTTAAACATCATCAATGCCTCCATTAGAGGTAGTCTGAGTTTGTTTACATCAAGCCTTCTTGTTGTGTGCTTGTTATGTGTCAGTTAAAACTACCCCAACAAGTAGCACTTACTGAATTTAAAGGACAAGTCAGTGCTAAAGTTAAAGTAATAATAGTGACAGAATGCAATCTGAATGAGATTCTAACCGTCATGGTTGAGTTCTTGGTAGGTGCACTAGTCAATTAAAACTACCCCAACAAGTAGCACTTACTGAATTAAAAGGACAAGTCAGTGCTAAGGTTAAAGTAATAATAGTGACAAAGGATAGAAGATGACAATACAGAGCCAAGACAACCCCAAAGAGATGCACTTATGAATTTAAACATCATCACTGCCTCCATTTGAGGTAGTCTGGGCTTGTTTGCTTCCATTGAGAATGTGTTCTTTGTATGTGCACGAGTCAATACAAAACTACTCTTCTATGCTAAATGAGTTAAATTGAGTTTATTTCCATCAAACATGACTTATTATGTGCACTGGTCAATTACAACTACCCCAACAAGTAGCACTTACTGAATTAAAAGGACAAGTCAGTGCTAAAGTTAAAGTAATAATAGTGACAAAAGTTTAAACATTCTACTTTCCCAAGATTGATCTCTTACATACTGCTCTGTCTGGTGTCCTCCTTCAGCTAGTAGGTATGCTATGACTGCCAAGAATTGTGAACACCTTATATAGGGAATGTGAACAAAACAATTCTGTCCTGGGTCGTTGTAACTCTGTCCTGGGCCATTATGGTAGTTTCATTGGTACTTCACACATTGCTCACCATCAAATTAAATTCAAGTCATTTGCATTTGATTAGTTGGCTGGTGCTTTTCTTTATTTTGACCACAAATGAAGATACCAAAGTCTATTTCCATCAAGATTGAGTTCTAATTAATTAAATAACAGTGACAAATGTAAAAGATGACCTCACAGAACCAAGGCAACCCCAAAGGGAAGCACTTATGAATTTAAACATCATCAATGCCTCCATTAGAGGTAGTCTGAGTTTGTTTACATCAAGCCTTCTTGTTATGTGCTTGTTATGTGTCAGTTAAAACTACCCCAACAAGTAGCACTTACTGAATTTAAAGGACAAGTCAGTGCTAAAGTTAAAGTAATAATAGTGACAGAATGCAATCTGAATGAGATTCTAACCGTCATGGTTGAGTTCTTGGTAGGTGCACTAGTCAATTAAAACTACCCCAACAAGTAGCACTTACTGAATTAAAAGGACAAGTCAGTGCTAAGGTTAAAGTAATAATAGTGACAAAGGATAGAAGATGACAATACAGAGCCAAGACAACCCCAAAGAGATGCACTTATGAATTTAAACATCATCACTGCCTCCATTTGAGGTAGTCTGGGCTTGTTTGCTTCCATTGAGAATGTGTTCTTTGTATGTGCACGAGTCAATACAAAACTACTCTTCTATGCTAAATGAGTTAAATTGAGTTTATTTCCATCAAACATGACTTATTATGTGCACTGGTCAATTACAACTACCCCAACAAGTAGCACTTACTGAATTAAAAGGACAAGTCAGTGCTAAAGTTAAAGTAATAATAGTGACAAAAGTTTAAACATTCTACTTTCCCAAGATTGATCTCTTACATACTGCTCTGTCTGGTGTCCTCCTTCAGCTAGTAGGTATGCTATGACTGCCAAGAATTGTGAACACCTTATATAGGGAATGTGAACAAAACAATTCTGTCCTGGGTCGTTGTAACTCTGTCCTGGGCCATTATGGTAGTTTCATTGGTACTTCACACATTGCTCACCATCAAATTAAATTCAAGTCATTTGCATTTGATTAGTTGGCTGGTGCTTTTCTTTATTTTGACCACAAATGAAGATACCAAAGTCTATTTCCATCAAGATTGAGTTCTAATTAATTAAATAACAGTGACAAATGTAAAAGATGACCTCACAGAACCAAGGCAACCCCAAAGGGAAGCACTTATGAATTTAAACATCATCAATGCCTCCATTAGAGGTAGTCTGAGTTTGTTTACATCAAGCCTTCTTGTTATGTGCTTGTTATGTGTCAGTTAAAACTACCCCAACAAGTAGCACTTACTGAATTTAAAGGACAAGTCAGTGCTAAAGTTAAAGTAATAATAGTGACAGAATGCAATCTGAATGAGATTCTAACCGTCATGGTTGAGTTCTTGGTAGGTGCACTAGTCAATTAAAACTACCCCAACAAGTAGCACTTACTGAATTAAAAGGACAAGTCAGTGCTAAAGTTAAAGTAATAATAGTGACAAAGGATAGAAGATGACAATACAGAGCCAAGACAACCCCAAAGAGATGCACTTATGAATTTAAACATCATCACTGCCTCCATTTGAGGTAGTCTGAGCTGGTTTGCTTCCATTGAGAATGTGTTCTTTGTATGTGCACGAGTCAATACAAAACTACTCTTCTATGCTAAATGAGTTAAATTGAGTTTATTTCCATCAAACATGACTTATTATGTGCACTGGTCAATTACAACTACCCCAACAAGTAGCACTTACTGAATTTAAAGGACAAGTCAGTGCTAAAGTTAAAGTAATAATAGTGAGTTTTAACATTCTACTTTCCCAAGATTGATCTCTTACCTACTGCTCTGTCTGGTGTCCTCCTTCAGCTAGTAGGTATGCTATGACTGCCAAGAATTGTGAACACCTTATATAGGGAATGTGAACAAAACAATTCTGTCCTGGGTCGTTGTAACTCTGTCCTGGGCCATTATGGTAGTTTCATTGGTATTCCACACATTGCTCACCATCAAATTAAATTCAAGTCATTTGCATTTGATTAGTTGGCTGGTGCTTTTCTTTATTTTGACCACAAATGAAGATACCTTTCCATCAAGATTGAGTTCTAATTAATTAAATAACAGTGACAAATGTAAAAGATGACCTCACAGAACCAAGGCAACCCCAAAGGGAAGCACTTATGAATTTAAACATCATCAATGCCTCCATTAGAGGTAGTCTGAGTTTGTTTACATCAAGCCTTCTTGTTGTGTGCTTGTTATGTGTCAGTTAAAACTACCCCAACAAGTAGCACTTACTGAATTTAAAGGACAAGTCAGTGCTAAAGTTAAAGTAATAATAGTGACAGAATGCAATCTGAATGAGATTCTAACCGTCATGGTTGAGTTCTTGGTAGGTGCACTAGTCAATTAAAACTACCCCAACAAGTAGCACTTACTGAATTAAAAGGACAAGTCAGTGCTAAGGTTAAAGTAATAATAGTGACAAAGGATAGAAGATGACAATACAGAGCCAAGACAACCCCAAAGAGATGCACTTATGAATTTAAACATCATCACTGCCTCCATTTGAGGTAGTCTGGGCTTGTTTGCTTCCATTGAGAATGTGTTCTTTGTATGTGCACGAGTCAATACAAAACTACTCTTCTATGCTAAATGAGTTAAATTGAGTTTATTTCCATCAAACATGACTTATTATGTGCACTGGTCAATTACAACTACCCCAACAAGTAGCACTTACTGAATTAAAAGGACAAGTCAGTGCTAAAGTTAAAGTAATAATAGTGACAAAAGTTTAAACATTCTACTTTCCCAAGATTGATCTCTTACATACTGCTCTGTCTGGTGTCCTCCTTCAGCTAGTAGGTATGCTATGACTGCCAAGAATTGTGAACACCTTATATAGGGAATGTGAACAAAACAATTCTGTCCTGGGTCGTTGTAACTCTGTCCTGGGCCATTATGGTAGTTTCATTGGTACTTCACACATTGCTCACCATCAAATTAAATTCAAGTCATTTGCATTTGATTAGTTGGCTGGTGCTTTTCTTTATTTTGACCACAAATGAAGATACCAAAGTCTATTTCCATCAAGATTGAGTTCTAATTAATTAAATAACAGTGACAAATGTAAAAGATGACCTCACAGAACCAAGGCAACCCCAAAGGGAAGCACTTATGAATTTAAACATCATCAATGCCTCCATTAGAGGTAGTCTGAGTTTGTTTACATCAAGTTAAAGTTAAAACTACCCCGACAAACTTGTCTGGCCTTCTGTTGCTCTCTTGTTTTTGATCTCCTTCCCACCTGCCCCCCACCCTCTTCTTCTCCCCCCCCTCTTCTTCTCCCCCCCCCCTCTTCTTTCTATGGAAACTAACGTTGCGATGGGAACGATGTACAAAAAAGAATTTCACCCACTTTTTTACCTTGTAAACCTGTGATGTGACAATAAAACTGATTCTGATTCTGATTCTGATTCTTACTGAATTTAAAGGACAAGTCAGTGCTAAAGTTAAAGTAATAATAGTGACAGAATGCAATCTGAATGAGATTCTAACCGTCATGGTTGAGTTCTTGGTAGGTGCACTAGTCAATTAAAACTACCCCAACAAGTAGCACTTACTGAATTAAAAGGACAAGTCAGTGCTAAAGTTAAAGTAATAATAGTGACAAAGGATAGAAGATGACAATACAGAGCCAAGACAACCCCAAAGAGATGCACTTATGAATTTAAACATCATCACTGCCTCCATTTGAGGTAGTCTGAGCTGGTTTGCTTCCATTGAGAATGTGTTCTTTGTATGTGCATGAG
This sequence comes from Gymnoscopelus braueri, assembly GCF_963280865.1. Lineage (NCBI taxonomy): Eukaryota > Metazoa > Chordata > Actinopteri > Myctophiformes > Myctophidae > Gymnoscopelus > Gymnoscopelus braueri. The sequence continues at coordinate 2,337,334 of NC_137620.1, read as the reverse complement.
TCAATACAAAACTACTCTTCTATGCTAAATGAGTTAAATTGAGTTTATTTCCATCAAACATGACTTATTATGTGCACTGGTCAATTACAACTACCCCAACAAGTAGCACTTACTGAATTTAAAGGACAAGTCAGTGCTAAAGTTAAAGTAATAATAGTGACAAAAGTTAACATTCTACTTTCCCAATAATGATCTCTTACCTACTGCTCTGTCTGGTGTCCTCCTTCAGCTAGTAGGTATGCTATGACTGCCAAGAATTGTGAACACCTTATATAGGGAATGTGAACAAAACAATTCTGTCCTGGGTCGTTGTAACTCTGTCCTGGGCCATTATGGTAGTTTCATTGGTATTCCACACATTGCTCACCATCAAATTAAATTCAAGTCATTTGCATTTGATTAGTTGGCTGGTGCTTTTCTTTATTTTGACCACAAATGAAGATACCTTTCCATCAAGATTGAGTTCTAATTAATTAAATAACAGTGACAAATGTAAAAGATGACCTCACAGAACCAAGGCAACCCCAAAGGGAAGCACTTATGAATTTAAACATCATCAATGCCTCCATTAGAGGTAGTCTGAGTTTGTTTACATCAAGCCTTCTTGTTGTGTGCTTGTTATGTGTCAGTTAAAACTACCCCAACAAGTAGCACTTACTGAATTTAAAGGACAAGTCAGTGCTAAAGTTAAAGTAATAATAGTGACAGAATGCAATCTGAATGAGATTCTAACCGTCATGGTTGAGTTCTTGGTAGGTGCACTAGTCAATTAAAACTACCCCAACAAGTAGCACTTACTGAATTAAAAGGACAAGTCAGTGCTAAGGTTAAAGTAATAATAGTGACAAAGGATAGAAGATGACAATACAGAGCCAAGACAACCCCAAAGAGATGCACTTATGAATTTAAACATCATCACTGCCTCCATTTGAGGTAGTCTGGGCTTGTTTGCTTCCATTGAGAATGTGTTCTTTGTATGTGCACGAGTCAATACAAAACTACTCTTCTATGCTAAATGAGTTAAATTGAGTTTATTTCCATCAAACATGACTTATTATGTGCACTGGTCAATTACAACTACCCCAACAAGTAGCACTTACTGAATTAAAAGGACAAGTCAGTGCTAAAGTTAAAGTAATAATAGTGACAAAAGTTTAAACATTCTACTTTCCCAAGATTGATCTCTTACCTACTGCTCTGTCTGGTGTCCTCCTTCAGCTAGTAGGTATGCTATGACTGCCAAGAATTGTGAACACCTTATATAGGGAATGTGAACAAAACAATTCTGTCCTGGGTCGTTGTAACTCTGTCCTGGGCCATTATGGTAGTTTCATTGGTATTCCACACATTGCTCACCATCAAATTAAATTCAAGTCATTTGCATTTGATTAGTTGGCTGGTGCTTTCTTTATTTTGACCACAAATGAAGATACCTTTCCATCAAGATTGAGTTCTAATTAATTAAATAACAGTGACAAATGTAAAAGATGACCTCACAGAACCAAGGCAACCCCAAAGGGAAGCACTTATGAATTTAAACATCATCAATGCCTCCATTAGAGGTAGTCTGAGTTTGTTTACATCAAGCCTTCTTGTTGTGTGCTTGTTATGTGTCAGTTAAAACTACCCCAACAAGTAGCACTTACTGAATTAAAAGGACAAGTCAGTGCTAAAGTTAAAGTATTAATAGTGACAAAGGATAGAAGATGACAATACAGAGCCAAGACAACCCCAAAGAGATGCACTTATGAATTTAAACATCATCACTGCCTCCATTTGAGGTAGTCTGAGCTGGTTTGCTTCCATTGAGAATGTGTTCTTTGTATGTGCATGAGTCAATACAAAACTACTCTTCTATGCTAAATGAGTTAAATTGAGTTTATTTCCATCAAACATGACTTATTATGTGCACTGGTCAATTACAACTACCCCAACAAGTAGCACTTACTGAATTTAAAGGACAAGTCAGTGCTAAAGTTAAAGTAATAATAGTGACAAAAGTTTTAACATTCTACTTTCCCAAGAATGATCTCTTACCTACTGCTCTGTCTGGTGTCCTCCTTCAGCTAGTAGGTATGCTATGACTGCCAAGAATTGTGAACACCTTATATAGGGAATGTGAACAAAACAATTCTGCCCTGGGTCGTTGTAACTCTGTCCTGGGCCATTATGGTAGTTTCATTGGTATTCCACACATTGCTCACCATCAAATTAAATTCAAGTCATTTGCATTTGATTAGTTGGCTGGTGCTTTTCTTTATTTTGACCACAAATGAAGATACCTTTCCATCAAGATTGAGTTCTAATTAATTAAATAACAGTGACAAATGTAAAAGATGACCTCACAGAACCAAGGCAACCCCAAAGGGAAGCACTTATGAATTTAAACATCATCAATGCCTCCATTAGAGGTAGTCTGAGTTTGTTTACATCAAGCCTTCTTGTTGTGTGCTTGTTATGTGTCAGTTAAAACTACCCCAACAAGTAGCACTTACTGAATTTAAAGGACAAGTCAGTGCTAAAGTTAAAGTAATAATAGTGACAGAATGCAATCTGAATGAGATTCTAACCGTCATGGTTGAGTTCTTGGTAGGTGCACTAGTCAATTAAAACTACCCCAACAAGTAGCACTTACTGAATTAAAAGGACAAGTCAGTGCTAAGGTTAAAGTAATAATAGTGACAAAGGATAGAAGATGACAATACAGAGCCAAGACAACCCCAAAGAGATGCACTTATGAATTTAAACATCATCACTGCCTCCATTTGAGGTAGTCTGGGCTTGTTTGCTTCCATTGAGAATGTGTTCTTTGTATGTGCACGAGTCAATACAAAACTACTCTTCTATGCTAAATGAGTTAAATTGAGTTTATTTCCATCAAACATGACTTATTATGTGCACTGGTCAATTACAACTACCCCAACAAGTAGCACTTACTGAATTAAAAGGACAAGTCAGTGCTAAAGTTAAAGTAATAATAGTGACAAAAGTTTAAACATTCTACTTTCCCAAGATTGATCTCTTACATACTGCTCTGTCTGGTGTCCTCCTTCAGCTAGTAGGTATGCTATGACTGCCAAGAATTGTGAACACCTTATATAGGGAATGTGAACAAAACAATTCTGTCCTGGGTCGTTGTAACTCTGTCCTGGGCCATTATGGTAGTTTCATTGGTACTTCACACATTGCTCACCATCAAATTAAATTCAAGTCATTTGCATTTGATTAGTTGGCTGGTGCTTTTCTTTATTTTGACCACAAATGAAGATACCAAAGTCTATTTCCATCAAGATTGAGTTCTAATTAATTAAATAACAGTGACAAATGTAAAAGATGACCTCACAGAACCAAGGCAACCCCAAAGGGAAGCACTTATGAATTTAAACATCATCAATGCCTCCATTAGAGGTAGTCTGAGTTTGTTTACATCAAGCCTTCTTGTTATGTGCTTGTTATGTGTCAGTTAAAACTACCCCAACAAGTAGCACTTACTGAATTTAAAGGACAAGTCAGTGCTAAAGTTAAAGTAATAATAGTGACAGAATGCAATCTGAATGAGATTCTAACCGTCATGGTTGAGTTCTTGGTAGGTGCACTAGTCAATTAAAACTACCCCAACAAGTAGCACTTACTGAATTAAAAGGACAAGTCAGAGCTAAAGTTAAAGTAATAATAGTGACAAAGGATAGAAGATGACAATACAGAGCCAAGACAACCCCAAAGAGATGCACTTATGAATTTAAACATCATCACTGCCTCCATTTGAGGTAGTCTGAGCTGGTTTGCTTCCATTGAGAATGTGTTCTTTGTATGTGCACGAGTCAATACAAAACTACTCTTCTATGCTAAATGAGTTAAATTGAGTTTATTTCCATCAAACATGACTTATTATGTGCACTGGTCAATTACAACTACCCCAACAAGTAGCACTTACTGAATTTAAAGGACAAGTCAGTGCTAAAGTTAAAGTAATAATAGTGACAAAAGTTTAAACATTCTACTTTCCCAAGATTGATCTCTTACCTACTGCTCTGTCTGGTGTCCTCCTTCAGCTAGTAGGTATGCTATGACTGCCAAGAATTGTGAACACCTTATATAGGGAATGTGAACAAAACAATTCTGTCCTGGGTCGTTGTAACTCTGTCCTGGGCCATTATGGTAGTTTCATTGGTATTCCACACATTGCTCACCATCAAATTAAATTCAAGTCATTTGCATTTGATTAGTTGGCTGGTGCTTTTCTTTATTTTGACCACAAATGAAGATACCTTTCCATCAAGATTGAGTTCTAATTAATTAAATAACAGTGACAAATGTAAAAGATGACCTCACAGAACCAAGGCAACCCCAAAGGGAAGCACTTATGAATTTAAACATCATCAATGCCTCCATTAGAGGTAGTCTGAGTTTGTTTACATCAAGCCTTCTTGTTGTGTGCTTGTTATGTGTCAGTTAAAACTACCCCAACAAGTAGCACTTACTGAATTTAAAGGACAAGTCAGTGCTAAAGTTAAAGTAATAATAGTGACAGAATGCAATCTGAATGAGATTCTAACCGTCATGGTTGAGTTCTTGGTAGGTGCACTAGTCAATTAAAACTACCCCAACAAGTAGCACTTACTGAATTAAAAGGACAAGTCAGTGCTAAGGTTAAAGTAATAATAGTGACAAAGGATAGAAGATGACAATACAGAGCCAAGACAACCCCAAAGAGATGCACTTATGAATTTAAACATCATCACTGCCTCCATTTGAGGTAGTCTGGGCTTGTTTGCTTCCATTGAGAATGTGTTCTTTGTATGTGCACGAGTCAATACAAAACTACTCTTCTATGCTAAATGAGTTAAATTGAGTTTATTTCCATCAAACATGACTTATTATGTGCACTGGTCAATTACAACTACCCCAACAAGTAGCACTTACTGAATTAAAAGGACAAGTCAGTGCTAAAGTTAAAGTAATAATAGTGACAAAAGTTTAAACATTCTACTTTCCCAAGATTGATCTCTTACATACTGCTCTGTCTGGTGTCCTCCTTCAGCTAGTAGGTATGCTATGACTGCCAAGAATTGTGAACACCTTATATAGGGAATGTGAACAAAACAATTCTGTCCTGGGTCGTTGTAACTCTGTCCTGGGCCATTATGGTAGTTTCATTGGTACTTCACACATTGCTCACCATCAAATTAAATTCAAGTCATTTGCATTTGATTAGTTGGCTGGTGCTTTTCTTTATTTTGACCACAAATGAAGATACCAAAGTCTATTTCCATCAAGATTGAGTTCTAATTAATTAAATAACAGTGACAAATGTAAAAGATGACCTCACAGAACCAAGGCAACCCCAAAGGGAAGCACTTATGAATTTAAACATCATCAATGCCTCCATTAGAGGTAGTCTGAGTTTGTTTACATCAAGCCTTCTTGTTATGTGCTTGTTATGTGTCAGTTAAAACTACCCCAACAAGTAGCACTTACTGAATTTAAAGGACAAGTCAGTGCTAAAGTTAAAGTAATAATAGTGACAGAATGCAATCTGAATGAGATTCTAACCGTCATGGTTGAGTTCTTGGTAGGTGCACTAGTCAATTAAAACTACCCCAACAAGTAGCACTTACTGAATTAAAAGGACAAGTCAGTGCTAAAGTTAAAGTAATAATAGTGACAAAGGATAGAAGATGACAATACAGAGCCAAGACAACCCCAAAGAGATGCACTTATGAATTTAAACATCATCACTGCCTCCATTTGAGGTAGTCTGAGCTGGTTTGCTTCCATTGAGAATGTGTTCTTTGTATGTGCACGAGTCAATACAAAACTACTCTTCTATGCTAAATGAGTTAAATTGAGTTTATTTCCATCAAACATGACTTATTATGTGCACTGGTCAATTACAACTACCCCAACAAGTAGCACTTACTGAATTTAAAGGACAAGTCAGTGCTAAAGTTAAAGTAATAATAGTGACAAAAGTTTAAACATTCTACTTTCCCAAGATTGATCTCTTACCTACTGCTCTGTCTGGTGTCCTCCTTCAGCTAGTAGGTATGCTATGACTGCCAAGAATTGTGAACACCTTATATAGGGAATGTGAACAAAACAATTCTGTCCTGGGTCGTTGTAACTCTGTCCTGGGCCATTATGGTAGTTTCATTGGTATTCCACACATTGCTCACCATCAAATTAAATTCAAGTCATTTGCATTTGATTAGTTGGCTGGTGCTTTTCTTTATTTTGACCACAAATGAAGATACCTTTCCATCAAGATTGAGTTCTAATTAATTAAATAACAGTGACAAATGTAAAAGATGACCTCACAGAACCAAGGCAACCCCAAAGGGAAGCACTTATGAATTTAAACATCATCAATGCCTCCATTAGAGGTAGTCTGAGTTTGTTTACATCAAGCCTTCTTGTTGTGTGCTTGTTATGTGTCAGTTAAAACTACCCCAACAAGTAGCACTTACTGAATTTAAAGGACAAGTCAGTGCTAAAGTTAAAGTAATAATAGTGACAGAATGCAATCTGAATGAGATTCTAACCGTCATGGTTGAGTTCTTGGTAGGTGCACTAGTCAATTAAAACTACCCCAACAAGTAGCACTTACTGAATTAAAAGGACAAGTCAGTGCTAAGGTTAAAGTAATAATAGTGACAAAGGATAGAAGATGACAATACAGAGCCAAGACAACCCCAAAGAGATGCACTTATGAATTTAAACATCATCACTGCCTCCATTTGAGGTAGTCTGGGCTTGTTTGCTTCCATTGAGAATGTGTTCTTTGTATGTGCACGAGTCAATACAAAACTACTCTTCTATGCTAAATGAGTTAAATTGAGTTTATTTCCATCAAACATGACTTATTATGTGCACTGGTCAATTACAACTACCCCAACAAGTAGCACTTACTGAATTAAAAGGACAAGTCAGTGCTAAAGTTAAAGTAATAATAGTGACAAAAGTTTAAACATTCTACTTTCCCAAGATTGATCTCTTACATACTGCTCTGTCTGGTGTCCTCCTTCAGCTAGTAGGTATGCTATGACTGCCAAGAATTGTGAACACCTTATATAGGGAATGTGAACAAAACAATTCTGTCCTGGGTCGTTGTAACTCTGTCCTGGGCCATTATGGTAGTTTCATTGGTACTTCACACATTGCTCACCATCAAATTAAATTCAAGTCATTTGCATTTGATTAGTTGGCTGGTGCTTTTCTTTATTTTGACCACAAATGAAGATACCAAAGTCTATTTCCATCAAGATTGAGTTCTAATTAATTAAATAACAGTGACAAATGTAAAAGATGACCTCACAGAACCAAGGCAACCCCAAAGGGAAGCACTTATGAATTTAAACATCATCAATGCCTCCATTAGAGGTAGTCTGAGTTTGTTTACATCAAGCCTTCTTGTTATGTGCTTGTTATGTGTCAGTTAAAACTACCCCAACAAGTAGCACTTACTGAATTTAAAGGACAAGTCAGTGCTAAAGTTAAAGTAATAATAGTGACAGAATGCAATCTGAATGAGATTCTAACCGTCATGGTTGAGTTCTTGGTAGGTGCACTAGTCAATTAAAACTACCCCAACAAGTAGCACTTACTGAATTAAAAGGACAAGTCAGTGCTAAAGTTAAAGTAATAATAGTGACAAAGGATAGAAGATGACAATACAGAGCCAAGACAACCCCAAAGAGATGCACTTATGAATTTAAACATCATCACTGCCTCCATTTGAGGTAGTCTGAGCTGGTTTGCTTCCATTGAGAATGTGTTCTTTGTATGTGCACGAGTCAATACAAAACTACTCTTCTATGCTAAATGAGTTAAATTGAGTTTATTTCCATCAAACATGACTTATTATGTGCACTGGTCAATTACAACTACCCCAACAAGTAGCACTTACTGAATTTAAAGGACAAGTCAGTGCTAAAGTTAAAGTAATAATAGTGACAAAAGTTTAAACATTCTACTTTCCCAAGATTGATCTCTTACCTACTGCTCTGTCTGGTGTCCTCCTTCAGCTAGTAGGTATGCTATGACTGCCAAGAATTGTGAACACCTTATATAGGGAATGTGAACAAAACAATTCTGTCCTGGGTCGTTGTAACTCTGTCCTGGGCCATTATGGTAGTTTCATTGGTATTCCACACATTGCTCACCATCAAATTAAATTCAAGTCATTTGCATTTGATTAGTTGGCTGGTGCTTTTCTTTATTTTGACCACAAATGAAGATACCTTTCCATCAAGATTGAGTTCTAATTAATTAAATAACAGTGACAAATGTAAAAGATGACCTCACAGAACCAAGGCAACCCCAAAGGGAAGCACTTATGAATTTAAACATCATCAATGCCTCCATTAGAGGTAGTCTGAGTTTGTTTACATCAAGCCTTCTTGTTGTGTGCTTGTTATGTGTCAGTTAAAACTACCCCAACAAGTAGCACTTACTGAATTTAAAGGACAAGTCAGTGCTAAAGTTAAAGTAATAATAGTGACAGAATGCAATCTGAATGAGATTCTAACCGTCATGGTTGAGTTCTTGGTAGGTGCACTAGTCAATTAAAACTACCCCAACAAGTAGCACTTACTGAATTAAAAGGACAAGTCAGTGCTAAGGTTAAAGTAATAATAGTGACAAAGGATAGAAGATGACAATACAGAGCCAAGACAACCCCAAAGAGATGCACTTATGAATTTAAACATCATCACTGCCTCCATTTGAGGTAGTCTGGGCTTGTTTGCTTCCATTGAGAATGTGTTCTTTGTATGTGCACGAGTCAATACAAAACTACTCTTCTATGCTAAATGAGTTAAATTGAGTTTATTTCCATCAAACATGACTTATTATGTGCACTGGTCAATTACAACTACCCCAACAAGTAGCACTTACTGAATTAAAAGGACAAGTCAGTGCTAAAGTTAAAGTAATAATAGTGACAAAAGTTTAAACATTCTACTTTCCCAAGATTGATCTCTTACATACTGCTCTGTCTGGTGTCCTCCTTCAGCTAGTAGGTATGCTATGACTGCCAAGAATTGTGAACACCTTATATAGGGAATGTGAACAAAACAATTCTGTCCTGGGTCGTTGTAACTCTGTCCTGGGCCATTATGGTAGTTTCATTGGTACTTCACACATTGCTCACCATCAAATTAAATTCAAGTCATTTGCATTTGATTAGTTGGCTGGTGCTTTTCTTTATTTTGACCACAAATGAAGATACCAAAGTCTATTTCCATCAAGATTGAGTTCTAATTAATTAAATAACAGTGACAAATGTAAAAGATGACCTCACAGAACCAAGGCAACCCCAAAGGGAAGCACTTATGAATTTAAACATCATCAATGCCTCCATTAGAGGTAGTCTGAGTTTGTTTACATCAAGCCTTCTTGTTATGTGCTTGTTATGTGTCAGTTAAAACTACCCCAACAAGTAGCACTTACTGAATTTAAAGGACAAGTCAGTGCTAAAGTTAAAGTAATAATAGTGACAGAATGCAATCTGAATGAGATTCTAACCGTCATGGTTGAGTTCTTGGTAGGTGCACTAGTCAATTAAAACTACCCCAACAAGTAGCACTTACTGAATTAAAAGGACAAGTCAGTGCTAAAGTTAAAGTAATAATAGTGACAAAGGATAGAAGATGACAATACAGAGCCAAGACAACCCCAAAGAGATGCACTTATGAATTTAAACATCATCACTGCCTCCATTTGAGGTAGTCTGAGCTGGTTTGCTTCCATTGAGAATGTGTTCTTTGTATGTGCACGAGTCAATACAAAACTACTCTTCTATGCTAAATGAGTTAAATTGAGTTTATTTCCATCAAACATGACTTATTATGTGCACTGGTCAATTACAACTACCCCAACAAGTAGCACTTACTGAATTTAAAGGACAAGTCAGTGCTAAAGTTAAAGTAATAATAGTGACAAAAGTTTAAACATTCTACTTTCCCAAGATTGATCTCTTACCTACTGCTCTGTCTGGTGTCCTCCTTCAGCTAGTAGGTATGCTATGACTGCCAAGAATTGTGAACACCTTATATAGGGAATGTGAACAAAACAATTCTGTCCTGGGTCGTTGTAACTCTGTCCTGGGCCATTATGGTAGTTTCATTGGTATTCCACACATTGCTCACCATCAAATTAAATTCAAGTCATTTGCATTTGATTAGTTGGCTGGTGCTTTTCTTTATTTTGACCACAAATGAAGATACCTTTCCATCAAGATTGAGTTCTAATTAATTAAATAACAGTGACAAATGTAAAAGATGACCTCACAGAACCAAGGCAACCCCAAAGGGAAGCACTTATGAATTTAAACATCATCAATGCCTCCATTAGAGGTAGTCTGAGTTTGTTTACATCAAGCCTTCTTGTTGTGTGCTTGTTATGTGTCAGTTAAAACTACCCCAACAAGTAGCACTTACTGAATTTAAAGGACAAGTCAGTGCTAAAGTTAAAGTAATAATAGTGACAGAATGCAATCTGAATGAGATTCTAACCGTCATGGTTGAGTTCTTGGTAGGTGCACTAGTCAATTAAAACTACCCCAACAAGTAGCACTTACTGAATTAAAAGGACAAGTCAGTGCTAAGGTTAAAGTAATAATAGTGACAAAGGATAGAAGATGACAATACAGAGCCAAGACAACCCCAAAGAGATGCACTTATGAATTTAAACATCATCACTGCCTCCATTTGAGGTAGTCTGGGCTTGTTTGCTTCCATTGAGAATGTGTTCTTTGTATGTGCACGAGTCAATACAAAACTACTCTTCTATGCTAAATGAGTTAAATTGAGTTTATTTCCATCAAACATGACTTATTATGTGCACTGGTCAATTACAACTACCCCAACAAGTAGCACTTACTGAATTAAAAGGACAAGTCAGTGCTAAAGTTAAAGTAATAATAGTGACAAAAGTTTAAACATTCTACTTTCCCAAGATTGATCTCTTACATACTGCTCTGTCTGGTGTCCTCCTTCAGCTAGTAGGTATGCTATGACTGCCAAGAATTGTGAACACCTTATATAGGGAATGTGAACAAAACAATTCTGTCCTGGGTCGTTGTAACTCTGTCCTGGGCCATTATGGTAGTTTCATTGGTACTTCACACATTGCTCACCATCAAATTAAATTCAAGTCATTTGCATTTGATTAGTTGGCTGGTGCTTTTCTTTATTTTGACCACAAATGAAGATACCAAAGTCTATTTCCATCAAGATTGAGTTCTAATTAATTAAATAACAGTGACAAATGTAAAAGATGACCTCACAGAACCAAGGCAACCCCAAAGGGAAGCACTTATGAATTTAAACATCATCAATGCCTCCATTAGAGGTAGTCTGAGTTTGTTTACATCAAGCCTTCTTGTTATGTGCTTGTTATGTGTCAGTTAAAACTACCCCAACAAGTAGCACTTACTGAATTTAAAGGACAAGTCAGTGCTAAAGTTAAAGTAATAATAGTGACAGAATGCAATCTGAATGAGATTCTAACCGTCATGGTTGAGTTCTTGGTAGGTGCACTAGTCAATTAAAACTACCCCAACAAGTAGCACTTACTGAATTAAAAGGACAAGTCAGTGCTAAAGTTAAAGTAATAATAGTGACAAAGGATAGAAGATGACAATACAGAGCCAAGACAACCCCAAAGAGATGCACTTATGAATTTAAACATCATCACTGCCTCCATTTGAGGTAGTCTGAGCTGGTTTGCTTCCATTGAGAATGTGTTCTTTGTATGTGCACGAGTCAATACAAAACTACTCTTCTATGCTAAATGAGTTAAATTGAGTTTATTTCCATCAAACATGACTTATTATGTGCACTGGTCAATTACAACTACCCCAACAAGTAGCACTTACTGAATTTAAAGGACAAGTCAGTGCTAAAGTTAAAGTAATAATAGTGACAAAAGTTTAAACATTCTACTTTCCCAAGATTGATCTCTTACCTACTGCTCTGTCTGGTGTCCTCCTTCAGCTAGTAGGTATGCTATGACTGCCAAGAATTGTGAACACCTTATATAGGGAATGTGAACAAAACAATTCTGTCCTGGGTCGTTGTAACTCTGTCCTGGGCCATTATGGTAGTTTCATTGGTATTCCACACATTGCTCACCATCAAATTAAATTCAAGTCATTTGCATTTGATTAGTTGGCTGGTGCTTTTCTTTATTTTGACCACAAATGAAGATACCTTTCCATCAAGATTGAGTTCTAATTAATTAAATAACAGTGACAAATGTAAAAGATGACCTCACAGAACCAAGGCAACCCCAAAGGGAAGCACTTATGAATTTAAACATCATCAATGCCTCCATTAGAGGTAGTCTGAGTTTGTTTACATCAAGCCTTCTTGTTGTGTGCTTGTTATGTGTCAGTTAAAACTACCCCAACAAGTAGCACTTACTGAATTTAAAGGACAAGTCAGTGCTAAAGTTAAAGTAATAATAGTGACAGAATGCAATCTGAATGAGATTCTAACCGTCATGGTTGAGTTCTTGGTAGGTGCACTAGTCAATTAAAACTACCCCAACAAGTAGCACTTACTGAATTAAAAGGACAAGTCAGTGCTAAGGTTAAAGTAATAATAGTGACAAAGGATAGAAGATGACAATACAGAGCCAAGACAACCCCAAAGAGATGCACTTATGAATTTAAACATCATCACTGCCTCCATTTGAGGTAGTCTGGGCTTGTTTGCTTCCATTGAGAATGTGTTCTTTGTATGTGCACGAGTCAATACAAAACTACTCTTCTATGCTAAATGAGTTAAATTGAGTTTATTTCCATCAAACATGACTTATTATGTGCACTGGTCAATTACAACTACCCCAACAAGTAGCACTTACTGAATTAAAAGGACAAGTCAGTGCTAAAGTTAAAGTAATAATAGTGACAAAAGTTTAAACTTTCTACTTTCCCAAGATTGATCTCTTACATACTGCTCTGTCTGGTGTCCTCCTTCAGCTAGTAGGTATGCTATGACTGCCAAGAATTGTGAACACCTTATATAGGGAATGTGAACAAAACAATTCTGTCCTGGGTCGTTGTAACTCTGTCCTGGGCCATTATGGTAGTTTCATTGGTACTTCACACATTGCTCACCATCAAATTAAATTCAAGTCATTTGCATTTGATTAGTTGGCTGGTGCTTTTCTTTATTTTGACCACAAATGAAGATACCAAAGTCTATTTCCATCAAGATTGAGTTCTAATTAATTAAATAACAGTGACAAATGTAAAAGATGACCTCACAGAACCAAGGCAACCCCAAAGGGAAGCACTTATGAATTTAAACATCATCAATGCCTCCATTAGAGGTAGTCTGAGTTTGTTTACATCAAGCCTTCTTGTTATGTGCTTGTTATGTGTCAGTTAAAACTACCCCAACAAGTAGCACTTACTGAATTTAAAGGACAAGTCAGTGCTAAAGTTAAAGTAATAATAGTGACAGAATGCAATCTGAATGAGATTCTAACCGTCATGGTTGAGTTCTTGGTAGGTGCACTAGTCAATTAAAACTACCCCAACAAGTAGCACTTACTGAATTAAAAGGACAAGTCAGTGCTAAGGTTAAAGTAATAATAGTGACAAAGGATAGAAGATGACAATACAGAGCCAAGACAACCCCAAAGAGATGCACTTATGAATTTAAACATCATCACTGCCTCCATTTGAGGTAGTCTGGGCTTGTTTGCTTCCATTGAGAATGTGTTCTTTGTATGTGCACGAGTCAATACAAAACTACTCTTCTATGCTAAATGAGTTAAATTGAGTTTATTTCCATCAAACATGACTTATTATGTGCACTGGTCAATTACAACTACCCCAACAAGTAGCACTTACTGAATTTAAAGGACAAGTCAGTGCTAAAGTTAAAGTAATAATAGTGACAAAAGTTTTAACATTCTACTTTCCCAAGAATGATCTCTTACCTACTGCTCTGTCTGGTGTCCTCCTTCAGCTAGTAGGTATGCTATGACTGCCAAGAATTGTGAACACCTTATATAGGGAATGTGAACAAAACAATTCTGTCCTGGGTCGTTGTAACTCTGTCCTGGGCCATTATGGTAGTTTCATTGGTATTCCACACATTGCTCACCATCAAATTAAATTCAAGTCATTTGCATTTGATTAGTTGGCTGGTGCTTTTCTTTATTTTGACCACAAATGAAGATACCGTTCCATCAAGATTGAGTTCTAATTAATTAAATAACAGTGACAAATGTAAAAGATGACCTCACAGAACCAAGGCAACCCCAAAGGGAAGCACTTATGAATTTAAACATCATCAATGCCTCCATTAGAGGTAGTCTGAGTTTGTTTACATCAAGCCTTCTTGTTGTGTGCTTGTTATGTGTCAGTTAAAACTACCCCAACAAGTAGCACTTACTGAATTTAAAGGACAAGTCAGTGCTAAAGTTAAAGTAATAATAGTGACAGAATGCAATCTGAATGAGATTCTAACCGTCATGGTTGAGTTCTTGGTAGGTGCACTAGTCAATTAAAACTACCCCAACAAGTAGCACTTACTGAATTAAAAGGACAAGTCAGTGCTAAGGTTAAAGTAATAATAGTGACAAAGGATAGAAGATGACAATACAGAGCCAAGACAACCCCAAAGAGATGCACTTATGAATTTAAACATCATCACTGCCTCCATTTGAGGTAGTCTGGGCTTGTTTGCTTCCATTGAGAATGTGTTCTTTGTATGTGCACGAGTCAATACAAAACTACTCTTCTATGCTAAATGAGTTAAATTGAGTTTATTTCCATCAAACATGACTTATTATGTGCACTGGTCAATTACAACTACCCCAACAAGTAGCACTTACTGAATTAAAAGGACAAGTCAGTGCTAAAGTTAAAGTAATAATAGTGACAAAAGTTTAAACTTTCTACTTTCCCAAGATTGATCTCTTACATACTGCTCTGTCTGGTGTCCTCCTTCAGCTAGTAGGTATGCTATGACTGCCAAGAATTGTGAACACCTTATATAGGGAATGTGAACAAAACAATTCTGTCCTGGGTCGTTGTAACTCTGTCCTGGGCCATTATGGTAGTTTCATTGGTACTTCACACATTGCTCACCATCAAATTAAATTCAAGTCATTTGCATTTGATTAGTTGGCTGGTGCTTTTCTTTATTTTGACCACAAATGAAGATACCAAAGTCTATTTCCATCAAGATTGAGTTCTAATTAATTAAATAACAGTGACAAATGTAAAAGATGACCTCACAGAACCAAGGCAACCCCAAAGGGAAGCACTTATGAATTTAAACATCATCAATGCCTCCATTAGAGGTAGTCTGAGTTTGTTTACATCAAGCCTTCTTGTTATGTGCTTGTTATGTGTCAGTTAAAACTACCCCGACAAGTAGCACTTACTGAATTTAAAGGACAAGTCAGTGCTAAAGTTAAAGTAATAATAGTGACAGAATGCAATCTGAATGAGATTCTAACCGTCATGGTTGAGTTCTTGGTAGGTGCACTAGTCAATTAAAACTACCCCAACAAGTAGCACTTACTGAATTAAAAGGACAAGTCAGTGCTAAAGTTAAAGTAATAATAGTGACAAAGGATAGAAGATGACAATACAGAGCCAAGACAACCCCAAAGAGATGCACTTATGAATTTAAACATCATCACTGCCTCCATTTGAGGTAGTCTGAGCTGGTTTGCTTCCATTGAGAATGTGTTCTTTGTATGTGCATGAGTCAATACAAAACTACTCTTCTATGCTAAATGAGTTAAATTGAGTTTATTTCCATCAAACATGACTTATTATGTGCACTGGTCAATTACAACTACCCCAACAAGTAGCACTTACTGAATTTAAAGGACAAGTCAGTGCTAAAGTTAAAGTAATAATAGTGACAAAAGTTTTAACATTCTACTTTCCCAAGAATGATCTCTTACCTACTGCTCTGTCTGGTGTCCTCCTTCAGCTAGTAGGTATGCTATGACTGCCAAGAATTGTGAACACCTTATATAGGGAATGTGAACAAAACAATTCTGTCCTGGGTCGTTGTAACTCTGTCCTGGGCCATTATGGTAGTTTCATTGGTATTCCACACATTGCTCACCATCAAATTAAATTCAAGTCATTTGCATTTGATTAGTTGGCTGGTGCTTTTCTTTATTTTGACCACAAATGAAGATACCTTTCCATCAAGATTGAGTTCTAATTAATTAAATAACAGTGACAAATGTAAAAGATGACCTCACAGAACCAAGGCAACCCCAAAGGGAAGCACTTATGAATTTAAACATCATCAATGCCTCCATTAGAGGTAGTCTGAGTTTGTTTACATCAAGCCTTCTTGTTGTGTGCTTGTTATGTGTCAGTTAAAACTACCCCAACAAGTAGCACTTACTGAATTTAAAGGACAAGTCAGTGCTAAAGTTAAAGTAATAATAGTGACAGAATGCAATCTGAATGAGATTCTAACCGTCATGGTTGAGTTCTTGGTAGGTGCACTAGTCAATTAAAACTACCCCAACAAGTAGCACTTACTGAATTAAAAGGACAAGTCAGTGCTAAGGTTAAAGTAATAATAGTGACAAAGGATAGAAGATGACAATACAGAGCCAAGACAACCCCAAAGAGATGCACTTATGAATTTAAACATCATCACTGCCTCCATTTGAGGTAGTCTGGGCTTGTTTGCTTCCATTGAGAATGTGTTCTTTGTATGTGCACGAGTCAATACAAAACTACTCTTCTATGCTAAATGAGTTAAATTGAGTTTATTTCCATCAAACATGACTTATTATGTGCACTGGTCAATTACAACTACCCCAACAAGTAGCACTTACTGAATTAAAAGGACAAGTCAGTGCTAAAGTTAAAGTAATAATAGTGACAAAAGTTTAAACATTCTACTTTCCCAAGATTGATCTCTTACATACTGCTCTGTCTGGTGTCCTCCTTCAGCTAGTAGGTATGCTATGACTGCCAAGAATTGTGAACACCTTATATAGGGAATGTGAACAAAACAATTCTGTCCTGGGTCGTTGTAACTCTGTCCTGGGCCATTATGGTAGTTTCATTGGTACTTCACACATTGCTCACCATCAAATTAAATTCAAGTCATTTGCATTTGATTAGTTGGCTGGTGCTTTTCTTTATTTTGACCACAAATGAAGATACCAAAGTCTATTTCCATCAAGATTGAGTTCTAATTAATTAAATAACAGTGACAAATGTAAAAGATGACCTCACAGAACCAAGGCAACCCCAAAGGGAAGCACTTATGAATTTAAACATCATCAATGCCTCCATTAGAGGTAGTCTGAGTTTGTTTACATCAAGCATTCTTGTTATGTGCTTGTTATGTGTCAGTTAAAACTACCCCAACAAGTAGCACTTACTGAATTTAAAGGACAAGTCAGTGCTAAAGTTAAAGTAATAATAGTGACAGAATGCAATCTGAATGAGATTCTAACCGTCATGGTTGAGTTCTTGGTAGGTGCACTAGTCAATTAAAACTACCCCAACAAGTAGCACTTACTGAATTAAAAGGACAAGTCAGTGCTAAAGTTAAAGTAATAATAGTGACAAAGGATAGAAGATGACAATACAGAGCCAAGACAACCCCAAAGAGATGCACTTATGAATTTAAACATCATCACTGCCTCCATTTGAGGTAGTCTGAGCTGGTTTGCTTCCATTGAGAATGTGTTCTTTGTATGTGCACGAGTCAATACAAAACTACTCTTCTATGCTAAATGAGTTAAATTGAGTTTATTTCCATCAAACATGACTTATTATGTGCACTGGTCAATTACAACTACCCCAACAAGTAGCACTTACTGAATTTAAAGGACAAGTCAGTGCTAAAGTTAAAGTAATAATAGTGACAAAAGTTTAAACATTCTACTTTCCCAAGATTGATCTCTTACCTACTGCTCTGTCTGGTGTCCTCCTTCAGCTAGTAGGTATGCTATGACTGCCAAGAATTGTGAACACCTTATATAGGGAATGTGAACAAAACAATTCTGTCCTGGGTCGTTGTAACTCTGTCCTGGGCCATTATGGTAGTTTCATTGGTATTCCACACATTGCTCACCATCAAATTAAATTCAAGTCATTTGCATTTGATTAGTTGGCTGGTGCTTTTCTTTATTTTGACCACAAATGAAGATACCTTTCCATCAAGATTGAGTTCTAATTAATTAAATAACAGTGACAAATGTAAAAGATGACCTCACAGAACCAAGGCAACCCCAAAGGGAAGCACTTATGAATTTAAACATCATCAATGCCTCCATTAGAGGTAGTCTGAGTTTGTTTACATCAAGCCTTCTTGTTGTGTGCTTGTTATGTGTCAGTTAAAACTACCCCAACAAGTAGCACTTACTGAATTTAAAGGACAAGTCAGTGCTAAAGTTAAAGTAATAATAGTGACAGAATGCAATCTGAATGAGATTCTAACCGTCATGGTTGAGTTCTTGGTAGGTGCACTAGTCAATTAAAACTACCCCAACAAGTAGCACTTACTGAATTAAAAGGACAAGTCAGTGCTAAGGTTAAAGTAATAATAGTGACAAAGGATAGAAGATGACAATACAGAGCCAAGACAACCCCAAAGAGATGCACTTATGAATTTAAACATCATCACTGCCTCCATTTGAGGTAGTCTGGGCTTGTTTGCTTCCATTGAGAATGTGTTCTTTGTATGTGCACGAGTCAATACAAAACTACTCTTCTATGCTAAATGAGTTAAATTGAGTTTATTTCCATCAAACATGACTTATTATGTGCACTGGTCAATTACAACTACCCCAACAAGTAGCACTTACTGAATTAAAAGGACAAGTCAGTGCTAAAGTTAAAGTAATAATAGTGACAAAAGTTTAAACTTTCTACTTTCCCAAGATTGATCTCTTACATACTGCTCTGTCTGGTGTCCTCCTTCAGCTAGTAGGTATGCTATGACTGCCAAGAATTGTGAACACCTTATATAGGGAATGTGAACAAAACAATTCTGTCCTGGGTCGTTGTAACTCTGTCCTGGGCCATTATGGTAGTTTCATTGGTACTTCACACATTGCTCACCATCAAATTAAATTCAAGTCATTTGCATTTGATTAGTTGGCTGGTGCTTTTCTTTATTTTGACCACAAATGAAGATACCAAAGTCTATTTCCATCAAGATTGAGTTCTAATTAATTAAATAACAGTGACAAATGTAAAAGATGACCTCACAGAACCAAGGCAACCCCAAAGGGAAGCACTTATGAATTTAAACATCATCAATGCCTCCATTAGAGGTAGTCTGAGTTTGTTTACATCAAGCCTTCTTGTTATGTGCTTGTTATGTGTCAGTTAAAACTACCCCAACAAGTAGCACTTACTGAATTTAAAGGACAAGTCAGTGCTAAAGTTAAAGTAATAATAGTGACAGAATGCAATCTGAATGAGATTCTAACCGTCATGGTTGAGTTCTTGGTAGGTGCACTAGTCAATTAAAACTACCCCAACAAGTAGCACTTACTGAATTAAAAGGACAAGTCAGTGCTAAGGTTAAAGTAATAATAGTGACAAAGGATAGAAGATGACAATACAGAGCCAAGACAACCCCAAAGAGATGCACTTATGAATTTAAACATCATCACTGCCTCCATTTGAGGTAGTCTGGGCTTGTTTGCTTCCATTGAGAATGTGTTCTTTGTATGTGCACGAGTCAATACAAAACTACTCTTCTATGCTAAATGAGTTAAATTGAGTTTATTTCCATCAAACATGACTTATTATGTGCACTGGTCAATTACAACTACCCCAACAAGTAGCACTTACTGAATTTAAAGGACAAGTCAGTGCTAAAGTTAAAGTAATAATAGTGACAAAAGTTTTAACATTCTACTTTCCCAAGAATGATCTCTTACCTACTGCTCTGTCTGGTGTCCTCCTTCAGCTAGTAGGTATGCTATGACTGCCAAGAATTGTGAACACCTTATATAGGGAATGTGAACAAAACAATTCTGTCCTGGGTCGTTGTAACTCTGTCCTGGGCCATTATGGTAGTTTCATTGGTATTCCACACATTGCTCACCATCAAATTAAATTCAAGTCATTTGCATTTGATTAGTTGGCTGGTGCTTTTCTTTATTTTGACCACAAATGAAGATACCGTTCCATCAAGATTGAGTTCTAATTAATTAAATAACAGTGACAAATGTAAAAGATGACCTCACAGAACCAAGGCAACCCCAAAGGGAAGCACTTATGAATTTAAACATCATCAATGCCTCCATTAGAGGTAGTCTGAGTTTGTTTACATCAAGCCTTCTTGTTGTGTGCTTGTTATGTGTCAGTTAAAACTACCCCAACAAGTAGCACTTACTGAATTTAAAGGACAAGTCAGTGCTAAAGTTAAAGTAATAATAGTGACAGAATGCAATCTGAATGAGATTCTAACCGTCATGGTTGAGTTCTTGGTAGGTGCACTAGTCAATTAAAACTACCCCAACAAGTAGCACTTACTGAATTAAAAGGACAAGTCAGTGCTAAGGTTAAAGTAATAATAGTGACAAAGGATAGAAGATGACAATACAGAGCCAAGACAACCCCAAAGAGATGCACTTATGAATTTAAACATCATCACTGCCTCCATTTGAGGTAGTCTGGGCTTGTTTGCTTCCATTGAGAATGTGTTCTTTGTATGTGCACGAGTCAATACAAAACTACTCTTCTATGCTAAATGAGTTAAATTGAGTTTATTTCCATCAAACATGACTTATTATGTGCACTGGTCAATTACAACTACCCCAACAAGTAGCACTTACTGAATTAAAAGGACAAGTCAGTGCTAAAGTTAAAGTAATAATAGTGACAAAAGTTTAAACATTCTACTTTCCCAAGATTGATCTCTTACATACTGCTCTGTCTGGTGTCCTCCTTCAGCTAGTAGGTATGCTATGACTGCCAAGAATTGTGAACACCTTATATAGGGAATGTGAACAAAACAATTCTGTCCTGGGTCGTTGTAACTCTGTCCTGGGCCATTATGGTAGTTTCATTGGTACTTCACACATTGCTCACCATCAAATTAAATTCAAGTCATTTGCATTTGATTAGTTGGCTGGTGCTTTTCTTTATTTTGACCACAAATGAAGATACCAAAGTCTATTTCCATCAAGATTGAGTTCTAATTAATTAAATAACAGTGACAAATGTAAAAGATGACCTCACAGAACCAAGGCAACCCCAAAGGGAAGCACTTATGAATTTAAACATCATCAATGCCTCCATTAGAGGTAGTCTGAGTTTGTTTACATCAAGTTAAAGTTAAAACTACCCCGACAAACTTGTCTGGCCTTCTGTTGCTCTCTTGTTTTTGATCTCCTTCCCACCTGCCCCCCACCCTCTTCTTCTCCCCCCCCTCTTCTTCTCCCCCCCCCCTCTTCTTTCTATGGAAACTAACGTTGCGATGGGAACGATGTACAAAAAAGAATTTCACCCACTTTTTTACCTTGTAAACCTGTGATGTGACAATAAAACTGATTCTGATTCTGATTCTGATTCTTACTGAATTTAAAGGACAAGTCAGTGCTAAAGTTAAAGTAATAATAGTGACAGAATGCAATCTGAATGAGATTCTAACCGTCATGGTTGAGTTCTTGGTAGGTGCACTAGTCAATTAAAACTACCCCAACAAGTAGCACTTACTGAATTAAAAGGACAAGTCAGTGCTAAAGTTAAAGTAATAATAGTGACAAAGGATAGAAGATGACAATACAGAGCCAAGACAACCCCAAAGAGATGCACTTATGAATTTAAACATCATCACTGCCTCCATTTGAGGTAGTCTGAGCTGGTTTGCTTCCATTGAGAATGTGTTCTTTGTATGTGCATGAGTCAATACAAAACTACTCTTCTATGCTAAATGAGTTAAATTGAGTTTATTTCCATCAAACATGACTTATTATGTGCACTGGTCAATTACAACTACCCCAACAAGTAGCACTTACTGAATTTAAAGGACAAGTCAGTGCTAAAGTTAAAGTAATAATAGTGACAAAAGTTAACATTCTACTTTCCCAATAATGATCTCTTACCTACTGCTCTGTCTGGTGTCCTCCTTCAGCTAGTAGGTATGCTATGACTGCCAAGAATTGTGAACACCTTATATAGGGAATGTGAACAAAACAATTCTGTCCTGGGTCGTTGTAACTCTGTCCTGGGCCATTATGGTAGTTTCATTGGTATTCCACACATTGCTCACCATCAAATTAAATTCAAGTCATTTGCATTTGATTAGTTGGCTGGTGCTTTTCTTTATTTTGACCACAAATGAAGATACCTTTCCATCAAGATTGAGTTCTAATTAATTAAATAACAGTGACAAATGTAAAAGATGACCTCACAGAACCAAGGCAACCCCAAAGGGAAGCACTTATGAATTTAAACATCATCAATGCCTCCATTAGAGGTAGTCTGAGTTTGTTTACATCAAGCCTTCTTGTTGTGTGCTTGTTATGTGTCAGTTAAAACTACCCCAACAAGTAGCACTTACTGAATTTAAAGGACAAGTCAGTGCTAAAGTTAAAGTAATAATAGTGACAGAATGCAATCTGAATGAGATTCTAACCGTCATGGTTGAGTTCTTGGTAGGTGCACTAGTCAATTAAAACTACCCCAACAAGTAGCACTTACTGAATTAAAAGGACAAGTCAGTGCTAAGGTTAAAGTAATAATAGTGACAAAGGATAGAAGATGACAATACAGAGCCAAGACAACCCCAAAGAGATGCACTTATGAATTTAAACATCATCACTGCCTCCATTTGAGGTAGTCTGGGCTTGTTTGCTTCCATTGAGAATGTGTTCTTTGTATGTGCACGAGTCAATACAAAACTACTCTTCTATGCTAAATGAGTTAAATTGAGTTTATTTCCATCAAACATGACTTATTATGTGCACTGGTCAATTACAACTACCCCAACAAGTAGCACTTACTGAATTAAAAGGACAAGTCAGTGCTAAAGTTAAAGTAATAATAGTGACAAAAGTTTAAACATTCTACTTTCCCAAGATTGATCTCTTACCTACTGCTCTGTCTGGTGTCCTCCTTCAGCTAGTAGGTATGCTATGACTGCCAAGAATTGTGAACACCTTATATAGGGAATGTGAACAAAACAATTCTGTCCTGGGTCGTTGTAACTCTGTCCTGGGCCATTATGGTAGTTTCATTGGTATTCCACACATTGCTCACCATCAAATTAAATTCAAGTCATTTGCATTTGATTAGTTGGCTGGTGCTTTCTTTATTTTGACCACAAATGAAGATACCTTTCCATCAAGATTGAGTTCTAATTAATTAAATAACAGTGACAAATGTAAAAGATGACCTCACAGAACCAAGGCAACCCCAAAGGGAAGCACTTATGAATTTAAACATCATCAATGCCTCCATTAGAGGTAGTCTGAGTTTGTTTACATCAAGCCTTCTTGTTGTGTGCTTGTTATGTGTCAGTTAAAACTACCCCAACAAGTAGCACTTACTGAATTAAAAGGACAAGTCAGTGCTAAAGTTAAAGTAATAATAGTGACAAAGGATAGAAGATGACAATACAGAGCCAAGACAACCCCAAAGAGATGCACTTATGAATTTAAACATCATCACTGCCTCCATTTGAGGTAGTCTGAGCTGGTTTGCTTCCATTGAGAATGTGTTCTTTGTATGTGCATGAGTCAATACAAAACTACTCTTCTATGCTAAATGAGTTAAATTGAGTTTATTTCCATCAAACATGACTTATTATGTGCACTGGTCAATTACAACTACCCCAACAAGTAGCACTTACTGAATTTAAAGGACAAGTCAGTGCTAAAGTTAAAGTAATAATAGTGACAAAAGTTTTAACATTCTACTTTCCCAAGAATGATCTCTTACCTACTGCTCTGTCTGGTGTCCTCCTTCAGCTAGTAGGTATGCTATGACTGCCAAGAATTGTGAACACCTTATATAGGGAATGTGAACAAAACAATTCTGTCCTGGGTCGTTGTAACTCTGTCCTGGGCCATTATGGTAGTTTCATTGGTATTCCACACATTGCTCACCATCAAATTAAATTCAAGTCATTTGCATTTGATTAGTTGGCTGGTGCTTTTCTTTATTTTGACCACAAATGAAGATACCTTTCCATCAAGATTGAGTTCTAATTAATTAAATAACAGTGACAAATGTAAAAGATGACCTCACAGAACCAAGGCAACCCCAAAGGGAAGCACTTATGAATTTAAACATCATCAATGCCTCCATTAGAGGTAGTCTGAGTTTGTTTACATCAAGCCTTCTTGTTGTGTGCTTGTTATGTGTCAGTTAAAACTACCCCAACAAGTAGCACTTACTGAATTTAAAGGACAAGTCAGTGCTAAAGTTAAAGTAATAATAGTGACAGAATGCAATCTGAATGAGATTCTAACCGTCATGGTTGAGTTCTTGGTAGGTGCACTAGTCAATTAAAACTACCCCAACAAGTAGCACTTACTGAATTAAAAGGACAAGTCAGTGCTAAGGTTAAAGTAATAATAGTGACAAAGGATAGAAGATGACAATACAGAGCCAAGACAACCCCAAAGAGATGCACTTATGAATTTAAACATCATCACTGCCTCCATTTGAGGTAGTCTGGGCTTGTTTGCTTCCATTGAGAATGTGTTCTTTGTATGTGCACGAGTCAATACAAAACTACTCTTCTATGCTAAATGAGTTAAATTGAGTTTATTTCCATCAAACATGACTTATTATGTGCACTGGTCAATTACAACTACCCCAACAAGTAGCACTTACTGAATTAAAAGGACAAGTCAGTGCTAAAGTTAAAGTAATAATAGTGACAAAAGTTTAAACATTCTACTTTCCCAAGATTGATCTCTTACATACTGCTCTGTCTGGTGTCCTCCTTCAGCTAGTAGGTATGCTATGACTGCCAAGAATTGTGAACACCTTATATAGGGAATGTGAACAAAACAATTCTGTCCTGGGTCGTTGTAACTCTGTCCTGGGCCATTATGGTAGTTTCATTGGTACTTCACACATTGCTCACCATCAAATTAAATTCAAGTCATTTGCATTTGATTAGTTGGCTGGTGCTTTTCTTTATTTTGACCACAAATGAAGATACCAAAGTCTATTTCCATCAAGATTGAGTTCTAATTAATTAAATAACAGTGACAAATGTAAAAGATGACCTCACAGAACCAAGGCAACCCCAAAGGGAAGCACTTATGAATTTAAACATCATCAATGCCTCCATTAGAGGTAGTCTGAGTTTGTTTACATCAAGCCTTCTTGTTATGTGCTTGTTATGTGTCAGTTAAAACTACCCCAACAAGTAGCACTTACTGAATTTAAAGGACAAGTCAGTGCTAAAGTTAAAGTAATAATAGTGACAGAATGCAATCTGAATGAGATTCTAACCGTCATGGTTGAGTTCTTGGTAGGTGCACTAGTCAATTAAAACTACCCCAACAAGTAGCACTTACTGAATTAAAAGGACAAGTCAGAGCTAAAGTTAAAGTAATAATAGTGACAAAGGATAGAAGATGACAATACAGAGCCAAGACAACCCCAAAGAGATGCACTTATGAATTTAAACATCATCACTGCCTCCATTTGAGGTAGTCTGAGCTGGTTTGCTTCCATTGAGAATGTGTTCTTTGTATGTGCACGAGTCAATACAAAACTACTCTTCTATGCTAAATGAGTTAAATTGAGTTTATTTCCATCAAACATGACTTATTATGTGCACTGGTCAATTACAACTACCCCAACAAGTAGCACTTACTGAATTTAAAGGACAAGTCAGTGCTAAAGTTAAAGTAATAATAGTGACAAAAGTTTAAACATTCTACTTTCCCAAGATTGATCTCTTACCTACTGCTCTGTCTGGTGTCCTCCTTCAGCTAGTAGGTATGCTATGACTGCCAAGAATTGTGAACACCTTATATAGGGAATGTGAACAAAACAATTCTGTCCTGGGTCGTTGTAACTCTGTCCTGGGCCATTATGGTGGTTTCATTGGTACTTCACACATTGCTCACCATCAAATTAAATTCAAGTCATTTGCATTTGATTAGTTGGCTGGTGCTTTTCTTTATTTTGACCACAAATGAAGATACCTTTCCATCAAGATTGAGTTCTAATTAATTAAATAACAGTGACAAATGTAAAAGATGACCTCACAGAACCAAGGCAACCCCAAAGGGAAGCACTTATGAATTTAAACATCATCAATGCCTCCATTAGAGGTAGTCTGAGTTTGTTTACATCAAGCCTTCTTGTTGTGTGCTTGTTATGTGTCAGTTAAAACTACCCCAACAAGTAGCACTTACTGAATTTAAAGGACAAGTCAGTGCTAAAGTTAAAGTAATAATAGTGACAGAATGCAATCTGAATGAGATTCTAACCGTCATGGTTGAGTTCTTGGTAGGTGCACTAGTCAATTAAAACTACCCCAACAAGTAGCACTTACTGAATTAAAAGGACAAGTCAGTGCTAAGGTTAAAGTAATAATAGTGACAAAGGATGGAAGATGACAATACAGAGCCAAGACAACCCCAAAGAGATGCACTTATGAATTTAAACATCATCACTGCCTCCATTTGAGGTAGTCTGAGCTTGTTTGCTTCCATTGAGAATGTGTTCTTTGTATGTGCACGAGTCAATACAAAACTACTCTTCTATGCTAAATGAGTTAAATTGAGTTTATTTCCATCAAACATGACTTATTATGTGCACTGGTCAATTACAACTACCCCAACAAGTAGCACTTACTGAATTAAAAGGACAAGTCAGTGCTAAAGTTAAAGTAATAATAGTGACAAAAGTTTAAACATTCTACTTTCCCAAGATTGATCTCTTACATACTGCTCTGTCTGGTGTCCTCCTTCAGCTAGTAGGTATGCTATGACTGCCAAGAATTGTGAACACCTTATATAGGGAATGTGAACAAAACAATTCTGTCCTGGGTCGTTGTAACTCTGTCCTGGGCCATTATGGTAGTTTCATTGGTACTTCACACATTGCTCACCATCAAATTAAATTCAAGTCATTTGCATTTGATTAGTTGGCTGGTGCTTTTCTTTATTTTGACCACAAATGAAGATACCAAAGTCTATTTCCATCAAGATTGAGTTCTAATTAATTAAATAACAGTGACAAATGTAAAAGATGACCTCACAGAACCAAGGCAACCCCAAAGGGAAGCACTTATGAATTTAAACATCATCAATGCCTCCATTAGAGGTAGTCTGAGTTTGTTTACATCAAGCCTTCTTGTTATGTGCTTGTTATGTGTCAGTTAAAACTACCCCAACAAGTAGCACTTACTGAATTTAAAGGACAAGTCAGTGCTAAAGTTAAAGTAATAATAGTGACAGAATGCAATCTGAATGAGATTCTAACCGTCATGGTTGAGTTCTTGGTAGGTGCACTAGTCAATTAAAACTACCCCAACAAGTAGCACTTACTGAATTAAAAGGACAAGTCAGTGCTAAAGTTAAAGTAATAATAGTGACAAAGGATAGAAGATGACAATACAGAGCCAAGACAAC
Source organism: Gymnoscopelus braueri (assembly GCF_963280865.1). NCBI lineage: Eukaryota > Metazoa > Chordata > Actinopteri > Myctophiformes > Myctophidae > Gymnoscopelus > Gymnoscopelus braueri. The sequence continues at coordinate 2,309,749 of NC_137620.1, read as the reverse complement.
CCCAAAGAGATGCACTTATGAATTTAAACATCATCACTGCCTCCATTTGAGGTAGTCTGAGCTGGTTTGCTTCCATTGAGAATGTGTTCTTTGTATGTGCACGAGTCAATACAAAACTACTCTTCTATGCTAAATGAGTTAAATTGAGTTTATTTCCATCAAACATGACTTATTATGTGCACTGGTCAATTACAACTACCCCAACAAGTAGCACTTACTGAATTTAAAGGACAAGTCAGTGCTAAAGTTAAAGTAATAATAGTGACAAAAGTTTAAACATTCTACTTTCCCAAGATTGATCTCTTACCTACTGCTCTGTCTGGTGTCCTCCTTCAGCTAGTAGGTATGCTATGACTGCCAAGAATTGTGAACACCTTATATAGGGAATGTGAACAAAACAATTCTGTCCTGGGTCGTTGTAACTCTGTCCTGGGCCATTATGGTAGTTTCATTGGTATTCCACACATTGCTCACCATCAAATTAAATTCAAGTCATTTGCATTTGATTAGTTGGCTGGTGCTTTTCTTTATTTTGACCACAAATGAAGATACCTTTCCATCAAGATTGAGTTCTAATTAATTAAATAACAGTGACAAATGTAAAAGATGACCTCACAGAACCAAGGCAACCCCAAAGGGAAGCACTTATGAATTTAAACATCATCAATGCCTCCATTAGAGGTAGTCTGAGTTTGTTTACATCAAGCCTTCTTGTTGTGTGCTTGTTATGTGTCAGTTAAAACTACCCCAACAAGTAGCACTTACTGAATTTAAAGGACAAGTCAGTGCTAAAGTTAAAGTAATAATAGTGACAGAATGCAATCTGAATGAGATTCTAACCGTCATGGTTGAGTTCTTGGTAGGTGCACTAGTCAATTAAAACTACCCCAACAAGTAGCACTTACTGAATTAAAAGGACAAGTCAGTGCTAAGGTTAAAGTAATAATAGTGACAAAGGATAGAAGATGACAATACAGAGCCAAGACAACCCCAAAGAGATGCACTTATGAATTTAAACATCATCACTGCCTCCATTTGAGGTAGTCTGGGCTTGTTTGCTTCCATTGAGAATGTGTTCTTTGTATGTGCACGAGTCAATACAAAACTACTCTTCTATGCTAAATGAGTTAAATTGAGTTTATTTCCATCAAACATGACTTATTATGTGCACTGGTCAATTACAACTACCCCAACAAGTAGCACTTACTGAATTAAAAGGACAAGTCAGTGCTAAAGTTAAAGTAATAATAGTGACAAAAGTTTAAACATTCTACTTTCCCAAGATTGATCTCTTACATACTGCTCTGTCTGGTGTCCTCCTTCAGCTAGTAGGTATGCTATGACTGCCAAGAATTGTGAACACCTTATATAGGGAATGTGAACAAAACAATTCTGTCCTGGGTCGTTGTAACTCTGTCCTGGGCCATTATGGTAGTTTCATTGGTACTTCACACATTGCTCACCATCAAATTAAATTCAAGTCATTTGCATTTGATTAGTTGGCTGGTGCTTTTCTTTATTTTGACCACAAATGAAGATACCAAAGTCTATTTCCATCAAGATTGAGTTCTAATTAATTAAATAACAGTGACAAATGTAAAAGATGACCTCACAGAACCAAGGCAACCCCAAAGGGAAGCACTTATGAATTTAAACATCATCAATGCCTCCATTAGAGGTAGTCTGAGTTTGTTTACATCAAGCCTTCTTGTTGTGTGCTTGTTATGTGTCAGTTAAAACTACCCCAACAAGTAGCACTTACTGAATTTAAAGGACAAGTCAGTGCTAAAGTTAAAGTAATAATAGTGACAGAATGCAATCTGAATGAGATTCTAACCGTCATGGTTGAGTTCTTGGTAGGTGCACTAGTCAATTAAAACTACCCCAACAAGTAGCACTTACTGAATTAAAAGGACAAGTCAGTGCTAAGGTTAAAGTAATAATAGTGACAAAGGATAGAAGATGACAATACAGAGCCAAGACAACCCCAAAGAGATGCACTTATGAATTTAAACATCATCACTGCCTCCATTTGAGGTAGTCTGGGCTTGTTTGCTTCCATTGAGAATGTGTTCTTTGTATGTGCACGAGTCAATACAAAACTACTCTTCTATGCTAAATGAGTTAAATTGAGTTTATTTCCATCAAACATGACTTATTATGTGCACTGGTCAATTACAACTACCCCAACAAGTAGCACTTACTGAATTAAAAGGACAAGTCAGTGCTAAAGTTAAAGTAATAATAGTGACAAAAGTTTAAACATTCTACTTTCCCAAGATTGATCTCTTACATACTGCTCTGTCTGGTGTCCTCCTTCAGCTAGTAGGTATGCTATGACTGCCAAGAATTGTGAACACCTTATATAGGGAATGTGAACAAAACAATTCTGTCCTGGGTCGTTGTAACTCTGTCCTGGGCCATTATGGTAGTTTCATTGGTACTTCACACATTGCTCACCATCAAATTAAATTCAAGTCATTTGCATTTGATTAGTTGGCTGGTGCTTTTCTTTATTTTGACCACAAATGAAGATACCAAAGTCTATTTCCATCAAGATTGAGTTCTAATTAATTAAATAACAGTGACAAATGTAAAAGATGACCTCACAGAACCAAGGCAACCCCAAAGGGAAGCACTTATGAATTTAAACATCATCAATGCCTCCATTAGAGGTAGTCTGAGTTTGTTTACATCAAGCCTTCTTGTTATGTGCTTGTTATGTGTCAGTTAAAACTACCCCAACAAGTAGCACTTACTGAATTTAAAGGACAAGTCAGTGCTAAAGTTAAAGTAATAATAGTGACAGAATGCAATCTGAATGAGATTCTAACCGTCATGGTTGAGTTCTTGGTAGGTGCACTAGTCAATTAAAACTACCCCAACAAGTAGCACTTACTGAATTAAAAGGACAAGTCAGTGCTAAAGTTAAAGTAATAATAGTGACAAAGGATAGAAGATGACAATACAGAGCCAAGACAACCCCAAAGAGATGCACTTATGAATTTAAACATCATCACTGCCTCCATTTGAGGTAGTCTGAGCTGGTTTGCTTCCATTGAGAATGTGTTCTTTGTATGTGCACGAGTCAATACAAAACTACTCTTCTATGCTAAATGAGTTAAATTGAGTTTATTTCCATCAAACATGACTTATTATGTGCACTGGTCAATTACAACTACCCCAACAAGTAGCACTTACTGAATTTAAAGGACAAGTCAGTGCTAAAGTTAAAGTAATAATAGTGACAAAAGTTTAAACATTCTACTTTCCCAAGATTGATCTCTTACCTACTGCTCTGTCTGGTGTCCTCCTTCAGCTAGTAGGTATGCTATGACTGCCAAGAATTGTGAACACCTTATATAGGGAATGTGAACAAAACAATTCTGTCCTGGGTCGTTGTAACTCTGTCCTGGGCCATTATGGTGGTTTCATTGGTACTTCACACATTGCTCACCATCAAATTAAATTCAAGTCATTTGCATTTGATTAGTTGGCTGGTGCTTTTCTTTATTTTGACCACAAATGAAGATACCTTTCCATCAAGATTGAGTTCTAATTAATTAAATAACAGTGACAAATGTAAAAGATGACCTCACAGAACCAAGGCAACCCCAAAGGGAAGCACTTATGAATTTAAACATCATCAATGCCTCCATTAGAGGTAGTCTGAGTTTGTTTACATCAAGCCTTCTTGTTGTGTGCTTGTTATGTGTCAGTTAAAACTACCCCAACAAGTAGCACTTACTGAATTTAAAGGACAAGTCAGTGCTAAAGTTAAAGTAATAATAGTGACAGAATGCAATCTGAATGAGATTCTAACCGTCATGGTTGAGTTCTTGGTAGGTGCACTAGTCAATTAAAACTACCCCAACAAGTAGCACTTACTGAATTAAAAGGACAAGTCAGTGCTAAGGTTAAAGTAATAATAGTGACAAAGGATGGAAGATGACAATACAGAGCCAAGACAACCCCAAAGAGATGCACTTATGAATTTAAACATCATCACTGCCTCCATTTGAGGTAGTCTGAGCTTGTTTGCTTCCATTGAGAATGTGTTCTTTGTATGTGCACGAGTCAATACAAAACTACTCTTCTATGCTAAATGAGTTAAATTGAGTTTATTTCCATCAAACATGACTTATTATGTGCACTGGTCAATTACAACTACCCCAACAAGTAGCACTTACTGAATTAAAAGGACAAGTCAGTGCTAAAGTTAAAGTAATAATAGTGACAAAAGTTTAAACATTCTACTTTCCCAAGATTGATCTCTTACATACTGCTCTGTCTGGTGTCCTCCTTCAGCTAGTAGGTATGCTATGACTGCCAAGAATTGTGAACACCTTATATAGGGAATGTGAACAAAACAATTCTGTCCTGGGTCGTTGTAACTCTGTCCTGGGCCATTATGGTAGTTTCATTGGTACTTCACACATTGCTCACCATCAAATTAAATTCAAGTCATTTGCATTTGATTAGTTGGCTGGTGCTTTTCTTTATTTTGACCACAAATGAAGATACCAAAGTCTATTTCCATCAAGATTGAGTTCTAATTAATTAAATAACAGTGACAAATGTAAAAGATGACCTCACAGAACCAAGGCAACCCCAAAGGGAAGCACTTATGAATTTAAACATCATCAATGCCTCCATTAGAGGTAGTCTGAGTTTGTTTACATCAAGCCTTCTTGTTATGTGCTTGTTATGTGTCAGTTAAAACTACCCCAACAAGTAGCACTTACTGAATTTAAAGGACAAGTCAGTGCTAAAGTTAAAGTAATAATAGTGACAGAATGCAATCTGAATGAGATTCTAACCGTCATGGTTGAGTTCTTGGTAGGTGCACTAGTCAATTAAAACTACCCCAACAAGTAGCACTTACTGAATTAAAAGGACAAGTCAGTGCTAAAGTTAAAGTAATAATAGTGACAAAGGATAGAAGATGACAATACAGAGCCAAGACAACCCCAAAGAGATGCACTTATGAATTTAAACATCATCACTGCCTCCATTTGAGGTAGTCTGAGCTGGTTTGCTTCCATTGAGAATGTGTTCTTTGTATGTGCACGAGTCAATACAAAACTACTCTTCTATGCTAAATGAGTTAAATTGAGTTTATTTCCATCAAACATGACTTATTATGTGCACTGGTCAATTACAACTACCCCAACAAGTAGCACTTACTGAATTTAAAGGACAAGTCAGTGCTAAAGTTAAAGTAATAATAGTGACAAAAGTTTAAACATTCTACTTTCCCAAGATTGATCTCTTACCTACTGCTCTGTCTGGTGTCCTCCTTCAGCTAGTAGGTATGCTATGACTGCCAAGAATTGTGAACACCTTATATAGGGAATGTGAACAAAACAATTCTGTCCTGGGTCGTTGTAACTCTGTCCTGGGCCATTATGGTAGTTTCATTGGTATTCCACACATTGCTCACCATCAAATTAAATTCAAGTCATTTGCATTTGATTAGTTGGCTGGTGCTTTTCTTTATTTTGACCACAAATGAAGATACCTTTCCATCAAGATTGAGTTCTAATTAATTAAATAACAGTGACAAATGTAAAAGATGACCTCACAGAACCAAGGCAACCCCAAAGGGAAGCACTTATGAATTTAAACATCATCAATGCCTCCATTAGAGGTAGTCTGAGTTTGTTTACATCAAGCCTTCTTGTTGTGTGCTTGTTATGTGTCAGTTAAAACTACCCCAACAAGTAGCACTTACTGAATTTAAAGGACAAGTCAGTGCTAAAGTTAAAGTAATAATAGTGACAGAATGCAATCTGAATGAGATTCTAACCGTCATGGTTGAGTTCTTGGTAGGTGCACTAGTCAATTAAAACTACCCCAACAAGTAGCACTTACTGAATTAAAAGGACAAGTCAGTGCTAAGGTTAAAGTAATAATAGTGACAAAGGATAGAAGATGACAATACAGAGCCAAGACAACCCCAAAGAGATGCACTTATGAATTTAAACATCATCACTGCCTCCATTTGAGGTAGTCTGGGCTTGTTTGCTTCCATTGAGAATGTGTTCTTTGTATGTGCACGAGTCAATACAAAACTACTCTTCTATGCTAAATGAGTTAAATTGAGTTTATTTCCATCAAACATGACTTATTATGTGCACTGGTCAATTACAACTACCCCAACAAGTAGCACTTACTGAATTAAAAGGACAAGTCAGTGCTAAAGTTAAAGTAATAATAGTGACAAAAGTTTAAACATTCTACTTTCCCAAGATTGATCTCTTACATACTGCTCTGTCTGGTGTCCTCCTTCAGCTAGTAGGTATGCTATGACTGCCAAGAATTGTGAACACCTTATATAGGGAATGTGAACAAAACAATTCTGTCCTGGGTCGTTGTAACTCTGTCCTGGGCCATTATGGTAGTTTCATTGGTACTTCACACATTGCTCACCATCAAATTAAATTCAAGTCATTTGCATTTGATTAGTTGGCTGGTGCTTTTCTTTATTTTGACCACAAATGAAGATACCAAAGTCTATTTCCATCAAGATTGAGTTCTAATTAATTAAATAACAGTGACAAATGTAAAAGATGACCTCACAGAACCAAGGCAACCCCAAAGGGAAGCACTTATGAATTTAAACATCATCAATGCCTCCATTAGAGGTAGTCTGAGTTTGTTTACATCAAGCCTTCTTGTTATGTGCTTGTTATGTGTCAGTTAAAACTACCCCAACAAGTAGCACTTACTGAATTTAAAGGACAAGTCAGTGCTAAAGTTAAAGTAATAATAGTGACAGAATGCAATCTGAATGAGATTCTAACCGTCATGGTTGAGTTCTTGGTAGGTGCACTAGTCAATTAAAACTACCCCAACAAGTAGCACTTACTGAATTAAAAGGACAAGTCAGTGCTAAAGTTAAAGTAATAATAGTGACAAAGGATAGAAGATGACAATACAGAGCCAAGACAACCCCAAAGAGATGCACTTATGAATTTAAACATCATCACTGCCTCCATTTGAGGTAGTCTGAGCTGGTTTGCTTCCATTGAGAATGTGTTCTTTGTATGTGCACGAGTCAATACAAAACTACTCTTCTATGCTAAATGAGTTAAATTGAGTTTATTTCCATCAAACATGACTTATTATGTGCACTGGTCAATTACAACTACCCCAACAAGTAGCACTTACTGAATTTAAAGGACAAGTCAGTGCTAAAGTTAAAGTAATAATAGTGACAAAAGTTTAAACATTCTACTTTCCCAAGATTGATCTCTTACCTACTGCTCTGTCTGGTGTCCTCCTTCAGCTAGTAGGTATGCTATGACTGCCAAGAATTGTGAACACCTTATATAGGGAATGTGAACAAAACAATTCTGTCCTGGGTCGTTGTAACTCTGTCCTGGGCCATTATGGTAGTTTCATTGGTATTCCACACATTGCTCACCATCAAATTAAATTCAAGTCATTTGCATTTGATTAGTTGGCTGGTGCTTTTCTTTATTTTGACCACAAATGAAGATACCTTTCCATCAAGATTGAGTTCTAATTAATTAAATAACAGTGACAAATGTAAAAGATGACCTCACAGAACCAAGGCAACCCCAAAGGGAAGCACTTATGAATTTAAACATCATCAATGCCTCCATTAGAGGTAGTCTGAGTTTGTTTACATCAAGCCTTCTTGTTGTGTGCTTGTTATGTGTCAGTTAAAACTACCCCAACAAGTAGCACTTACTGAATTTAAAGGACAAGTCAGTGCTAAAGTTAAAGTAATAATAGTGACAGAATGCAATCTGAATGAGATTCTAACCGTCATGGTTGAGTTCTTGGTAGGTGCACTAGTCAATTAAAACTACCCCAACAAGTAGCACTTACTGAATTAAAAGGACAAGTCAGTGCTAAGGTTAAAGTAATAATAGTGACAAAGGATAGAAGATGACAATACAGAGCCAAGACAACCCCAAAGAGATGCACTTATGAATTTAAACATCATCACTGCCTCCATTTGAGGTAGTCTGGGCTTGTTTGCTTCCATTGAGAATGTGTTCTTTGTATGTGCACGAGTCAATACAAAACTACTCTTCTATGCTAAATGAGTTAAATTGAGTTTATTTCCATCAAACATGACTTATTATGTGCACTGGTCAATTACAACTACCCCAACAAGTAGCACTTACTGAATTAAAAGGACAAGTCAGTGCTAAAGTTAAAGTAATAATAGTGACAAAAGTTTAAACATTCTACTTTCCCAAGATTGATCTCTTACATACTGCTCTGTCTGGTGTCCTCCTTCAGCTAGTAGGTATGCTATGACTGCCAAGAATTGTGAACACCTTATATAGGGAATGTGAACAAAACAATTCTGTCCTGGGTCGTTGTAACTCTGTCCTGGGCCATTATGGTAGTTTCATTGGTACTTCACACATTGCTCACCATCAAATTAAATTCAAGTCATTTGCATTTGATTAGTTGGCTGGTGCTTTTCTTTATTTTGACCACAAATGAAGATACCAAAGTCTATTTCCATCAAGATTGAGTTCTAATTAATTAAATAACAGTGACAAATGTAAAAGATGACCTCACAGAACCAAGGCAACCCCAAAGGGAAGCACTTATGAATTTAAACATCATCAATGCCTCCATTAGAGGTAGTCTGAGTTTGTTTACATCAAGCCTTCTTGTTATGTGCTTGTTATGTGTCAGTTAAAACTACCCCAACAAGTAGCACTTACTGAATTTAAAGGACAAGTCAGTGCTAAAGTTAAAGTAATAATAGTGACAGAATGCAATCTGAATGAGATTCTAACCGTCATGGTTGAGTTCTTGGTAGGTGCACTAGTCAATTAAAACTACCCCAACAAGTAGCACTTACTGAATTAAAAGGACAAGTCAGTGCTAAAGTTAAAGTAATAATAGTGACAAAGGATAGAAGATGACAATACAGAGCCAAGACAACCCCAAAGAGATGCACTTATGAATTTAAACATCATCACTGCCTCCATTTGAGGTAGTCTGAGCTGGTTTGCTTCCATTGAGAATGTGTTCTTTGTATGTGCACGAGTCAATACAAAACTACTCTTCTATGCTAAATGAGTTAAATTGAGTTTATTTCCATCAAACATGACTTATTATGTGCACTGGTCAATTACAACTACCCCAACAAGTAGCACTTACTGAATTTAAAGGACAAGTCAGTGCTAAAGTTAAAGTAATAATAGTGACAAAAGTTTAAACATTCTACTTTCCCAAGATTGATCTCTTACCTACTGCTCTGTCTGGTGTCCTCCTTCAGCTAGTAGGTATGCTATGACTGCCAAGAATTGTGAACACCTTATATAGGGAATGTGAACAAAACAATTCTGTCCTGGGTCGTTGTAACTCTGTCCTGGGCCATTATGGTAGTTTCATTGGTATTCCACACATTGCTCACCATCAAATTAAATTCAAGTCATTTGCATTTGATTAGTTGGCTGGTGCTTTTCTTTATTTTGACCACAAATGAAGATACCTTTCCATCAAGATTGAGTTCTAATTAATTAAATAACAGTGACAAATGTAAAAGATGACCTCACAGAACCAAGGCAACCCCAAAGGGAAGCACTTATGAATTTAAACATCATCAATGCCTCCATTAGAGGTAGTCTGAGTTTGTTTACATCAAGCCTTCTTGTTGTGTGCTTGTTATGTGTCAGTTAAAACTACCCCAACAAGTAGCACTTACTGAATTTAAAGGACAAGTCAGTGCTAAAGTTAAAGTAATAATAGTGACAGAATGCAATCTGAATGAGATTCTAACCGTCATGGTTGAGTTCTTGGTAGGTGCACTAGTCAATTAAAACTACCCCAACAAGTAGCACTTACTGAATTAAAAGGACAAGTCAGTGCTAAGGTTAAAGTAATAATAGTGACAAAGGATAGAAGATGACAATACAGAGCCAAGACAACCCCAAAGAGATGCACTTATGAATTTAAACATCATCACTGCCTCCATTTGAGGTAGTCTGGGCTTGTTTGCTTCCATTGAGAATGTGTTCTTTGTATGTGCACGAGTCAATACAAAACTACTCTTCTATGCTAAATGAGTTAAATTGAGTTTATTTCCATCAAACATGACTTATTATGTGCACTGGTCAATTACAACTACCCCAACAAGTAGCACTTACTGAATTTAAAGGACAAGTCAGTGCTAAAGTTAAAGTAATAATAGTGACAAAAGTTTTAACATTCTACTTTCCCAAGAATGATCTCTTACCTACTGCTCTGTCTGGTGTCCTCCTTCAGCTAGTAGGTATGCTATGACTGCCAAGAATTGTGAACACCTTATATAGGGAATGTGAACAAAACAATTCTGTCCTGGGTCGTTGTAACTCTGTCCTGGGCCATTATGGTAGTTTCATTGGTATTCCACACATTGCTCACCATCAAATTAAATTCAAGTCATTTGCATTTGATTAGTTGGCTGGTGCTTTTCTTTATTTTGACCACAAATGAAGATACCGTTCCATCAAGATTGAGTTCTAATTAATTAAATAACAGTGACAAATGTAAAAGATGACCTCACAGAACCAAGGCAACCCCAAAGGGAAGCACTTATGAATTTAAACATCATCAATGCCTCCATTAGAGGTAGTCTGAGTTTGTTTACATCAAGCCTTCTTGTTGTGTGCTTGTTATGTGTCAGTTAAAACTACCCCAACAAGTAGCACTTACTGAATTTAAAGGACAAGTCAGTGCTAAAGTTAAAGTAATAATAGTGACAGAATGCAATCTGAATGAGATTCTAACCGTCATGGTTGAGTTCTTGGTAGGTGCACTAGTCAATTAAAACTACCCCAACAAGTAGCACTTACTGAATTAAAAGGACAAGTCAGTGCTAAGGTTAAAGTAATAATAGTGACAAAGGATAGAAGATGACAATACAGAGCCAAGACAACCCCAAAGAGATGCACTTATGAATTTAAACATCATCACTGCCTCCATTTGAGGTAGTCTGGGCTTGTTTGCTTCCATTGAGAATGTGTTCTTTGTATGTGCACGAGTCAATACAAAACTACTCTTCTATGCTAAATGAGTTAAATTGAGTTTATTTCCATCAAACATGACTTATTATGTGCACTGGTCAATTACAACTACCCCAACAAGTAGCACTTACTGAATTAAAAGGACAAGTCAGTGCTAAAGTTAAAGTAATAATAGTGACAAAAGTTTAAACATTCTACTTTCCCAAGATTGATCTCTTACATACTGCTCTGTCTGGTGTCCTCCTTCAGCTAGTAGGTATGCTATGACTGCCAAGAATTGTGAACACCTTATATAGGGAATGTGAACAAAACAATTCTGTCCTGGGTCGTTGTAACTCTGTCCTGGGCCATTATGGTAGTTTCATTGGTACTTCACACATTGCTCACCATCAAATTAAATTCAAGTCATTTGCATTTGATTAGTTGGCTGGTGCTTTTCTTTATTTTGACCACAAATGAAGATACCAAAGTCTATTTCCATCAAGATTGAGTTCTAATTAATTAAATAACAGTGACAAATGTAAAAGATGACCTCACAGAACCAAGGCAACCCCAAAGGGAAGCACTTATGAATTTAAACATCATCAATGCCTCCATTAGAGGTAGTCTGAGTTTGTTTACATCAAGCCTTCTTGTTATGTGCTTGTTATGTGTCAGTTAAAACTACCCCGACAAGTAGCACTTACTGAATTTAAAGGACAAGTCAGTGCTAAAGTTAAAGTAATAATAGTGACAGAATGCAATCTGAATGAGATTCTAACCGTCATGGTTGAGTTCTTGGTAGGTGCACTAGTCAATTAAAACTACCCCAACAAGTAGCACTTACTGAATTAAAAGGACAAGTCAGTGCTAAAGTTAAAGTAATAATAGTGACAAAGGATAGAAGATGACAATACAGAGCCAAGACAACCCCAAAGAGATGCACTTATGAATTTAAACATCATCACTGCCTCCATTTGAGGTAGTCTGAGCTGGTTTGCTTCCATTGAGAATGTGTTCTTTGTATGTGCATGAGTCAATACAAAACTACTCTTCTATGCTAAATGAGTTAAATTGAGTTTATTTCCATCAAACATGACTTATTATGTGCACTGGTCAATTACAACTACCCCAACAAGTAGCACTTACTGAATTTAAAGGACAAGTCAGTGCTAAAGTTAAAGTAATAATAGTGACAAAAGTTTTAACATTCTACTTTCCCAAGAATGATCTCTTACCTACTGCTCTGTCTGGTGTCCTCCTTCAGCTAGTAGGTATGCTATGACTGCCAAGAATTGTGAACACCTTATATAGGGAATGTGAACAAAACAATTCTGTCCTGGGTCGTTGTAACTCTGTCCTGGGCCATTATGGTAGTTTCATTGGTATTCCACACATTGCTCACCATCAAATTAAATTCAAGTCATTTGCATTTGATTAGTTGGCTGGTGCTTTTCTTTATTTTGACCACAAATGAAGATACCTTTCCATCAAGATTGAGTTCTAATTAATTAAATAACAGTGACAAATGTAAAAGATGACCTCACAGAACCAAGGCAACCCCAAAGGGAAGCACTTATGAATTTAAACATCATCAATGCCTCCATTAGAGGTAGTCTGAGTTTGTTTACATCAAGCCTTCTTGTTGTGTGCTTGTTATGTGTCAGTTAAAACTACCCCAACAAGTAGCACTTACTGAATTTAAAGGACAAGTCAGTGCTAAAGTTAAAGTAATAATAGTGACAGAATGCAATCTGAATGAGATTCTAACCGTCATGGTTGAGTTCTTGGTAGGTGCACTAGTCAATTAAAACTACCCCAACAAGTAGCACTTACTGAATTAAAAGGACAAGTCAGTGCTAAGGTTAAAGTAATAATAGTGACAAAGGATAGAAGATGACAATACAGAGCCAAGACAACCCCAAAGAGATGCACTTATGAATTTAAACATCATCACTGCCTCCATTTGAGGTAGTCTGGGCTTGTTTGCTTCCATTGAGAATGTGTTCTTTGTATGTGCACGAGTCAATACAAAACTACTCTTCTATGCTAAATGAGTTAAATTGAGTTTATTTCCATCAAACATGACTTATTATGTGCACTGGTCAATTACAACTACCCCAACAAGTAGCACTTACTGAATTAAAAGGACAAGTCAGTGCTAAAGTTAAAGTAATAATAGTGACAAAAGTTTAAACATTCTACTTTCCCAAGATTGATCTCTTACCTACTGCTCTGTCTGGTGTCCTCCTTCAGCTAGTAGGTATGCTATGACTGCCAAGAATTGTGAACACCTTATATAGGGAATGTGAACAAAACAATTCTGTCCTGGGTCGTTGTAACTCTGTCCTGGGCCATTATGGTAGTTTCATTGGTATTCCACACATTGCTCACCATCAAATTAAATTCAAGTCATTTGCATTTGATTAGTTGGCTGGTGCTTTTCTTTATTTTGACCACAAATGAAGATACCTTTCCATCAAGATTGAGTTCTAATTAATTAAATAACAGTGACAAATGTAAAAGATGACCTCACAGAACCAAGGCAACCCCAAAGGGAAGCACTTATGAATTTAAACATCATCAATGCCTCCATTAGAGGTAGTCTGAGTTTGTTTACATCAAGCCTTCTTGTTGTGTGCTTGTTATGTGTCAGTTAAAACTACCCCAACAAGTAGCACTTACTGAATTAAAAGGACAAGTCAGTGCTAAAGTTAAAGTAATAATAGTGACAAAGGATAGAAGATGACAATACAGAGCCAAGACAACCCCAAAGAGATGCACTTATGAATTTAAACATCATCACTGCCTCCATTTGAGGTAGTCTGAGCTGGTTTGCTTCCATTGAGAATGTGTTCTTTGTATGTGCATGAGTCAATACAAAACTACTCTTCTATGCTAAATGAGTTAAATTGAGTTTATTTCCATCAAACATGACTTATTATGTGCACTGGTCAATTACAACTACCCCAACAAGTAGCACTTACTGAATTTAAAGGACAAGTCAGTGCTAAAGTTAAAGTAATAATAGTGACAAAAGTTTTAACATTCTACTTTCCCAAGAATGATCTCTTACCTACTGCTCTGTCTGGTGTCCTCCTTCAGCTAGTAGGTATGCTATGACTGCCAAGAATTGTGAACACCTTATATAGGGAATGTGAACAAAACAATTCTGTCCTGGGTCGTTGTAACTCTGTCCTGGGCCATTATGGTAGTTTCATTGGTATTCCACACATTGCTCACCATCAAATTAAATTCAAGTCATTTGCATTTGATTAGTTGGCTGGTGCTTTTCTTTATTTTGACCACAAATGAAGATACCTTTCCATCAAGATTGAGTTCTAATTAATTAAATAACAGTGACAAATGTAAAAGATGACCTCACAGAACCAAGGCAACCCCAAAGGGAAGCACTTATGAATTTAAACATCATCAATGCCTCCATTAGAGGTAGTCTGAGTTTGTTTACATCAAGCCTTCTTGTTGTGTGCTTGTTATGTGTCAGTTAAAACTACCCCAACAAGTAGCACTTACTGAATTTAAAGGACAAGTCAGTGCTAAAGTTAAAGTAATAATAGTGACAGAATGCAATCTGAATGAGATTCTAACCGTCATGGTTGAGTTCTTGGTAGGTGCACTAGTCAATTAAAACTACCCCAACAAGTAGCACTTACTGAATTAAAAGGACAAGTCAGTGCTAAGGTTAAAGTAATAATAGTGACAAAGGATAGAAGATGACAATACAGAGCCAAGACAACCCCAAAGAGATGCACTTATGAATTTAAACATCATCACTGCCTCCATTTGAGGTAGTCTGGGCTTGTTTGCTTCCATTGAGAATGTGTTCTTTGTATGTGCACGAGTCAATACAAAACTACTCTTCTATGCTAAATGAGTTAAATTGAGTTTATTTCCATCAAACATGACTTATTATGTGCACTGGTCAATTACAACTACCCCAACAAGTAGCACTTACTGAATTAAAAGGACAAGTCAGTGCTAAAGTTAAAGTAATAATAGTGACAAAAGTTTAAACATTCTACTTTCCCAAGATTGATCTCTTACCTACTGCTCTGTCTGGTGTCCTCCTTCAGCTAGTAGGTATGCTATGACTGCCAAGAATTGTGAACACCTTATATAGGGAATGTGAACAAAACAATTCTGTCCTGGGTCGTTGTAACTCTGTCCTGGGCCATTATGGTAGTTTCATTGGTATTCCACACATTGCTCACCATCAAATTAAATTCAAGTCATTTGCATTTGATTAGTTGGCTGGTGCTTTTCTTTATTTTGACCACAAATGAAGATACCTTTCCATCAAGATTGAGTTCTAATTAATTAAATAACAGTGACAAATGTAAAAGATGACCTCACAGAACCAAGGCAACCCCAAAGGGAAGCACTTATGAATTTAAACATCATCAATGCCTCCATTAGAGGTAGTCTGAGTTTGTTTACATCAAGCCTTCTTGTTGTGTGCTTGTTATGTGTCAGTTAAAACTACCCCAACAAGTAGCACTTACTGAATTTAAAGGACAAGTCAGTGCTAAAGTTAAAGTAATAATAGTGACAGAATGCAATCTGAATGAGATTCTAACCGTCATGGTTGAGTTCTTGGTAGGTGCACTAGTCAATTAAAACTACCCCAACAAGTAGCACTTACTGAATTAAAAGGACAAGTCAGTGCTAAGGTTAAAGTAATAATAGTGACAAAGGATAGAAGATGACAATACAGAGCCAAGACAACCCCAAAGAGATGCACTTATGAATTTAAACATCATCACTGCCTCCATTTGAGGTAGTCTGAGCTGGTTTGCTTCCATTGAGAATGTGTTCTTTGTATGTGCATGAGTCAATACAAAACTACTCTTCTATGCTAAATGAGTTAAATTGAGTTTATTTCCATCAAACATGACTTATTATGTGCACTGGTCAATTACAACTACCCCAACAAGTAGCACTTACTGAATTTAAAGGACAAGTCAGTGCTAAAGTTAAAGTAATAATAGTGACAAAAGTTTTAACATTCTACTTTCCCAAGAATGATCTCTTACCTACTGCTCTGTCTGGTGTCCTCCTTCAGCTAGTAGGTATGCTATGACTGCCAAGAATTGTGAACACCTTATATAGGGAATGTGAACAAAACAATTCTGTCCTGGGTCGTTGTAACTCTGTCCTGGGCCATTATGGTAGTTTCATTGGTATTCCACACATTGCTCACCATCAAATTAAATTCAAGTCATTTGCATTTGATTAGTTGGCTGGTGCTTTTCTTTATTTTGACCACAAATGAAGATACCTTTCCATCAAGATTGAGTTCTAATTAATTAAATAACAGTGACAAATGTAAAAGATGACCTCACAGAACCAAGGCAACCCCAAAGGGAAGCACTTATGAATTTAAACATCATCAATGCCTCCATTAGAGGTAGTCTGAGTTTGTTTACATCAAGCCTTCTTGTTGTGTGCTTGTTATGTGTCAGTTAAAACTACCCCAACAAGTAGCACTTACTGAATTTAAAGGACAAGTCAGTGCTAAAGTTAAAGTAATAATAGTGACAGAATGCAATCTGAATGAGATTCTAACCGTCATGGTTGAGTTCTTGGTAGGTGCACTAGTCAATTAAAACTACCCCAACAAGTAGCACTTACTGAATTAAAAGGACAAGTCAGTGCTAAGGTTAAAGTAATAATAGTGACAAAGGATAGAAGATGACAATACAGAGCCAAGACAACCCCAAAGAGATGCACTTATGAATTTAAACATCATCACTGCCTCCATTTGAGGTAGTCTGGGCTTGTTTGCTTCCATTGAGAATGTGTTCTTTGTATGTGCACGAGTCAATACAAAACTACTCTTCTATGCTAAATGAGTTAAATTGAGTTTATTTCCATCAAACATGACTTATTATGTGCACTGGTCAATTACAACTACCCCAACAAGTAGCACTTACTGAATTAAAAGGACAAGTCAGTGCTAAAGTTAAAGTAATAATAGTGACAAAAGTTTAAACATTCTACTTTCCCAAGATTGATCTCTTACCTACTGCTCTGTCTGGTGTCCTCCTTCAGCTAGTAGGTATGCTATGACTGCCAAGAATTGTGAACACCTTATATAGGGAATGTGAACAAAACAATTCTGTCCTGGGTCGTTGTAACTCTGTCCTGGGCCATTATGGTAGTTTCATTGGTACTTCACACATTGCTCACCATCAAATTAAATTCAAGTCATTTGCATTTGATTAGTTGGCTGGTGCTTTTCTTTATTTTGACCACAAATGAAGATACCAAAGTCTATTTCCATCAAGATTGAGTTCTAATTAATTAAATAACAGTGACAAATGTAAAAGATGACCTCACAGAACCAAGGCAACCCCAAAGGGAAGCACTTATGAATTTAAACATCATCAATGCCTCCATTAGAGGTAGTCTGAGTTTGTTTACATCAAGCCTTCTTGTTATGTGTCAGTTAAAACTACCCCAACAAGTAGCACTTACTGAATTTAAAGGACAAGTCAGTGCTAAAGTTAAAGTAATAATAGTGACAGAATGCAATCTGAATGAGATTCTAACCGTCATGGTTGAGTTCTTGGTAGGTGCACTAGTCAATTAAAACTACCCCAACAAGTAGCACTTACTGAATTAAAAGGACAAGTCAGTGCTAAAGTTAAAGTAATAATAGTGACAAAGGATAGAAGATGACAATACAGAGCCAAGACAACCCCAAAGAGATGCACTTATGAATTTAAACATCATCACTGCCTCCATTTGAGGTAGTCTGAGCTGGTTTGCTTCCATTGAGAATGTGTTCTTTGTATGTGCATGAGTCAATACAAAACTACTCTTCTATGCTAAATGAGTTAAATTGAGTTTATTTCCATCAAACATGACTTATTATGTGCACTGGTCAATTACAACTACCCCAACAAGTAGCACTTACTGAATTTAAAGGACAAGTCAGTGCTAAAGTTAAAGTAATAATAGTGACAAAAGTTTAAACATTCTACTTTCCCAAGATTGATCTCTTACCTACTGCTCTGTCTGGTGTCCTCCTTCAGCTAGTAGGTATGCTATGACTGCCAAGAATTGTGAACACCTTATATAGGGAATGTGAACAAAACAATTCTGTCCTGGGTCGTTGTAACTCTGTCCTGGGCCATTATGGTAGTTTCATTGGTATTCCACACATTGCTCACCATCAAATTAAATTCAAGTCATTTGCATTTGATTAGTTGGCTGGTGCTTTTCTTTATTTTGACCACAAATGAAGATACCTTTCCATCAAGATTGAGTTCTAATTAATTAAATAACAGTGACAAATGTAAAAGATGACCTCACAGAACCAAGGCAACCCCAAAGGGAAGCACTTATGAATTTAAACATCATCAATGCCTCCATTAGAGGTAGTCTGAGTTTGTTTACATCAAGCCTTCTTGTTGTGTGCTTGTTATGTGTCAGTTAAAACTACCCCAACAAGTAGCACTTACTGAATTTAAAGGACAAGTCAGTGCTAAAGTTAAAGTAATAATAGTGACAGAATGCAATCTGAATGAGATTCTAACCGTCATGGTTGAGTTCTTGGTAGGTGTACTAGTCAATTAAAACTACCCCAACAAGTAGCACTTACTGAATTAAAAGGACAAGTCAGTGCTAAGGTTAAAGTAATAATAGTGACAAAGGATAGAAGATGACAATACAGAGCCAAGACAACCCCAAAGAGATGCACTTATGAATTTAAACATCATCACTGCCTCCATTTGAGGTAGTCTGGGCTTGTTTGCTTCCATTGAGAATGTGTTCTTTGTATGTGCACGAGTCAATACAAAACTACTCTTCTATGCTAAATGAGTTAAATTGAGTTTATTTCCATCAAACATGACTTATTATGTGCACTGGTCAATTACAACTACCCCAACAAGTAGCACTTACTGAATTAAAAGGACAAGTCAGTGCTAAAGTTAAAGTAATAATAGTGACAAAAGTTTAAACATTCTACTTTCCCAAGATTGATCTCTTACATACTGCTCTGTCTGGTGTCCTCCTTCAGCTAGTAGGTATGCTATGACTGCCAAGAATTGTGAACACCTTATATAGGGAATGTGAACAAAACAATTCTGTCCTGGGTCGTTGTAACTCTGTCCTGGGCCATTATGGTAGTTTCATTGGTACTTCACACATTGCTCACCATCAAATTAAATTAAAGTCATTTGCATTTGATTAGTTGGCTGGTGCTTTTCTTTATTTTGACCACAAATGAAGATACCAAAGTCTATTTCCATCAAGATTGAGTTCTAATTAATTAAATAACAGTGACAAATGTAAAAGATGACCTCACAGAACCAAGGCAACCCCAAAGGGAAGCACTTATGAATTTAAACATCATCAATGCCTCCATTAGAGGTAGTCTGAGTTTGTTTACATCAAGCCTTCTTGTTATGTGCTTGTTATGTGTCAGTTAAAACTACCCCAACAAGTAGCACTTACTGAATTTAAAGGACAAGTCAGTGCTAAAGTTAAAGTAATAATAGTGACAGAATGCAATCTGAGTGAGATTCTAACCGTCATGGTTGAGTTCTTGGTAGGTGCACTAGTCAATTAAAACTACCCCAACAAGTAGCACTTACTGAATTAAAAGGACAAGTCAGTGCTAAAGTTAAAGTAATAATAGTGACAAAGGATAGAAGATGACAATACAGAGCCAAGACAACCCCAAAGAGATGCACTTATGAATTTAAACATCATCACTGCCTCCATTTGAGGTAGTCTGAGCTGGTTTGCTTCCATTGAGAATGTGTTCTTTGTATGTGCATGAGTCAATACAAAACTACTCTTCTATGCTAAATGAGTTAAATTGAGTTTATTTCCATCAAACATGACTTATTATGTGCACTGGTCAATTACAACTACCCCAACAAGTAGCACTTACTGAATTTAAAGGACAAGTCAGTGCTAAAGTTAAAGTAATAATAGTGACAAAAGTTTAAACATTCTACTTTCCCAAGATTGATCTCTTACCTACTGCTCTGTCTGGTGTCCTCCTTCAGCTAGTAGGTATGCTATGACTGCCAAGAATTGTGAACACCTTATATAGGGAATGTGAACAAAACAATTCTGTCCTGGGTCGTTGTAACTCTGTCCTGGGCCATTATGGTAGTTTCATTGGTATTCCACACATTGCTCACCATCAAATTAAATTCAAGTCATTTGCATTTGATTAGTTGGCTGGTGCTTTTCTTTATTTTGACCACAAATGAAGATACCTTTCCATCAAGATTGAGTTCTAATTAATTAAATAACAGTGACAAATGTAAAAGATGACCTCACAGAACCAAGGCAACCCCAAAGGGAAGCACTTATGAATTTAAACATCATCAATGCCTCCATTAGAGGTAGTCTGAGTTTGTTTACATCAAGCCTTCTTGTTGTGTGCTTGTTATGTGTCAGTTAAAACTACCCCAACAAGTAGCACTTACTGAATTTAAAGGACAAGTCAGTGCTAAAGTTAAAGTAATAATAGTGACAGAATGCAATCTGAATGAGATTCCAACCGTCATGGTTGAGTTCTTGGTAGGTGCACTAGTCAATTAAAACTACCCCAACAAGTAGCACTTACTGAATTAAAAGGACAAGTCAGTGCTAAGGTTAAAGTAATAATAGTGACAAAGGATAGAAGATGACAATACAGAGCCAAGACAACCCCAAAGAGATGCACTTATGAATTTAAACATCATCACTGCCTCCATTTGAGGTAGTCTGAGCTGGTTTGCTTCCATTGAGAATGTGTTCTTTGTATGTGCATGAGTCAATACAAAACTACTCTTCTATGATAAATGAGTTAAATTGAGTTTATTTCCATCAAACATGACTTATTATGTGCACTGGTCAATTACAACTACCCCAACAAGTAGCACTTACTGAATTTAAAGGACAAGTCAGTGCTAAAGTTAAAGTAATAATAGTGACAAAAGTTTTAACATTCTACTTTCCCAAGAATGATCTCTTACCTACTGCTCTGTCTGGTGTCCTCCTTCAGCTAGTAGGTATGCTATGACTGCCAAGAATTGTGAACACCTTATATAGGGAATGTGAACAAAACAATTCTGTCCTGGGTCGTTGTAACTCTGTCCTGGGCCATTATGGTAGTTTCATTGGTATTCCACACATTGCTCACCATCAAATTAAATTCAAGTCATTTGCATTTGATTAGTTGGCTGGTGCTTTTCTTTATTTTGACCACAAATGAAGATACCTTTCCATCAAGATTGAGTTCTAATTAATTAAATAACAGTGACAAATGTAAAAGATGACCTCACAGAACCAAGGCAACCCCAAAGGGAAGCACTTATGAATTTAAACATCATCAATGCCTCCATTAGAGGTAGTCTGAGTTTGTTTACATCAAGCCTTCTTGTTGTGTGCTTGTTATGTGTCAGTTAAAACTACCCCAACAAGTAGCACTTACTGAATTTAAAGGACAAGTCAGTGCTAAAGTTAAAGTAATAATAGTGACAGAATGCAATCTGAATGAGATTCTAACCGTCATGGTTGAGTTCTTGGTAGGTGCACTAGTCAATTAAAACTACCCCAACAAGTAGCACTTACTGAATTAAAAGGACAAGTCAGTGCTAAAGTTAAAGTAATAATAGTGACAAAGGATAGAAGATGACAATACAGAGCCAAGACAACCCCAAAGAGATGCACTTATGAATTTAAACATCATCACTGCCTCCATCTGAGGTAGTCTGAGCTGGTTTGCTTCCATTGAGAATGTGTTCTTTGTATGTGCATGAGTCAATACAAAACTACTCTTCTATGCTAAATGAGTTAAATTGAGTTTATTTCCATCAAACATGACTTATTATGTGCACTGGTCAATTACAACTACCCCAACAAGTAGCACTTACTGAATTTAAAGGACAAGTCAGTGCTAAAGTTAAAGTAATAATAGTGACAAAAGTTTAAACATTCTACTTTCCCAAGATTGATCTCTTACCTACTGCTCTGTCTGGTGTCCTCCTTCAGCTAGTAGGTATGCTATGACTGCCAAGAATTGTGAACACCTTATATAGGGAATGTGAACAAAACAATTCTGTCCTGGGTCGTTGTAACTCTGTCCTGGGCCATTATGGTAGTTTCATTGGTATTCCACACATTGCTCACCATCAAATTAAATTCAAGTCATTTGCATTTGATTAGTTGGCTGGTGCTTTTCTTTATTTTGACCACAAATGAAGATACCTTTCCATCAAGATTGAGTTCTAATTAATTAAATAACAGTGACAAATGTAAAAGATGACCTCACAGAACCAAGGCAACCCCAAAGGGAAGCACTTATGAATTTAAACATCATCAATGCCTCCATTAGAGGTAGTCTGAGTTTGTTTACATCAAGCCTTCTTGTTGTGTGCTTGTTATGTGTCAGTTAAAACTACCCCAACAAGTAGCACTTACTGAATTTAAAGGACAAGTCAGTGCTAAAGTTAAAGTAATAATAGTGACAGAATGCAATCTGAATGAGATTCTAACCGTCATGGTTGAGTTCTTGGTAGGTGCACTAGTCAATTAAAACTACCCCAACAAGTAGCACTTACTGAATTAAAAGGACAAGTCAGTGCTAAAGTTAAAGTAATAATAGTGACAAAGGATAGAAGATGACAATACAGAGCCAAGACAACCCCAAAGAGATGCACTTATGAATTTAAACATCATCACTGCCTCCATTTGAGGTAGTCTGAGCTGGTTTGCTTCCATTGAGAATGTGTTCTTTGTATGTGCATGAGTCAATACAAAACTACTCTTCTATGCTAAATGAGTTAAATTGAGTTTATTTCCATCAAACATGACTTATTATGTGCACTGGTCAATTACAACTACCCCAACAAGTAGCACTTACTGAATTTAAAGGACAAGTCAGTGCTAAAGTTAAAGTAATAATAGTGACAAAAGTTTAAACATTCTACTTTCCCAAGATTGATCTCTTACCTACTGCTCTGTCTGGTGTCCTCCTTCAGCTAGTAGGTATGCTATGACTGCCAAGAATTGTGAACACCTTATATAGGGAATGTGAACAAAACAATTCTGTCCTGGGTCGTTGTAACTCTGTCCTGGGCCATTATGGTAGTTTCATTGGTATTCCACACATTGCTCACCATCAAATTAAATTCAAGTCATTTGCATTTGATTAGTTGGCTGGTGCTTTTCTTTATTTTGACCACAAATGAAGATACCTTTCCATCAAGATTGAGTTCTAATTAATTAAATAACAGTGACAAATGTAAAAGATGACCTCACAGAACCAAGGCAACCCCAAAGGGAAGCACTTATGAATTTAAACATCATCAATGCCTCCATTAGAGGTAGTCTGAGTTTGTTTACATCAAGCCTTCTTGTTGTGTGCTTGTTATGTGTCAGTTAAAACTACCCCAACAAGTAGCACTTACTGAATTTAAAGGACAAGTCAGTGCTAAAGTTAAAGTAATAATAGTGACAGAATGCAATCTGAATGAGATTCTAACCGTCATGGTTGAGTTCTTGGTAGGTGCACTAGTCAATTAAAACTACCCCAACAAGTAGCACTTACTGAATTAAAAGGACAAGTCAGTGCTAAGGTTAAAGTAATAATAGTGACAAAGGATAGAAGATGACAATACAGAGCCAAGACAACCCCAAAGAGATGCACTTATGAATTTAAACATCATCACTGCCTCCATTTGAGGTAGTCTGAGCTGGTTTGCTTCCATTGAGAATGTGTTCTTTGTATGTGCATGAGTCAATACAAAACTACTCTTCTATGCTAAATGAGTTAAATTGAGTTTATTTCCATCAAACATGACTTATTATGTGCACTGGTCAATTACAACTACCCCAACAAGTAGCACTTACTGAATTTAAAGGACAAGTCAGTGCTAAAGTTAAAGTAATAATAGTGACAAAAGTTTAAACATTCTACTTTCCCAAGATTGATCTCTTACATACTGCTCTGTCTGGTGTCCTCCTTCAGCTAGTAGGTATGCTATGACTGCCAAGAATTGTGAACACCTTATATAGGGAATGTGAACAAAACAATTCTGTCCTGGGTCGTTGTAACTCTGTCCTGGGCCATTATGGTAGTTTCATTGGTACTTCACACATTGCTCACCATCAAATTAAATTCAAGTCATTTGCATTTGATTAGTTGGCTGGTGCTTTTCTTTATTTTGACCACAAATGAAGATACCTTTCCATCAAGATTGAGTTCTAATTAATTAAATAACAGTGACAAATGTAAAAGATGACCTCACAGAACCAAGGCAACCCCAAAGGGAAGCACTTATGAATTTAAACATCATCAATGCCTCCATTAGAGGTAGTCTGAGTTTGTTTACATCAAGCCTTCTTGTTGTGTGCTTGTTATGTGTCAGTTAAAACTACCCCAACAAGTAGCACTTACTGAATTTAAAGGACAAGTCAGTGCTAAAGTTAAAGTAATAATAGTGACAGAATGCAATCTGAATGAGATTCTAACCGTCATGGTTGAGTTCTTGGTAGGTGCACTAGTCAATTAAAACTACCCCAACAAGTAGCACTTACTGAATTAAAAGGACAAGTCAGTGCTAAAGTTAAAGTAATAATAGTGACAAAGGATAGAAGATGACAATACAGAGCCAAGACAACCCCAAAGAGATGCACTTATGAATTTAAACATCATCACTGCCTCCATTTGAGGTAGTCTGAGCTGGTTTGCTTCCATTGAGAATGTGTTCTTTGTATGTGCATGAGTCAATACAAAACTACTCTTCTATGCTAAATGAGTTAAATTGAGTTTATTTCCATCAAACATGACTTATTATGTGCACTGGTCAATTACAACTACCCCAACAAGTAGCACTTACTGAATTTAAAGGACAAGTCAGTGCTAAAGTTAAAGTAATAATAGTGACAAAAGTTTTAACATTCTACTTTCCCAAGAATGATCTCTTACCTACTGCTCTGTCTGGTGTCCTCCTTCAGCTAGTAGGTATGCTATGACTGCCAAGAATTGTGAACACCTTATATAGGGAATGTGAACAAAACAATTCTGTCCTGGGTCGTTGTAACTCTGTCCTGGGCCATTATGGTAGTTTCATTGGTATTCCACACATTGCTCACCATCAAATTAAATTCAAGTCATTTGCATTTGATTAGTTGGCTGGTGCTTTTCTTTATTTTGACCACAAATGAAGATACCTTTCCATCAAGATTGAGTTCTAATTAATTAAATAACAGTGACAAATGTAAAAGATGACCTCACAGAACCAAGGCAACCCCAAAGGGAAGCACTTATGAATTTAAACATCATCAATGCCTCCATTAGAGGTAGTCTGAGTTTGTTTACATCAAGCCTTCTTGTTGTGTGCTTGTTATGTGTCAGTTAAAACTACCCCAACAAGTAGCACTTACTGAATTTAAAGGACAAGTCAGTGCTAAAGTTAAAGTAATAATAGTGACAGAATGCAATCTGAATGAGATTCTAACCGTCATGGTTGAGTTCTTGGTAGGTGCACTAGTCAATTAAAACTACCCCAACAAGTAGCACTTACTGAATTAAAAGGACAAGTCAGTGCTAAGGTTAAAGTAATAATAGTGACAAAGGATAGAAGATGACAATACAGAGCCAAGACAACCCCAAAGAGATGCACTTATGAATTTAAACATCATCACTGCCTCCATTTGAGGTAGTCTGGGCTTGTTTGCTTCCATTGAGAATGTGTTCTTTGTATGTGCACGAGTCAATACAAAACTACTCTTCTATGCTAAATGAGTTAAATTGAGTTTATTTCCATCAAACATGACTTATTATGTGCACTGGTCAATTACAACTACCCCAACAAGTAGCACTTACTGAATTAAAAGGACAAGTCAGTGCTAAAGTTAAAGTAATAATAGTGACAAAAGTTTAAACATTCTACTTTCCCAAGATTGATCTCTTACATACTGCTCTGTCTGGTGTCCTCCTTCAGCTAGTAGGTATGCTATGACTGCCAAGAATTGTGAACACCTTATATAGGGAATGTGAACAAAACAATTCTGTCCTGGGTCGTTGTAACTCTGTCCTGGGCCATTATGGTAGTTTCATTGGTACTTCACACATTGCTCACCATCAAATTAAATTCAAGTCATTTGCATTTGATTAGTTGGCTGGTGCTTTTCTTTATTTTGACCACAAATGAAGATACCAAAGTCTATTTCCATCAAGATTGAGTTCTAATTAATTAAATAACAGTGACAAATGTAAAAGATGACCTCACAGAACCAAGGCAACCCCAAAGGGAAGCACTTATGAATTTAAACATCATCAATGCCTCCATTAGAGGTAGTCTGAGTTTGTTTACATCAAGCCTTCTTGTTATGTGCTTGTTATGTGTCAGTTAAAACTACCCCAACAAGTAGCACTTACTGAATTTAAAGGACAAGTCAGTGCTAAAGTTAAAGTAATAATAGTGACAGAATGCAATCTGAATGAGATTCTAACCGTCATGGTTGAGTTCTTGGTAGGTGCACTAGTCAATTAAAACTACCCCAACAAGTAGCACTTACTGAATTAAAAGGACAAGTCAGTGCTAAAGTTAAAGTAATAATAGTGACAAAGGATAGAAGATGACAATACAGAGCCAAGACAACCCCAAAGAGATGCACTTATGAATTTAAACATCATCACTGCCTCCATTTGAGGTAGTCTGAGCTGGTTTGCTTCCATTGAGAATGTGTTCTTTGTATGTGCATGAGTCAATACAAAACTACTCTTCTATGCTAAATGAGTTAAATTGAGTTTATTTCCATCAAACATGACTTATTATGTGCACTGGTCAATTACAACTACCCCAACAAGTAGCACTTACTGAATTTAAAGGACAAGTCAGTGCTAAAGTTAAAGTAATAATAGTGACAAAAGTTTAAACATTCTACTTTCCCAAGATTGATCTCTTACATACTGCTCTGTCTGGTGTCCTCCTTCAGCTAGTAGGTATGCTATGACTGCCAAGAATTGTGAACACCTTATATAGGGAATGTGAACAAAACAATTCTGTCCTGGGTCGTTGTAACTCTGTCCTGGGCCATTATGGTAGTTTCATTGGTACTTCACACATTGCTCACCATCAAATTAAATTCAAGTCATTTGCATTTGATTAGTTGGCTGGTGCTTTTCTTTATTTTGACCACAAATGAAGATACCTTTCCATCAAGATTGAGTTCTAATTAATTAAATAACAGTGACAAATGTAAAAGATGACCTCACAGAACCAAGGCAACCCCAAAGGGAAGCACTTATGAATTTAAACATCATCAATGCCTCCATTAGAGGTAGTCTGAGTTTGTTTACATCAAGCCTTCTTGTTGTGTGCTTGTTATGTGTCAGTTAAAACTACCCCAACAAGTAGCACTTACTGAATTTAAAGGACAAGTCAGTGCTAAAGTTAAAGTAATAATAGTGACAGAATGCAATCTGAATGAGATTCTAACCGTCATGGTTGAGTTCTTGGTAGGTGCACTAGTCAATTAAAACTACCCCAACAAGTAGCACTTACTGAATTAAAAGGACAAGTCAGTGCTAAAGTTAAAGTAATAATAGTGACAAAGGATAGAAGATGACAATACAGAGCCAAGACAACCCCAAAGAGATGCACTTATGAATTTAAACATCATCACTGCCTCCATTTGAGGTAGTCTGAGCTGGTTTGCTTCCATTGAGAATGTGTTCTTTGTATGTGCATGAGTCAATACAAAACTACTCTTCTATGCTAAATGAGTTAAATTGAGTTTATTTCCATCAAACATGACTTATTATGTGCACTGGTCAATTACAACTACCCCAACAAGTAGCACTTACTGAATTTAAAGGACAAGTCAGTGCTAAAGTTAAAGTAATAATAGTGACAAAAGTTTTAACATTCTACTTTCCCAAGAATGATCTCTTACCTACTGCTCTGTCTGGTGTCCTCCTTCAGCTAGTAGGTATGCTATGACTGCCAAGAATTGTGAACACCTTATATAGGGAATGTGAACAAAACAATTCTGTCCTGGGTCGTTGTAACTCTGTCCTGGGCCATTATGGTAGTTTCATTGGTATTCCACACATTGCTCACCATCAAATTAAATTCAAGTCATTTGCATTTGATTAGTTGGCTGGTGCTTTTCTTTATTTTGACCACAAATGAAGATACCTTTCCATCAAGATTGAGTTCTAATTAATTAAATAACAGTGACAAATGTAAAAGATGACCTCACAGAACCAAGGCAACCCCAAAGGGAAGCACTTATGAATTTAAACATCATCAATGCCTCCATTAGAGGTAGTCTGAGTTTGTTTACATCAAGCCTTCTTGTTGTGTGCTTGTTATGTGTCAGTTAAAACTACCCCAACAAGTAGCACTTACTGAATTTAAAGGACAAGTCAGTGCTAAAGTTAAAGTAATAATAGTGACAGAATGCAATCTGAATGAGATTCTAACCGTCATGGTTGAGTTCTTGGTAGGTGCACTAGTCAATTAAAACTACCCCAACAAGTAGCACTTACTGAATTAAAAGGACAAGTCAGTGCTAAGGTTAAAGTAATAATAGTGACAAAGGATAGAAGATGACAATACAGAGCCAAGACAACCCCAAAGAGATGCACTTATGAATTTAAACATCATCACTGCCTCCATTTGAGGTAGTCTGGGCTTGTTTGCTTCCATTGAGAATGTGTTCTTTGTATGTGCACGAGTCAATACAAAACTACTCTTCTATGCTAAATGAGTTAAATTGAGTTTATTTCCATCAAACATGACTTATTATGTGCACTGGTCAATTACAACTACCCCAACAAGTAGCACTTACTGAATTAAAAGGACAAGTCAGTGCTAAAGTTAAAGTAATAATAGTGACAAAAGTTTAAACATTCTACTTTCCCAAGATTGATCTCTTACATACTGCTCTGTCTGGTGTCCTCCTTCAGCTAGTAGGTATGCTATGACTGCCAAGAATTGTGAACACCTTATATAGGGAATGTGAACAAAACAATTCTGTCCTGGGTCGTTGTAACTCTGTCCTGGGCCATTATGGTAGTTTCATTGGTACTTCACACATTGCTCACCATCAAATTAAATTCAAGTCATTTGCATTTGATTAGTTGGCTGGTGCTTTTCTTTATTTTGACCACAAATGAAGATACCAAAGTCTATTTCCATCAAGATTGAGTTCTAATTAATTAAATAACAGTGACAAATGTAAAAGATGACCTCACAGAACCAAGGCAACCCCAAAGGGAAGCACTTATGAATTTAAACATCATCAATGCCTCCATTAGAGGTAGTCTGAGTTTGTTTACATCAAGCCTTCTTGTTATGTGCTTGTTATGTGTCAGTTAAAACTACCCCAACAAGTAGCACTTACTGAATTTAAAGGACAAGTCAGTGCTAAAGTTAAAGTAATAATAGTGACAGAATGCAATCTGAATGAGATTCTAACCGTCATGGTTGAGTTCTTGGTAGGTGCACTAGTCAATTAAAACTACCCCAACAAGTAGCACTTACTGAATTAAAAGGACAAGTCAGTGCTAAAGTTAAAGTAATAATAGTGACAAAGGATAGAAGATGACAATACAGAGCCAAGACAACCCCAAAGAGATGCACTTATGAATTTAAACATCATCACTGCCTCCATTTGAGGTAGTCTGAGCTGGTTTGCTTCCATTGAGAATGTGTTCTTTGTATGTGCATGAGTCAATACAAAACTACTCTTCTATGCTAAATGAGTTAAATTGAGTTTATTTCCATCAAACATGACTTATTATGTGCACTGGTCAATTACAACTACCCCAACAAGTAGCACTTACTGAATTTAAAGGACAAGTCAGTGCTAAAGTTAAAGTAATAATAGTGACAAAAGTTTAAACATTCTACTTTCCCAAGATTGATCTCTTACCTACTGCTCTGTCTGGTGTCCTCCTTCAGCTAGTAGGTATGCTATGACTGCCAAGAATTGTGAACACCTTATATAGGGAATGTGAACAAAACAATTCTGTCCTGGGTCGTTGTAACTCTGTCCTGGGCCATTATGGTAGTTTCATTGGTATTCCACACATTGCTCACCATCAAATTAAATTCAAGTCATTTGCATTTGATTAGTTGGCTGGTGCTTTTCTTTATTTTGACCACAAATGAAGATACCTTTCCATCAAGATTGAGTTCTAATTAATTAAATAACAGTGACAAATGTAAAAGATGACCTCACAGAACCAAGGCAACCCCAAAGGGAAGCACTTATGAATTTAAACATCATCAATGCCTCCATTAGAGGTAGTCTGAGTTTGTTTACATCAAGCCTTCTTGTTGTGTGCTTGTTATGTGTCAGTTAAAACTACCCCAACAAGTAGCACTTACTGAATTTAAAGGACAAGTCAGTGCTAAAGTTAAAGTAATAATAGTGACAGAATGCAATCTGAATGAGATTCTAACCGTCATGGTTGAGTTCTTGGTAGGTGCACTAGTCAATTAAAACTACCCCAACAAGTAGCACTTACTGAATTAAAAGGACAAGTCAGTGCTAAGGTTAAAGTAATAATAGTGACAAAGGATAGAAGATGACAATACAGAGCCAAGACAACCCCAAAGAGATGCACTTATGAATTTAAACATCATCACTGCCTCCATTTGAGGTAGTCTGGGCTTGTTTGCTTCCATTGAGAATGTGTTCTTTGTATGTGCACGAGTCAATACAAAACTACTCTTCTATGCTAAATGAGTTAAATTGAGTTTATTTCCATCAAACATGACTTATTATGTGCACTGGTCAATTACAACTACCCCAACAAGTAGCACTTACTGAATTAAAAGGACAAGTCAGTGCTAAAGTTAAAGTAATAATAGTGACAAAAGTTTAAACATTCTACTTTCCCAAGATTGATCTCTTACATACTGCTCTGTCTGGTGTCCTCCTTCAGCTAGTAGGTATGCTATGACTGCCAAGAATTGTGAACACCTTATATAGGGAATGTGAACAAAACAATTCTGTCCTGGGTCGTTGTAACTCTGTCCTGGGCCATTATGGTAGTTTCATTGGTACTTCACACATTGCTCACCATCAAATTAAATTCAAGTCATTTGCATTTGATTAGTTGGCTGGTGCTTTTCTTTATTTTGACCACAAATGAAGATACCAAAGTCTATTTCCATCAAGATTGAGTTCTAATTAATTAAATAACAGTGACAAATGTAAAAGATGACCTCACAGAACCAAGGCAACCCCAAAGGGAAGCACTTATGAATTTAAACATCATCAATGCCTCCATTAGAGGTAGTCTGAGTTTGTTTACATCAAGCCTTCTTGTTATGTGCTTGTTATGTGTCAGTTAAAACTACCCCAACAAGTAGCACTTAGGGTAGAACCGGGACGAACGACGCGCAGGGACGGTTGCAACACGGACCTTTTTTCATGCTACACTTAAAATACGTCACATCCGGCGACGTCACCCTCTTCGTCTTCGGTCGAAAACATCAAACACGATTTTTTCCCCAGTTCTGATCAAAATTGGCAGAGTTGAAGCCACTTTTGTGTATTTCCACACTGTAGTAAAAAATACCCTATTTGAGTGTTTTCCATTTGTACTGCTGTGTTTATTTGGTGCCGATTGTAAATGGATTTTGTCTGTTAGGCTAATCTGTGGGCTAACTCTCAGTGAAGGTTCCATTGAAAAATATTCATTAGCTTTTGTGCTAGCTAGCAAAACATCCGGGGAGGGCAGGGAGGGACGAACGGCGCATTAAGCCACTCGATGCATTACGGACAGGGAGGGACGAACGGTGCATGTGTAAAACACAAAGTTGAGGAAACAGACAGAGGGGACATTAACATGATACATTTATTTGACTATCAGCATGGTCATTTGCTCGTAGGGTTCTACTGAAGCATCAATGAGAGTTAGATGCCAGAAATGTAACGTTTGTACTTGTTATAGGACATTTCATCCGACCGCGCCGTCCGACCCCCGTGTATGCACCGTTCGTCCCGACTGGCGGCCGTGTGCGGAGAGTAGCGCAACGTCACTTTACTTACCGATTGCGTTCGACTCGTTTCACTAAAATTAAAACGGACTGCGGGTAATGGGAGAGGACAAGTGTCTCTTGTTCACAAAAAAGTATGGTTACATGAAATTAAGTAATCTCTGTGCAGGGAGGGAAATAGAAAAGGGTGCGTCGTTGGACCCCACTCTCCCCTACTGAATTTAAAGGACAAGTCAGTGCTAAAGTTAAAGTAATAATAGTGACAAAAGTTTAAACATTCTACTTTCCCAAGATTGATCTCTTACCTACCTCTCTGTCTGGTGTCCTCCTTCAGCTAGTAGGTATGCTATGACTGCCAAGAATTGTGAACACCTTATATAGGGAATGTGAACAAAACAATTCTGTCCTGGGTCGTTGTAACTCTGTCCTGGGCCATTATGGTAGTTTCATTGGTATTCCACACATTGCTCACCATCAAATTAAATTCAAGTCATTTGCATTTGATTAGTTGGCTGGTGCTTTTCTTTATTTTGACCACAAATGAAGATACCTTTCCATCAAGATTGAGTTCTAATTAATTAAATAACAGTGACAAATGTAAAAGATGACCTCACAGAACCAAGGCAACCCCAAAGGGAAGCACTTATGAATTTAAACATCATCAATGCCTCCATTAGAGGTAGTCTGAGTTTGTTTACATCAAGCCTTCTTGTTGTGTGCTTGTTATGTGTCAGTTAAAACTACCCCAACAAGTAGCACTTACTGAATTTAAAGGACAAGTCAGTGCTAAAGTTAAAGTAATAATAGTGACAGAATGCAATCTGAATGAGATTCTAACCGTCATGGTTGAGTTCTTGGTAGGTGCACTAGTCAATTAAAACTACCCCAACAAGTAGCACTTACTGAATTAAAAGGACAAGTCAGTGCTAAGGTTAAAGTAATAATAGTGACAAAGGATAGAAGATGACAATACAGAGCCAAGACAACCCCAAAGAGATGCACTTATGAATTTAAACATCATCACTGCCTCCATTTGAGGTAGTCTGAGCTGGTTTGCTTCCATTGAGAATGTGTTCTTTGTATGTGCATGAGTCAATACAAAACTACTCTTCTATGCTAAATGAGTTAAATTGAGTTTATTTCCATCAAACATGACTTATTATGTGCACTGGTCAATTACAACTACCCCAACAAGTAGCACTTACTGAATTTAAAGGACAAGTCAGTGCTAAAGTTAAAGTAATAATAGTGACAAAAGTTTTAACATTCTACTTTCCCAAGAATGATCTCTTACCTACTGCTCTGTCTGGTGTCCTCCTTCAGCTAGTAGGTATGCTATGACTGCCAAGAATTGTGAACACCTTATATAGGGAATGTGAACAAAACAATTCTGTCCTGGGTCGTTGTAACTCTGTCCTGGGCCATTATGGTAGTTTCATTGGTATTCCACACATTGCTCACCATCAAATTAAATTCAAGTCATTTGCATTTGATTAGTTGGCTGGTGCTTTTCTTTATTTTGACCACAAATGAAGATACCTTTCCATCAAGATTGAGTTCTAATTAATTAAATAACAGTGACAAATGTAAAAGATGACCTCACAGAACCAAGGCAACCCCAAAGGGAAGCACTTATGAATTTAAACATCATCAATGCCTCCATTAGAGGTAGTCTGAGTTTGTTTACATCAAGCCTTCTTGTTGTGTGCTTGTTATGTGTCAGTTAAAACTACCCCAACAAGCAGCACTTACTGAATTTAAAGGACAAGTCAGTGCTAAAGTTAAAGTAATAATAGTGACAGAATGCACTCTGAATGAGATTCTAACCGTCATGGTTGAGTTCTTGGTAGGTGCACTAGTCAATTAAAACTACCCCAACAAGTAGCACTTACTGAATTAAAAGGACAAGTCAGTGCTAAAGTTAAAGTAATAATAGTGACAAAGGATAGAAGATGACAATACAGAGCCAAGACAACCCCAAAGAGATGCACTTATGAATTTAAACATCATCACTGCCTCCATTTGAGGTAGTCTGAGCTTGTTTGCTTCCATTGAGAATGTGTTCTTTGTATGTGCACGAGTCAATACAAAACTACTCTTCTATGCTAAATGAGTTAAATTGAGTTTATTTCCATCAAACATGACTTATTATGCGCACTGGTCAATTACAACTACCCCAACAAGTAGCACTTACTGAATTAAAAGGACAAGTCAGTGCTAAAGTTAAAGTAATAATAGTGACAAAAGTTTAAACATTCTACTTTCCCAAGAATGATCTCTTACCTACTGCTCTGTCTGGTGTCCTCCTTCAGCTAGTAGGTATGCTATGACTGCCAAGAATTGTGAACACCTTATATAGGGAATGTGAACAAAACAATTCTGTCCTGTGTCGTTGTAACTCTGTCCTGGGCCATTATGGTAGTTTCATTGGTACTTCACACATTGCTCACCATCAAATTAAAATCAAGGCATTTGCATTTGATTAGTTGGCTGGTGCTTTTCTTTATTTTGACCACAAATGAAGATACCAAAGTCTCTTTCCATCAAGATTGAGTTCTAATTAATTAAATGAACAGTGACAAATGTAAAAGATGACCTCACAGAACCAAGGCAACTCCAAAGGGAAGCACTTATGAATTTAAACATCATCAATGCCTCCATTAGAGGTAGTCTGAGTTTGTTTACATCAAGCCTTCTTGTTGTGTGCTTGTTATGTGTCAGTTAAAACTACCCCAACAAGTAGCACTTACTGAATTTAAAGGACAAGTCAGTGCTAAAGTTAAAGTAATAATAGAATCAGAATCAGAATCAGTTTTATTGTCACATCACAGGTTTACAAGGTAAAAAAGTGGGTGAAATTCTTTTTTGTACATCGTTCCCATCGCAACGTTAGTTTCCATAGAAAGAAGAGGGGGGGGAGAAGAAGAGGGGGGCAGGTGGGAAGGAGATCAAAAACAAGAGAGCAACAGAAGGCCAGACAAGTTATCTACATATTTACAAATTACCTGAGATAATAGTGACAGAATGCAATCTGAATGAGATTCTAACCGTCATGGTTGAGTTCTTGGTAGGTGCACTAGTCAATTAAAACTACCCCAACAAGTAGCACTTACTGAATTAAAAGGACAAGTCAGTGCTAAGGTTAAAGTAATAATAGTGACAAAGGATAGAAGATGACAATACAGAGCCAAGACAACCCCAAAGAGATGCACTTATGAATTTAAACATCATCACTGCCTCCATTTGAGGTAGTCTGAGCTGGTTTGCTTCCATTGAGAATGTGTTCTTTGTATGTGCATGAGTCAATACAAAACTACTCTTCTATGCTAAATGAGTTAAATTGAGTTTATTTCCATCAAACATGACTTATTATGTGCACTGGTCAATTACAACTACCCCAACAAGTAGCACTTACTGAATTTAAAGGACAAGTCAGTGCTAAAGTTAAAGTAATAATAGTGACAAAAGTTTTAACATTCTACTTTCCCAAGAATGATCTCTTACCTACTGCTCTGTCTGGTGTCCTCCTTCAGCTAGTAGGTATGCTATGACTGCCAAGAATTGTGAACACCTTATATAGGGAATGTGAACAAAACAATTCTGTCCTGGGTCGTTGTAACTCTGTCCTGGGCCATTATGGTAGTTTCATTGGTATTCCACACATTGCTCACCATCAAATTAAATTCAAGTCATTTGCATTTGATTAGTTGGCTGGTGCTTTTCTTTATTTTGACCACAAATGAAGATACCTTTCCATCAAGATTGAGTTCTAATTAATTAAATAACAGTGACAAATGTAAAAGATGACCTCACAGAACCAAGGCAACCCCAAAGGGAAGCACTTATGAATTTAAACATCATCAATGCCTCCATTAGAGGTAGTCTGAGTTTGTTTACATCAAGCCTTCTTGTTGTGTGCTTGTTATGTGTCAGTTAAAACTACCCCAACAAGCAGCACTTACTGAATTTAAAGGACAAGTCAGTGCTAAAGTTAAAGTAATAATAGTGACAGAATGCACTCTGAATGAGATTCTAACCGTCATGGTTGAGTTCTTGGTAGGTGCACTAGTCAATTAAAACTACCCCAACAAGTAGCACTTACTGAATTAAAAGGACAAGTCAGTGCTAAAGTTAAAGTAATAATAGTGACAAAGGATAGAAGATGACAATACAGAGCCAAGACAACCCCAAAGAGATGCACTTATGAATTTAAACATCATCACTGCCTCCATTTGAGGTAGTCTGAGCTTGTTTGCTTCCATTGAGAATGTGTTCTTTGTATGTGCACGAGTCAATACAAAACTACTCTTCTATGCTAAATGAGTTAAATTGAGTTTATTTCCATCAAACATGACTTATTATGCGCACTGGTCAATTACAACTACCCCAACAAGTAGCACTTACTGAATTAAAAGGACAAGTCAGTGCTAAAGTTAAAGTAATAATAGTGACAAAAGTTTAAACATTCTACTTTCCCAAGAATGATCTCTTACCTACTGCTCTGTCTGGTGTCCTCCTTCAGCTAGTAGGTATGCTATGACTGCCAAGAATTGTGAACACCTTATATAGGGAATGTGAACAAAACAATTCTGTCCTGTGTCGTTGTAACTCTGTCCTGGGCCATTATGGTAGTTTCATTGGTACTTCACACATTGCTCACCATCAAATTAAAATCAAGGCATTTGCATTTGATTAGTTGGCTGGTGCTTTTCTTTATTTTGACCACAAATGAAGATACCAAAGTCTCTTTCCATCAAGATTGAGTTCTAATTAATTAAATGAACAGTGACAAATGTAAAAGATGACCTCACAGAACCAAGGCAACTCCAAAGGGAAGCACTTATGAATTTAAACATCATCAATGCCTCCATTAGAGGTAGTCTGAGTTTGTTTACATCAAGCCTTCTTGTTGTGTGCTTGTTATGTGTCAGTTAAAACTACCCCAACAAGCAGCACTTACTGAATTTAAAGGACAAGTCAGTGCTAAAGTTAAAGTAATAATAGTGACAGAATGCACTCTGAATGAGATTCTAACCGTCATGGTTGAGTTCTTGGTAGGTGCACTAGTCAATTAAAACTACCCCAACAAGTAGCACTTACTGAATTAAAAGGACAAGTCGGTGCTAAAGTTAAAGTAATAATAGTGACAAAGGATAGAAGATGACAATACAGAGCCAAGACAACCCCAAAGAGATGCACTTATGAATTTAAACATCATCACTGCCTCCATTTGAGGTAGTCTGGGCTTGTTTGCTTCCATTGAGAATGTGTTCTTTGTATGTGCACGAGTCAATACAAAACTACTCTTCTATGCTAAATGAGTTAAATTGAGTTTATTTCCATCAAACATGACTTATTATGTGCACTGGTCAATTACAACTACCCCAACAAGTAGCACTTACTGAATTAAAAGGACAAGTCAGTGCTAAAGTTAAAGTAATAATAGTGACAAAAGTTTAAACATTCTACTTTCCCAAGAATGATCTCTTACCTACTGCTCTGTCTGGTGTCCTCCTTCAGCTAGTAGGTATGCTATGACTGCCAAGAATTGTGAACACCTTATATAGGGAATGTGAACAAAACAATTCTGTCCTGGGTTGTTGTAACTCTGTCCTGGGCCATTATGGTAGTTTCATTGGTACTTCACACATTGCTCACCATCAAATTAAATTCAAGTCATTTGCATTTGATTAGTTGGCTGGTGCTTTTCTTTATTTTGACCACAAATGAAGATACCAAAGTCTATTTCCATCAAGATTGAGTTCTAATTAATTAAATAACAGTGACAAATGTAAAAGATGACCTCACAGAACCAAGGCAACCCCAAAGGGAAGCACTTATGAATTTAAACATCATCACTGCCTCCATTTGAGGTAGTCTGAGCTGGTTTGCTTCCATTGAGAATGTGTTATTTGTATGTGCATGAGTCAATACAAAACTACTCTTCTATGCTAAATGAGTTAAATTGAGTTTATTTCCATCAAACATGACTTATTATGTGCACTGGTCAATTACAACTACCCCAACAAGTAGCACTTACTGAATTTAAAGGACAAGTCAGTGCTAAAGTTAAAGTAATAATAGTGACAAAAGTTTTAACATTCTACTTTCCCAAGAATGATCTCTTACCTACTGCTCTGTCTGGTGTCCTCCTTCAGCTAGTAGGTATGCTATGACTGCCAAGAATTGTGAACACCTTATATAGGGAATGTGAACAAAACAATTCTGTCCTGGGTCGTTGTAACTCTGTCCTGGGCCATTATGGTAGTTTCATTGGTATTCCACACATTGCTCACCATCAAATTAAATTCAAGTCATTTGCATTTGATTAGTTGGCTGGTGCTTTTCTTTATTTTGACCACAAATGAAGATACATTTCCATCAAGATTGAGTTCTATTTAATTAAATAACAGTGACAAATGTAAAAGATGACCTCACAGAACCAAGGCAACCCCAAAGGGAAGCACTTATGAATTTAAACATCATCAATGCCTCCATTAGAGGTAGTCTGAGTTTGTTTACATCAAGCCTTCTTGTTGTGTGCTTGTTATGTGTCAGTTAAAACTACCCCAACAAGTAGCACTTACTGAATTTAAAGGACAAGTCAGTGCTAAAGTTAAAGTAATAATAGTGACAGAATGCAATCTGAATGAGATTCTAACCGTCATGGTTGAGTTCTTGGTAGGTGCACTAGTCAATTAAAACTACCCCAACAAGTAGCACTTACTGAATTAAAAGGACAAGTCAGTGCTAAGGTTAAAGTAATAATAGTGACAAAGGATAGAAGATGACAATACAGAGCCAAGACAACCCCAAAGAGATGCACTTATGAATTTAAACATCATCACTGCCTCCATTTGAGGTAGTCTGGGCTTGTTTGCTTCCATTGAGAATGTGTTCTTTGTATGTGCACGAGTCAATAGAAAACTACTCTTCTATGCTAAATGAGTTAAATTGAGTTTATTTTCATCAAACATGACTTATTATGTGCACTGGTCAATTACAACTACCCCAACAAGTAGCACTTACTGAATTAAAAGGACAAGTCAGTGCTAAAGTTAAAGTAATAATAGTGACAAAAGTTTAAACATTCTACTTTCCCAAGATTGATCTCTTACATACTGCTATGTCTGGTGTCCTCCTTCAGCTAGTAGGTATGCTATGACTGCCAAGAATTGTGAACACCTTATATAGGGAATGTGAACAAAACAATTCTGTCCTGGGTCGTTGTAACTCTGTCCTGGGCCATTATGGTAGTTTCATTGGTACTTCACACATTGCTCACCATCAAATTAAATTCAAGTCATTTGCATTTGATTAGTTGGCTGGTGCTTTTCTTTATTTTGACCACAAATGAAGATACCAAAGTCTATTTCCATCAAGATTGAGTTCTAATTAATTAAATAACAGTGACAAATGTAAAAGATGACCTCACAGAACCAAGGCAACCCCAAAGGGAAGCACTTATGAACTTAAACATCATCAATGCCTCCATTAGAGGTAGTCTGAGTTTGTTTACATCAAGCCTTCTTGTTATGTGCTTGTTATGTGTCAGTTAAAACTACCCCAACAAGTAGCACTTCCTGAATTTAAAGGACAAGTCAGTGCTAAAGTTAAAGTAATAATAGTGACAGAATGCAATCTGAATGAGATTCTAACCGTCATGGTTGAGTTCTTGGTAGGTGCACTAGTCAATTAAAACTACCCCAACAAGTAGCACTTACTGAATTAAAAGGACAAGTCAGTGCTAAAGTTAAAGTAATAATAGTGACAAAGGATAGAAGATGACAATACAGAGCCAAGACAACCCCAAAGAGATGCACTTATGAATTTAAACATCATCACTGCCTCCATTTGAGGTAGTCTGAGCTTGTTTGCTTCCATTGAGAATGTGTTCTTTGTATGTGCATGAGTCAATACAAAACTACTCTTCTATACTAAATGAGTTAAATTGAGTTTATTTCCATCAAACATGACTTATTATGTGCACTGGTCAATTACAACTACCCCAACAAGTAGCACTTACTGAATTTAAAGGACAAGTCAGTGCTAAAGTTAAAGTAATAATTGTGACAAAAGTTTAAACATTCTACTTTCCCAAGAATGATCTCTTACCTACTGCTCTGTCTGGTGTCCTCCTTCAGCTAGTAGGTATGCTATGACTGCCAAGAATTGTGAACACCTTATATAGGGAATGTGAACAAAACAATTCTGTCCTGGGTCGTTGTAACTCTGTCCTGGGCCATTATGGTAGTTTCATTGGTACTTCACACATTGCTCACCATCAAATTAAATTCAAGTCATTTGCATTTGATTAGTTGGCTGGTGCTTTTCTTTATTTTGACCACAAATGAAGA
Organism: Gymnoscopelus braueri; assembly: GCF_963280865.1. NCBI lineage: Eukaryota > Metazoa > Chordata > Actinopteri > Myctophiformes > Myctophidae > Gymnoscopelus > Gymnoscopelus braueri. Next base: position 2,269,408 of record NC_137620.1, on the reverse strand, counting down.
TACCAAAGTCTCTTTCCATTGAGTTCTAATTAATTAAATAAACAGTGGCAAATGTAAAAGATGACCTCACAGAACCAAGGCAACCCCAAAGGGAAGCACTTATGAATTTAAACATCATCAATGCCTCCATTAGAGGTGGTCTGAGTTTGTTTACATCAAGCCTTCTTGTTATGTGCTTGTTATGTGTCAGTTAAAACTACCCAAACTACCCCAACAAGTAGCACTTACTGAATTAAAAGGACAAGTCAGTGCTAAGGTTAAAGTAATAATAGTGACAAAGGATAGAAGATGACAATACAGAGCCAAGACAACCCCAAAGAGATGCACTTATGAATTTAAACATCATCACTGCCTCCATTTGAGGTAGTCTGGGCTTGTTTGCTTCCATTGAGAATGTGTTCTTTGTATGTGCACGAGTCAATACAAAACTACTCTTCTATGCTAAATGAGTTAAATTGAGTTTATTTTCATCAAACATGACTTATTATGTGCACTGGTCAATTACAACTACCCCAACAAGTAGCACTTACTGAATTAAAAGGACAAGTCAGTGCTAAAGTTAAAGTAATAATAGTGACAAAGGATAGAAGATGACAATACAGAGCCAAGACAACCCCAAAGAGATGCACTTATGAATTTAAACATCATCACTGCCTCCATTTGAGGTAGTCTGAGCTGGTTTGCTTCCATTGAGAATGTGTTCTTTGTATGTGCATGAGTCAATACAAAACTACTCTTCTATGCTAAATGAGTTAAATTGAGTTTATTTCCATCAAACACGACTTATTATGTGCACTGGTCAAATACAACTACCCCAACAAGTAGCACTTACTGAATTTAAAGGACAAGTCAGTGCTAAAGTTAAAGTAATAATAGTGACAAAAGTTTAAACATTCTACTTTCCCAAGAATGATCTCTTACCTACTGCTCTGTCTGGTGTCCTCCTTCAGCTAGTAGGTATGCTATGACTGCCAAGAATTGTGAACACCTTATATAGGGAATGTGAACAAAACAATTCTGTCCTGGGTCGTTGTAACTCTGTCCTGGGCCATTATGGTAGTTTCATTGGTATTCCACACATTGCTCACCATCAAATTAAATTCAAGTCATTTGCATTTGATTAGTTGGCTGGTGCTTTTCTTTATTTTGACCACAAATGAAGATACATTTCCATCAAGATTGAGTTCTAATTAATTAAATAACAGTGACAAATGTAAAAGATGACCTCACAGAACCAAGGCAACCCCAAAGGGAAGCACTTATGAATTTAAACATCATCAATGCCTCCATTAGAGGTAGTCTGAGTTTGTTTACATCAAGCCTTCTTGTTGTGTGCTTGTTATGTGTCAGTTAAAACTACCCCAACAAGTAGCACTTACTGAATTTAAAGGACAAGTCAGTGCTAAAGTTAAAGTAATAATAGTGACAGAATGCAATCTGAATGAGATTCCAACCGTCATGGTTGAGTTCTTGGTAGGTGCACTAGTCAATTAAAACTACCCCAACAAGTAGCACTTACTGAATTAAAAGGACAAGTCAGTGCTAAGGTTAAAGTAATAATAGTGACAAAGGATAGAAGATGACAATACAGAGCCAAGACAACCCCAAAGAGATGCACTTATGAATTTAAACATCATCACTGCCTCCATGTGAGGTAGTCTGAGCTTGTTTGCTTCCATTGAGAATGTGTTCTTTGTATGTGCATGAGTCAATACAAAACTACTCTTCTATGCTAAATGAGTTAAATTGAGTTTATTTCCATCAAACATGACTTATTATGTGCACTGGTCAATTACAACTACCCCAACAAGTAGCACTTACTGAATTAAAAGGACAAGTCAGTGCTAAAGTTAAAGTAATAATAGTGACAAAAGTTTAAACATTCTACTTTCCCAAGAATGATCTCTTACCTACTGCTCTGTCTGGTGTCCTCCTTCAGCTAGTAGGTATGCTATGACTGCCAAGAATTGTGAACACCTTATATAGGGAATGTGAACAAAACAATTCTGTCCTGGGTCGTTGTAACTCTGTCCTGGGCCATTATGGTAGTTTCATTGGTACTTCACACATTGCTCACCATCAAATTAAATTCAAGTCATTTGCATTTGATTAGTTGGCTGGTGCTTTTCTTTATTTTGACCACAAATGAAGATACATTTCCATCAAGATTGAGTTCTAATTAATTAAATAACAGTGACAAATGTAAAAGATGACCTCACAGAACCAAGGCAACCCCAAAGGGAAGCACTTATGAATTTAAACATCATCAATGCCTCCATTAGAGGTAGTCTGAGTTTGTTTACATCAAGCCTTCTTGTTGTGTGCTTGTTATGTGTCAGTTAAAACTACCCCAACAAGTAGCACTTACTGAATTTAAAGGACAAGTCAGTGCTAAAGTTAAAGTAATAATAGTGACAGAATGCAATCTGAATGAGATTCTAACCGTCATGGTTGAGTTCTTGGTAGGTGCACTAGTCAATTAAAACTACCCCAACAAGTAGCACTTACTGAATTAAAATGCTAAATGAGTTAAATTGAGTTTATTTCCATCAAACACGACTTATTATGTGCACTGGTCAAATACAACTACCCCAACAAGTAGCACTTACTGAATTTAAAGGACAAGTCAGTGCTAAAGTTAAAGTAATAATAGTGACAAAAGTTTAAACATTCTACTTTCCCAAGAATGATCTCTTACCTACTGCTCTGTCTGGTGTCCTCCTTCAGCTAGTAGGTATGCTATGACTGCCAAGAATTGTGAACACCTTATATAGGGAATGTGAACAAAACAATTCTGTCCTGGGTCGTTGTAACTCTGTCCTGGGCCATTATGGTAGTTTCATTGGTACTTCACACATTGCTCACCATCAAATTAAATTCAAGTCATTTGCATTTGATTAGTTGGCTGGTGCTTTTCTTTATTTTGACCACAAATGAAGATACATTTCCATCAAGATTGAGTTCTAATTAATTAAATAACAGTGACAAATGTAAAAGATGACCTCACAGAACCAAGGCAACCCCAAAGGGAAGCACTTATGAATTTAAACATCATCAATGCCTCCATTAGAGGTAGTCTGAGTTTGTTTACATCAAGCCTTCTTGTTGTGTGCTTGTTATGTGTCAGTTAAAACTACCCCAACAAGTAGCACTTACTGAATTTAAAGGACAAGTCATTGCTAAAGTTAAAGTAATAATAGTGACAGAATGCAATCTGAATGAGATTCTAACCGTCATGGTTGAGTTCTTGGTAGGTGCACTAGTCAATTAAAACTACCCCAACAAGTAGCACTTACTGAATTAAAAGGACAAGTCAGTGCTAAGGTTAAAGTAATAATAGTGACAAAGGATAGAAGATGACAATACAGAGCCAAGACAACCCCAAAGAGATGCACTTATGAATTTAAACATCATCACTGCCTCCATTTGAGGTAGTCTGGGCTTGTTTGCTTCCATTGAGAATGTGTTCTTTGTATGTGCACGAGTCAATACAAAACTACTCTTCTATGCTAAATGAGTTAAATTGAGTTTATTTCCATCAAACATGACTTATTATGTGCACTGGTCAATTACAACTACCCCAACAAGTAGCACTTACTGAATTAAAAGGACAAGTCAGTGCTAAAGTTAAAGTAATAATAGTGACAAAAGTTTAAACATTCTACTTTCCCAAGATTGATCTCTTACATACTGCTCTGTCTGGTGTCCTCCTTCAGCTAGTAGGTATGCTATGACTGCCAAGAATTGTGAACACCTTATATAGGGAATGTGAACAAAACAATTCTGTCCTGGGTCGTTGTAACTCTGTCCTGGGCCATTATGGTAGTTTCATTGGTACTTCACACATTGCTCACCATCAAATTAAATTCAAGTCATTTGCATTTGATTAGTTGGCTGGTGCTTTTCTTTATTTTGACCACAAATGAAGATACATTTCCATCAAGATTGAGTTCTAATTAATTAAATAACAGTGACAAATGTAAAAGATGACCTCACAGAACCAAGGCAACCCCAAAGGGAAGCACTTATGAATTTAAACATCATCAATGCCTCCATTAGAGGTAGTCTGAGTTTGTTTACATCAAGCCTTCTTGTTGTGTGCTTGTTATGTGTCAGTTAAAACTACCCCAACAAGTAGCACTTACTGAATTTAAAGGACAAGTCAGTGCTAAAGTTAAAGTAATAATAGTGACAGAATGCAATCTGAATGAGATTCTAACCGTCATGGTTGAGTTCTTGGTAGGTGCACTAGTCAATTAAAACTACCCCAACAAGTAGCACTTACTGAATTAAAAGGACAAGTCAGTGCTAAGGTTAAAGTAATAATAGTGACAAAGGATAGAAGATGACAATACAGAGCCAAGACAACCCCAAAGAGATGCACTTATGAATTTAAACATCATCACTGCCTCCATTTGAGGTAGTCTGGGCTTGTTTGCTTCCATTGAGAATGTGTTCTTTGTATGTGCACGAGTCAATACAAAACTACTCTTCTATGCTAAATGAGTTAAATTGAGTTTATTTCCATCAAACATGACTTATTATGTGCACTGGTCAATTACAACTACCCCAACAAGTAGCACTTACTGAATTAAAAGGACAAGTCAGTGCTAAAGTTAAAGTAATAATAGTGACAAAAGTTTAAACATTCTACTTTCCCAAGATTGATCTCTTACATACTGCTCTGTCTGGTGTCCTCCTTCAGCTAGTAGGTATGCTATGACTGCCAAGAATTGTGAACACCTTATATAGGGAATGTGAACAAAACAATTCTGTCCTGGGTCGTTGTAACTCTGTCCTGGGCCATTATGGTAGTTTCATTGGTACTTCACACATTGCTCACCATCAAATTAAATTCAAGTCATTTGCATTTGATTAGTTGGCTGGTGCTTTTCTTTATTTTGACCACAAATGAAGATACCAAAGTCTATTTCCATCAAGATTGAGTTCTAATTAATTAAATAACAGTGACAAATGTAAAAGATGACCTCACAGAACCAAGGCAACCCCAAAGGGAAGCACTTATGAATTTAAACATCATCAATGCCTCCATTAGAGGTAGTCTGAGTTTGTTTACATCAAGCCTTCTTGTTATGTGCTTGTTATGTGTCAGTTAAAACTACCCCAACAAGTAGCACTTACTGAATTTAAAGGACAAGTCAGTGCTAAAGTTAAAGTAATAATAGTGACAGAATGCAATCTGAATGAGATTCTAACCGTCATGGTTGAGTTCTTGGTAGGTGCACTAGTCAATTAAAACTACCCCAACAAGTAGCACTTACTGAATTAAAAGGACAAGTCAGTGCTAAGGTTAAAGTAATAATAGTGACAAAGGATAGAAGATGACAATACAGAGCCAAGACAACCCCAAAGAGATGCACTTATGAATTTAAACATCATCACTGCCTCCATTTGAGGTAGTCTGGGCTTGTTTGCTTCCATTGAGAATGTGTTCTTTGTATGTGCACGAGTCAATACAAAACTACTCTTCTATGCTAAATGAGTTAAATTGAGTTTATTTTCATCAAACATGACTTATTATGTGCACTGGTCAAATACAACTACCCCAACAAGTAGCACTTACTGAATTTAAAGGACAAGTCAGTGCTAAAGTTAAAGTAATAATAGTGACAAAAGTTTAAACATTCTACTTTCCCAAGAATGATCTCTTACCTACTGCTCTGTCTGGTGTCCTCCTTCAGCTAGTAGGTATGCTATGACTGCCAAGAATTGTGAACACCTTATATAGGGAATGTGAACAAAACAATTCTGTCCTGGGTCGTTGTAACTCTGTCCTGGGCCATTATGGTAGTTTCATTGGTACTTCACACATTGCTCACCATCAAATTAAATTCAAGTCATTTGTATTTGATTAGTTGGCTGGTGCTTTTCTTTATTTTGACCACAAATGAAGATACCAAAGTCTATTTCCATCAAGATTGAGTTCTAATTAATTAAATAACAGTGACAAATGTAAAAGATGACCTCACAGAACCAAGGCAACCCCAAAGGGAAGCACTTATGAATTTAAACATCATCAATGCCTCCATTAGAGGTAGTCTGAGTTTGTTTACATCAAGCCTTCTTGTTATGTGCTTGTTATGTGTCAGTTAAAACTACCCCAACAAGTAGCACTTACTGAATTTAAAGGACAAGTCAGTGCTAAAGTTAAAGTAATAATAGTGACAGAATGCAATCTGAATGAGATTCTAACCGTCATGGTTGAGTTCTTGGTAGGTGCACTAGTCAATTAAAACTACCCCAACAAGTAGCACTTACTGAATTAAAAGGACAAGTCAGTGCTAAGGTTAAAGTAATAATAGTGACAAAGGATAGAAGATGACAATACAGAGCCAAGACAACCCCAAAGAGATGCACTTATGAATTTAAACATCATCACTGCCTCCATTTGAGGTAGTCTGAGCTTGTTTGCTTCCATTGAGAATGTGTTCTTTGTATGTGCATGAGTCAATACAAAACTACTCTTCTATACTAAATGAGTTAAATTGAGTTTATTTCCATCAAACATGACTTATCATGTGCACTGGTCAATTACAACTACCCCAACAAGTAGCACTTACTGAATTTAAAGGACAAGTCAGTGCTAAAGTTAAAGTAATAATTGTGACAAAAGTTTAAACATTCTACTTTCCCAAGAATGATCTCTTACCTACTGCTCTGTCTGGTGTCCTCCTTCAGCTAGTAGGTATGCTATGACTGCCAAGAATTGTGAACACCTTATATAGGGAATGTGAACAAAACAATTCTGTCCTGGGTCGTTGTAACTCTGTCCTGGGCCATTATGGTAGTTTCATTGGTACTTCACACATTGCTCACCATCAAATTAAATTCAAGTCATTTGCATTTGATTAGTTGGCTGGTGCTTTTCTTTATTTTGACCACAAATGAAGATACCAAAGTCTCTTTCCATCAAGATTGAGTTCTAATTAATTAAATAAACAGTGGCAAATGTAAAAGATGACCTCACAGAACCAAGGCAACCCCAAAGGGAAGCACTTATGAATTTAAACATCATCAATGCCTCCATTAGAGGTAGTCTGAGTTTGTTTACATCAAGCCTTCTTGTTATGTGCTTGTTATGTGTCAGTTAAAACTACCCAAACTACCCCAACAAGTAGCACTTACTGAATTAAAAGGACAAGTCAGTGCTATGGTTAAAGTAATAATAGTGACAAAGGATAGAAGATGACAATACAGAGCCAAGACAACCCCAAAGAGATGCACTTATGAATTTAAACATCATCACTGCCTCCATTTGAGGTAGTCTGGGCTTGTTTGCTTCCATTGAGAATGTGTTCTTTGTATGTGCACGAGTCAATACAAAACTACTCTTCTATGCTAAATGAGTTAAATTGAGTTTATTTCCATCAAACATGACTTATTATGTGCACTGGTCAATTACAACTACCCCAACAAGTAGCACTTACTGAATTAAAAGGACAAGTCAGTGCTAAAGTTAAAGTAATAATAGTGACAAAAGTTTAAACATTCTACTTTCCCAAGATTGATCTCTTACATACTGCTCTGTCTGGTGTCCTCCTTCAGCTAGTAGGTATGCTATGACTGCCAAGAATTGTGAACACCTTATATAGGGAATGTGAACAAAACAATTCTGTCCTGGGTCGTTGTAACTCTGTCCTGGGCCATTATGGTAGTTTCATTGGTACTTCACACATTGCTCACCATCAAATTAAATTCAAGTCATTTGCATTTGATTAGTTGGCTGGTGCTTTTCTTTATTTTGACCACAAATGAAGATACATTTCCATCAAGATTGAGTTCTAATTAATTAAATAACAGTGACAAATGTAAAAGATGACCTCACAGAACCAAGGCAACCCCAAAGGGAAGCACTTATGAATTTAAACATCATCAATGCCTCCATTAGAGGTAGTCTGAGTTTGTTTACATCAAGCCTTCTTGTTGTGTGCTTGTTATGTGTCAGTTAAAACTACCCCAACAAGTAGCACTTACTGAATTTAAAGGACAAGTCAGTGCTAAAGTTAAAGTAATAATAGTGACAGAATGCAATCTGAATGAGATTCTAACCGTCATGGTTGAGTTCTTGGTAGGTGCACTAGTCAATTAAAACTACCCCAACAAGTAGCACTTACTGAATTAAAAGGACAAGTCAGTGCTAAGGTTAAAGTAATAATAGTGACAAAGGATAGAAGATGACAATACAGAGCCAAGACAACCCCAAAGAGATGCACTTATGAATTTAAACATCATCACTGCCTCCATTTGAGGTAGTCTGGGCTTGTTTGCTTCCATTGAGAATGTGTTCTTTGTATGTGCACGAGTCAATACAAAACTACTCTTCTATGCTAAATGAGTTAAATTGAGTTTATTTCCATCAAACATGACTTATTATGTGCACTGGTCAATTACAACTACCCCAACAAGTAGCACTTACTGAATTAAAAGGACAAGTCAGTGCTAAAGTTAAAGTAATAATAGTGACAAAAGTTTAAACATTCTACTTTCCCAAGATTGATCTCTTACATACTGCTCTGTCTGGTGTCCTCCTTCAGCTAGTAGGTATGCTATGACTGCCAAGAATTGTGAACACCTTATATAGGGAATGTGAACAAAACAATTCTGTCCTGGGTCGTTGTAACTCTGTCCTGGGCCATTATGGTAGTTTCATTGGTACTTCACACATTGCTCACCATCAAATTAAATTCAAGTCATTTGCATTTGATTAGTTGGCTGGTGCTTTTCTTTATTTTGACCACAAATGAAGATACATTTCCATCAAGATTGAGTTCTAATTAATTAAATAACAGTGACAAATGTAAAAGATGACCTCACAGAACCAAGGCAACCCCAAAGGGAAGCACTTATGAATTTAAACATCATCAATGCCTCCATTAGAGGTAGTCTGAGTTTGTTTACATCAAGCCTTCTTGTTGTGTGCTTGTTATGTGTCAGTTAAAACTACCCCAACAAGTAGCACTTACTGAATTTAAAGGACAAGTCAGTGCTAAAGTTAAAGTAATAATAGTGACAGAATGCAATCTGAATGAGATTCTAACCGTCATGGTTGAGTTCTTGGTAGGTGCACTAGTCAATTAAAACTACCCCAACAAGTAGCACTTACTGAATTAAAAGGACAAGTCAGTGCTAAGGTTAAAGTAATAATAGTGACAAAGGATAGAAGATGACAATACAGAGCCAAGACAACCCCAAAGAGATGCACTTATGAATTTAAACATCATCACTGCCTCCATTTGAGGTAGTCTGGGCTTGTTTGCTTCCATTGAGAATGTGTTCTTTGTATGTGCACGAGTCAATACAAAACTACTCTTCTATGCTAAATGAGTTAAATTGAGTTTATTTTCATCAAACATGACTTATTATGTGCACTGGTCAATTACAACTACCCCAACAAGTAGCACTTACTGAATTAAAAGGACAAGTCAGTGCTAAAGTAATAATAGTGACAAAAGTTTAAACATTCTACTTTCCCAAGATTGATCTCTTACATACTGCTCTGTCTGGTGTCCTCCTTCAGCTAGTAGGTATGCTATGACTGCCAAGAATTGTGAACACCTTATATAGGGAATGTGAACAAAATAATTCTGTCCTGGGTCGTTGTAACTCTGTCCTGGGCCATTATGGTAGTTTCATTGGTACTTCACACATTGCTCACCATCAAATTAAATTCAAGTCATTTGCATTTGATTAGTTGGCTGGTGCTTTTCTTTATTTTGACCACAAATGAAGATACCAAAGTCTATTTCCATCAAGATTGAGTTCTAATTAATTAAATAACAGTGACAAATGTAAAAGATGACCTCACAGAACCAAGGCAACTCCAAAGGGAAGCACTTATGAATTTAAACATCATCAATGCCTCCATTAGAGGTAGTCTGAGTTTGTTTACATCAAGCCTTCTTGTTATGTGCTTGTTATGTGTCAGTTAAAACTACCCCAACAAGTAGCACTTACTGAATTTAAAGGACAAGTCAGTGCTAAAGTTAAAGTAATAATAGTGACAGAATGCAATCTGAATGAGATTCTAACCGTCATGGTTGAGTTCTTGGTAGGTGCACTAGTCAATTAAAACTACCCCAACAAGTAGCACTTACTGAATTAAAAGGACAAGTCAGTGCTAAAGTTAAAGTAATAATAGTGACAAAGGATAGAAGATGACAATACAGAGCCAAGACAACCCCAAAGAGATGCACTTATGAATTTAAACATCATCACTGCCTCCATTTGAGGTAGTCTGGGCTTGTTTGCTTCCATTGAGAATGTGTTCTTTGTATGTGCATGAGTCAATACAAAACTACTCTTCTATGCTAAATGAGTTAAATTGAGTTTATTTTCATCAAACATGACTTATTATGTGCACTGGTCAATTACAACTACCCCAACAAGTAGCACTTACTGAATTAAAAGGACAAGTCAGTGCTAAAGTAATAATAGTGACAAAAGTTTAAACATTCTACTTTCCCAAGATTGATCTCTTACATACTGCTCTGTCTGGTGTCCTCCTTCAGCTAGTAGGTATGCTATGACTGCCAAGAATTGTGAACACCTTATATAGGGAATGTGAACAAAATAATTCTGTCCTGGGTCGTTGTAACTCTGTCCTGGGCCATTATGGTAGTTTCATTGGTACTTCACACATTGCTCACCATCAAATTAAATTCAAGTCATTTGCATTTGATTAGTTGGCTGGTGCTTTTCTTTATTTTGACCACAAATGAAGATACCAAAGTCTATTTCCATCAAGATTGAGTTCTAATTAATTAAATAACAGTGACAAATGTAAAAGATGACCTCACAGAACCAAGGCAACTCCAAAGGGAAGCACTTATGAATTTAAACATCATCAATGCCTCCATTAGAGGTAGTCTGAGTTTGTTTACATCAAGCCTTCTTGTTATGTGCTTGTTATGTGTCAGTTAAAACTACCCCAACAAGTAGCACTTACTGAATTTAAAGGACAAGTCAGTGCTAAAGTTAAAGTAATAATAGTGACAGAATGCAATCTGAATGAGATTCTAACCGTCATGGTTGAGTTCTTGGTAGGTGCACTAGTCAATTAAAACTACCCCAACAAGTAGCACTTACTGAATTAAAAGGACAAGTCAGTGCTAAAGTTAAAGTAATAATAGTGACAAAGGATAGAAGATGACAATACAGAGCCAAGACAACCCCAAAGAGATGCACTTATGAATTTAAACATCATCACTGCCTCCATTTGAGGTAGTCTGGGCTTGTTTGCTTCCATTGAGAATGTGTTCTTTGTATGTGCATGAGTCAATACAAAACTACTCTTCTATGCTAAATGAGTTAAATTGAGTTTATTTCCATCAAACATGACTTATTATGTGCACTGGTCAATTACAACTACCCCAACAAGTAGCACTTACTGAATTAAAAGGACAAGTCAGTGCTAAAGTTAAAGTAATAATAGTGACAAAAGTTTAAACATTCTACTTTCCCAAGATTGATCTCTTACATACTGCTCTGTCTGGTGTCCTCCTTCAGCTAGTAGGTATGCTATGACTGCCAAGAATTGTGAACACCTTATATAGGGAATGTGAACAAAACAATTCTGTCCTGGGTCGTTGTAACTCTGTCCTGGGCCATTATGGTAGTTTCATTGGTACTTCACACATTGCTCACCATCAAATTAAATTCAAGTCATTTGCATTTGATTAGTTGGCTGGTGCTTTTCTTTATTTTGACCACAAATGAAGATACCAAAGTCTATTTCCATCAAGATTGAGTTCTAATTAATTAAATAACAGTGACAAATGTAAAAGATGACCTCACAGAACCAAGGCAACCCCAAAGGGAAGCACTTATGAATTTAAACATCATCAATGCCTCCATTAGAGGTAGTCTGAGTTTGTTTACATCAAGCCTTCTTGTTATGTGCTTGTTATGTGTCAGTTAAAACTACCCCAACAAGTAGCACTTACTGAATTTAAAGGACAAGTCAGTGCTAAAGTTAAAGTAATAATAGTGACAGAATGCAATCTGAATGAGATTCTAACCGTCATGGTTGAGTTCTTGGTAGGTGCACTAGTCAATTAAAACTACCCCAACAAGTAGCACTTACTGAATTAAAAGGACAAGTCAGTGCTAAGGTTAAAGTAATAATAGTGACAAAGGATAGAAGATGACAATACAGAGCCAAGACAACCCCAAAGAGATGCACTTATGAATTTAAACATCATCACTGCCTCCATTTGAGGTAGTCTGGGCTTGTTTGCTTCCATTGAGAATGTGTTCTTTGTATGTGCATGAGTCAATACAAAACTACTCTTCTATGCTAAATGAGTTAAATTGAGTTTATTTCCATCAAACATGACTTATTATGTGCACTGGTCAATTACAACTACCCCAACAAGTAGCACTTACTGAATTAAAAGGACAAGTCAGTGCTAAAGTTAAAGTAATAATAGTGACAAAAGTTTAAACATTCTACTTTCCCAAGATTGATCTCTTACATACTGCTCTGTCTGGTGTCCTCCTTCAGCTAGTAGGTATGCTATGACTGCCAAGAATTGTGAACACCTTATATAGGGAATGTGAACAAAACAATTCTGTCCTGGGTCGTTGTAACTCTGTCCTGGGCCATTATGGTAGTTTCATTGGTACTTCACACATTGCTCACCATCAAATTAAATTCAAGTCATTTGCATTTGATTAGTTGGCTGGTGCTTTTCTTTATTTTGACCACAAATGAAGATACATTTCCATCAAGATTGAGTTCTATTTAATTAAATAACAGTGACAAATGTAAAAGATGACCTCACAGAACCAAGGCAACCCCAAAGGGAAGCACTTATGAATTTAAACATCATCAATGCCTCCATTAGAGGTAGTCTGAGTTTGTTTACATCAAGCCTTCTTGTTATGTGCTTGTTATGTGTCAGTTAAAACTACCCCAACAAGTAGCACTTCCTGAATTTAAAGGACAAGTCAGTGCTAAAGTTAAAGTAATAATAGTGACAGAATGCAATCTGAATGAGATTCTAACCGTCATGGTTGAGTTCTTGGTAGGTGCACTAGTCAATTAAAACTACCCCAACAAGTAGCACTTACTGAATTAAAAGGACAAGTCAGTGCTAAAGTTAAAGTAATAATAGTGACAACGGATAGAAGATGACAATACAGAGCCAAGACAACCCCAAAGAGATGCACTTATGAATTTAAACATCATCACTGCCTCCATTTGAGGTAGTCTGAGCTTGTTTGCTTCCATTGAGAATGTGTTCTTTGTATGTGCATGAGTCAATACAAAACTACTCTTCTATACTAAATGAGTTAAATTGAGTTTATTTCCATCAAACATGACTTATTATGTGCACTGGTCAATTACAACTACCCCAACAAGTAGCACTTACTGAATTTAAAGGACAAGTCAGTGCTAAAGTTAAAGTAATAATTGTGACAAAAGTTTAAACATTCTACTTTCCCAAGAATGATCTCTTACCTACTGCTCTGTCTGGTGTCCTCCTTCAGCTAGTAGGTATGCTATGACTGCCAAGAATTGTGAACACCTTATATAGGGAATGTGAACAAAACAATTCTGTCCTGGGTCGTTGTAACTCTGTCCTGGGCCATTATGGTAGTTTCATTGGTACTTCACACATTGCTCACCATCAAATTAAATTCAAGTCATTTGCAGTTGATTAGTTGGCTGGTGCTTTTCTTTATTTTGACCACAAATGAAGATACCAAAGTCTCTTTCCATCAAGATTGAGTTCTAATTAATTAAATAAACAGTGGCAAATGTAAAAGATGACCTCACAGAACCAAGGCAACCCCAAAGGGAAGCACTTATGAATTTAAACATCATCAATGCCTCCATTAGAGGTAGTCTGAGTTTGTTTACATCAAGCCTTCTTGTTATGTGCTTGTTATGTGTCAGTTAAAACTACCCAAACTACCCCAACAAGTAGCACTTACTGAATTAAAAGGACAAGTCAGTGCTAAGGTTAAAGTAATAATAGTGACAAAGGATAGAAGATGACAATACAGAGCCAAGACAACCCCAAAGAGATGCACTTATGAATTTAAACATCATCACTGCCTCCATTTGAGGTAGTCTGGGCTTGTTTGCTTCCATTGAGAATGTGTTCTTTGTATGTGCACGAGTCAATACAAAACTACTCTTCTATGCTAAATGAGTTAAATTGAGTTTATTTTCATCAAACATGACTTATTATGTGCACTGGTCAATTACAACTACCCCAACAAGTAGCACTTACTGAATTAAAAGGACAAGTCAGTGCTAAAGTTAAAGTAATAATAGTGACAAAGGATAGAAGATGACAATACAGAGCCAAGACAACCCCAAAGAGATGCACTTATGAATTTAAACATCATCACTGCCTCCATTTGAGGTAGTCTGAGCTGGTTTGCTTCCATTGAGAATGTGTTCTTTGTATGTGCATGAGTCAATACAAAACTACTCTTCTATGCTAAATGAGTTAAATTGAGTTTATTTCCATCAAACACGACTTATTATGTGCACTGGTCAAATACAACTACCCCAACAAGTAGCACTTACTGAATTTAAAGGACAAGTCAGTGCTAAAGTTAAAGTAATAATAGTGACAAAAGTTTAAACATTCTACTTTCCCAAGAATGATCTCTTACCTACTGCTCTGTCTGGTGTCCTCCTTCAGCTAGTAGGTATGCTATGACTGCCAAGAATTGTGAACACCTTATATAGGGAATGTGAACAAAACAATTCTGTCCTGGGTCGTTGTAACTCTGTCCTGGGCCATTATGGTAGTTTCATTGGTACTTCACACATTGCTCACCATCAAATTAAATTCAAGTCATTTGCATTTGATTAGTTGGCTGGTGCTTTTCTTTATTTTGACCACAAATGAAGATACCAAAGTCTATTTCCATCAAGATTGAGTTCTAATTAATTAAATAACAGTGACAAATGTAAAAGATGACCTCACAGAACCAAGGCAACCCCAAAGGGAAGCACTTATGAATTTAAACATCATCAATGCCTCCATTAGAGGTAGTCTGAGTTTGTTTACATCAAGCCTTCTTGTTATGTGCTTGTTATGTGTCAGTTAAAACTACCCCAACAAGTAGCACTTCCTGAATTTAAAGGACAAGTCAGTGCTAAAGTTAAAGTAATAATAGTGACAGAATGCAATCTGAATGAGATTCTAACCGTCATGGTTGAGTTCTTGGTAGGTGCACTAGTCAATTAAAACTACCCCAACAAGTAGCACTTACTGAATTAAAAGGACAAGTCAGTGCTAAAGTTAAAGTAATAATAGTGACAAAGGATAGAAGATGACAATACAGAGCCAAGACAACCCCAAAGAGATGCACTTATGAATTTAAACATCATCACTGCCTCCATTTGAGGTAGTCTGAGCTTGTTTGCTTCCATTGAGAATGTGTTCTTTGTATGTGCATGAGTCAATACAAAACTACTCTTCTATACTAAATGAGTTAAATTGAGTTTATTTCCATCAAACATGACTTATTATGTGCACTGGTCAATTACAACTACCCCAACAAGTAGCACTTACTGAATTTAAAGGACAAGTCAGTGCTAAAGTTAAAGTAATAATTGTGACAAAAGTTTAAACATTCTACTTTCCCAAGAATGATCTCTTACCTACTGCTCTGTCTGGTGTCCTCCTTCAGCTAGTAGGTATGCTATGACTGCCAAGAATTGTGAACACCTTATATAGGGAATGTGAACAAAACAATTCTGTCCTGGGTCGTTGTAACTCTGTCCTGGGCCATTATGGTAGTTTCATTGGTACTTCACACATTGCTCACCATCAAATTAAATTCAAGTCATTTGCATTTGATTAGTTGGCTGGTGCTTTTCTTTATTTTGACCACAAATGAAGATACCAAAGTCTCTTTCCATCAAGATTGAGTTCTAATTAATTAAATAAACAGTGGCAAATGTAAAAGATGACCTCACAGAACCAAGGCAACCCCAAAGGGAAGCACTTATGAATTTAAACATCATCAATGCCTCCATTAGAGGTAGTCTGAGTTTGTTTACATCAAGCCTTCTTGTTATGTGCTTGTTATGTGTCAGTTAAAACTACCCAAACTACCCCAACAAGTAGCACTTACTGAATTAAAAGGACAAGTCAGTGCTAAGGTTAAAGTAATAATAGTGACAAAGGATAGAAGATGACAATACAGAGCCAAGACAACCCCAAAGAGATGCACTTATGAATTTAAACATCATCACTGCCTCCATTTGAGGTAGTCTGGGCTTGTTTGCTTCCATTGAGAATGTGTTCTTTGTATGTGCACGAGTCAATACAAAACTACTCTTCTATGCTAAATGAGTTAAATTGAGTTTATTTTCATCAAACATGACTTATTATGTGCACTGGTCAATTACAACTACCCCAACAAGTAGCACTTACTGAATTAAAAGGACAAGTCAGTGCTAAAGTTAAAGTAATAATAGTGACAAAGGATAGAAGATGACAATACAGAGCCAAGACAACCCCAAAGAGATGCACTTATGAATTTAAACATCATCACTGCCTCCATTTGAGGTAGTCTGAGCTGGTTTGCTTCCATTGAGAATGTGTTCTTTGTATGTGCATGAGTGAATACAAAACTACTCTTCTATGCTAAATGAGTTAAATTGAGTTTATTTCCATCAAACACGACTTATTATGTGCACTGGTCAAATACAACTACCCCAACAAGTAGCACTTACTGAATTTAAAGGACAAGTCAGTGCTAAAGTTAAAGTAATAATAGTGACAAAAGTTTAAACATTCTACTTTCCCAAGAATGATCTCTTACCTACTGCTCTGTCTGGTGTCCTCCTTCAGCTAGTAGGTATGCTATGACTGCCAAGAATTGTGAACACCTTATATAGGGAATGTGAACAAAACAATTCTGTCCTGGGTCGTTGTAACTCTGTCCTGGGCCATTATGGTAGTTTCATTGGTACTTCACACATTGCTCACCATCAAATTAAATTCAAGTCATTTGCATTTGATTAGTTGGCTGGTGCTTTTCTTTATTTTGACCACAAATGAAGATACCAAAGTCTATTTCCATCAAGATTGAGTTCTAATTAATTAAATAACAGTGACAAATGTAAAAGATGACCTCACAGAACCAAGGCAACCCCAAAGGGAAGCACTTATGAATTTAAACATCATCAATGCCTCCATTAGAGGTAGTCTGAGTTTGTTTACATCAAGCCTTCTTGTTATGTGCTTGTTATGTGTCAGTTAAAACTACCCCAACAAGTAGCACTTACTGAATTTAAAGGACAAGTCAGTGCTAAAGTTAAAGTAATAATAGTGACAGAATGCAATCTGAATGAGATTCTAACCGTCATGGTTGAGTTCTTGGTAGGTGCACTAGTCAATTAAAACTACCCCAACAAGTAGCACTTACTGAATTAAAAGGACAAGTCAGTGCTAAGGTTAAAGTAATAATAGTGACAAAGGATAGAAGATGACAATACAGAGCCAAGACAACCCCAAAGAGATGCACTTATGAATTTAAACATCATCACTGCCTCCATTTGAGGTAGTCTGGGCTTGTTTGCTTCCATTGAGAATGTGTTCTTTGTATGTGCACGAGTCAATACAAAACTACTCTTCTATGCTAAATGAGTTAAATTGAGTTTATTTTCATCAAACATGACTTATTATGTGCACTGGTCAATTACAACTACCCCAACAAGTAGCACTTACTGAATTAAAAGGACAAGTCAGTGCTAAAGTTAAAGTAATAATAGTGACAAAGGATAGAAGATGACAATACAGAGCCAAGACAACCCCAAAGAGATGCACTTATGAATTTAAACATCATCACTGCCTCCATTTGAGGTAGTCTGAGCTGGTTTGCTTCCATTGAGAATGTGTTCTTTGTATGTGCATGAGTCAATACAAAACTACTCTTCTATGCTAAATGAGTTAAATTGAGTTTATTTCCATCAAACACGACTTATTATGTGCACTGGTCAAATACAACTACCCCAACAAGTAGCACTTACTGAATTTAAAGGACAAGTCAGTGCTAAAGTTAAAGTAATAATAGTGACAAAAGTTTAAACATTCTACTTTCCCAAGAATGATCTCTTACCTACTGCTCTGTCTGGTGTCCTCCTTCAGCTAGTAGGTATGCTATGACTGCCAAGAATTGTGAACACCTTATATAGGGAATGTGAACAAAACAATTCTGTCCTGGGTCGTTGTAACTCTGTCCTGGGCCATTATGGTAGTTTCATTGGTACTTCACACATTGCTCACCATCAAATTAAATTCAAGTCATTTGCATTTGATTAGTTGGCTGGTGCTTTTCTTTATTTTGACCACAAATGAAGATACCAAAGTCTATTTCCATCAAGATTGAGTTCTAATTAATTAAATAACAGTGACAAATGTAAAAGATGACCTCACAGAACCAAGGCAACCCCAAAGGGAAGCACTTATGAATTTAAACATCATCAATGCCTCCATTAGAGGTAGTCTGAGTTTGTTTACATCAAGCCTTCTTGTTATGTGCTTGTTATGTGTCAGTTAAAACTACCCCAACAAGTAGCACTTACTGAATTTAAAGGACAAGTCAGTGCTAAAGTTAAAGTAATAATAGTGACAGAATGCAATCTGAATGAGATTCTAACCGTCATGGTTGAGTTCTTGGTAGGTGCACTAGTCAATTAAAACTACCCCAACAAGTAGCACTTACTGAATTAAAAGGACAAGTCAGTGCTAAGGTTAAAGTAATAATAGTGACAAAGGATAGAAGATGACAATACAGAGCCAAGACAACCCCAAAGAGATGCACTTATGAATTTAAACATCATCACTGCCTCCATTTGAGGTAGTCTGGGCTTGTTTGCTTCCATTGAGAATGTGTTCTTTGTATGTGCATGAGTCAATACAAAACTACTCTTCTATGCTAAATGAGTTAAATTGAGTTTATTTCCATCAAACATGACTTATTATGTGCACTGGTCAATTACAACTACCCCAACAAGTAGCACTTACTGAATTAAAAGGACAAGTCAGTGCTAAGGTTAAAGTAATAATAGTGACAAAGGATAGAAGATGACAATACAGAGCCAAGACAACCCCAAAGAGATGCACTTATGAATTTAAACATCATCACTGCCTCCATTTGAGGTAGTCTGGGCTTGTTTGCTTCCATTGAGAATGTGTTCTTTGTATGTGCATGAGTCAATACAAAACTACTCTTCTATGCTAAATGAGTTAAATTGAGTTTATTTCCATCAAACATGACTTATTATGTGCACTGGTCAATTACAACTACCCCAACAAGTAGCACTTACTGAATTAAAAGGACAAGTCAGTGCTAAAGTTAAAGTAATAATAGTGACAAAAGTTTAAACATTCTACTTTCCCAAGATTGATCTCTTACATACTGCTCTGTCTGGTGTCCTCCTTCAGCTAGTAGGTATGCTATGACTGCCAAGAATTGTGAACACCTTATATAGGGAATGTGAACAAAACAATTCTGTCCTGGGTCGTTGTAACTCTGTCCTGGGCCATTATGGTAGTTTCATTGGTACTTCACACATTGCTCACCATCAAATTAAATTCAAGTCATTTGCATTTGATTAGTTGGCTGGTGCTTTTCTTTATTTTGACCACAAATGAAGATACCAAAGTCTATTTCCATCAAGATTGAGTTCTAATTAATTAAATAACAGTGACAAATGTAAAAGATGACCTCACAGAACCAAGGCAACCCCAAAGGGAAGCACTTATGAATTTAAACATCATCAATGCCTCCATTAGAGGTAGTCTGAGTTTGTTTACATCAAGCCTTCTTGTTATGTGCTTGTTATGTGTCAGTTAAAACTACCCCAACAAGTAGCACTTACTGAATTTAAAGGACAAGTCAGTGCTAAAGTTAAAGTAATAATAGTGACAGAATGCAATCTGAATGAGATTCTAACCGTCATGGTTGAGTTCTTGGTAGGTGCACTAGTCAATTAAAACTACCCCAACAAGTAGCACTTACTGAATTAAAAGGACAAGTCAGTGCTAAGGTTAAAGTAATAATAGTGACAAAGGATAGAAGATGACAATACAGAGCCAAGACAACCCCAAAGAGATGCACTTATGAATTTAAACATCATCACTGCCTCCATTTGAGGTAGTCTGGGCTTGTTTGCTTCCATTGAGAATGTGTTCTTTGTATGTGCATGAGTCAATACAAAACTACTCTTCTATGCTAAATGAGTTAAATTGAGTTTATTTCCATCAAACATGACTTATTATGTGCACTGGTCAATTACAACTACCCCAACAAGTAGCACTTACTGAATTAAAAGGACAAGTCAGTGCTAAAGTTAAAGTAATAATAGTGACAAAAGTTTAAACATTCTACTTTCCCAAGATTGATCTCTTACATACTGCTCTGTCTGGTGTCCTCCTTCAGCTAGTAGGTATGCTATGACTGCCAAGAATTGTGAACACCTTATATAGGGAATGTGAACAAAACAATTCTGTCCTGGGTCGTTGTAACTCTGTCCTGGGCCATTATGGTAGTTTCATTGGTACTTCACACATTGCTCACCATCAAATTAAATTCAAGTCATTTGCATTTGATTAGTTGGCTGGTGCTTTTCTTTATTTTGACCACAAATGAAGATACATTTCCATCAAGATTGAGTTCTATTTAATTAAATAACAGTGACAAATGTAAAAGATGACCTCACAGAACCAAGGCAACCCCAAAGGGAAGCACTTATGAATTTAAACATCATCAATGCCTCCATTAGAGGTAGTCTGAGTTTGTTTACATCAAGCCTTCTTGTTGTGTGCTTGTTATGTGTCAGTTAAAACTACCCCAACAAGTAGCACTTACTGAATTTAAAGGACAAGTCAGTGCTAAAGTTAAAGTAATAATAGTGACAGAATGCAATCTGAATGAGATTCTAACCGTCATGGTTGAGTTCTTGGTAGGTGCACTAGTCAATTAAAACTACCCCAACAAGTAGCACTTACTGAATTAAAAGGACAAGTCAGTGCTAAGGTTAAAGTAATAATAGTGACAAAGGATAGAAGATGACAATACAGAGCCAAGACAACCCCAAAGAGATGCACTTATGAATTTAAACATCATCACTGCCTCCATTTGAGGTAGTCTGGGCTTGTTTGCTTCCATTGAGAATGTGTTCTTTGTATGTGCACGAGTCAATAGAAAACTACTCTTCTATGCTAAATGAGTTAAATTGAGTTTATTTTCATCAAACATGACTTATTATGTGCACTGGTCAATTACAACTACCCCAACAAGTAGCACTTACTGAATTAAAAGGACAAGTCAGTGCTAAAGTTAAAGTAATAATAGTGACAAAAGTTTAAACATTCTACTTTCCCAAGATTGATCTCTTACATACTGCTATGTCTGGTGTCCTCCTTCAGCTAGTAGGTATGCTATGACTGCCAAGAATTGTGAACACCTTATATAGGGAATGTGAACAAAACAATTCTGTCCTGGGTCGTTGTAACTCTGTCCTGGGCCATTATGGTAGTTTCATTGGTATTCCACACATTGCTCACCATCAAATTAAATTCAAGTCATTTGCATTTGATTAGTTGGCTGGTGCTTTTCTTTATTTTGACCACAAATGAAGATACCAAAGTCTATTTCCATCAAGATTGAGTTCTAATTAATTAAATAACAGTGACAAATGTAAAAGATGACCTCACAGAACCAAGGCAACCCCAAAGGGAAGCACTTATGAACTTAAACATCATCAATGCCTCCATTAGAGGTAGTCTGAGTTTGTTTACATCAAGCCTTCTTGTTATGTGCTTGTTATGTGTCAGTTAAAACTACCCCAACAAGTAGCACTTCCTGAATTTAAAGGACAAGTCAGTGCTAAAGTTAAAGTAATAATATTCTAAAGTTTAAACATTCTACTTTCCCAAGAATGATTTACCTACTGCTCTGTCTGGTGTCCTCCTTCAGCTAGTAGGTATGCTATGACTGCCAAGAATTGTGAACACCTTATATAGGGAATGTGAGCAAAACAATTCTGTCCTGGGTCGTTGTAACTCTGTCCTGGGCCATTATGGTAGTTTCATTGGTACTTCACACATTGCTCACCATCAAATTAAATTCAAGGCATTTGCATTTGATTAGTTGGCTGGTGCTTTTCTTTATTTTGACCACAAATGAAGATACCAAAGTCTCTTTCCATCAATATTGAGTTCTAATTAATTAAATAAACAGTGACAAATGTAAAAGATGACCTCACAGAACCAAGGCAACCCCAAAGGGAAGCACTTATGAATTTAAACATCATCAATGCCTCCATTAGAGGTAGTCTGAGTTTGTTTACATCAAGCCTTCTTGTTATGTGCTTGTTATGTGTCAGTTAAAACTACCCCAACAAGCAGCACTTACTGAATTTAAAGGACAAGTCAGTGCTAAAGTTAAAGTAATAATAGTGACAGAATGCAATCTGAATGAGATTCTAACCGTCATGGTTGAGTTCTTGGTAGGTGCACTAGTCAATTAAAACTACCCCAACAAGTAGCACTTACTGAATTAAAAGGACAAGTCAGTGCTAAAGTTAAAGTAATAATAGTGACAAAGGATAGAAGATGACAATACAGAGCCAAGACAACCCCAAAGAGATGCACTTATGAATTTAAACATCATCACTGCCTCCATTTGAGGTAGTCTGAGCTTGTTTGCTTCCATTGATAATGTGTTCTTTGTATGTGCACGAGTCAATACAAAACTACTCTTCTATGCTAAATGAGTTAAATTGAGTTTATTTCCATCAAACATGACTTATTATGTGCACTGGTCAATTACAACTACCCCAACAAGTAGCACTTACTGAATTAAAAGGACAAGTCAGTGCTAAAGTTAAAGTAATAATAGTGACAAAAGTTTAAACATTCTACTTTCCCAAGAATGATTTACCTACTGCTCTGTCTGGTGTCCTCCTTCAGCTAGTAGGTATGCTATGACTGCCAAGAATTGTGAACACCTTATATAGGGAATGTGAACAAAACAATTCTGTCCTGTGTCGTTGTAACTCTGTCCTGGGCCATTATGGTAGTTTCATTGGTACTTCACACATTGCTCACCATCAAATTAAATTCAAGGCATTTGCATTTGATTAGTTGGCTGGTGCTTTTCTTTATTTTGACCACAAATGAAGATACCAAAGTCTATTTCCATCAAGATTGAGTTCTAATTAATTAAATAAACAGTGACAAATGTAAAAGATGACCTCACAGAACCAAGGCAACCCCAAAGGGAAGCACTTATGAATTTAAACATCATCAATGCCTCCATTAGAGGTAGTCTGAGTTTGTTTACATCAAGCCTTCTTGTTATGTGCTTGTTATGTGTCAGTTAAAACTACCCCAACAAGCAGCACTTACTGAATTTAAAGGACAAGTCAGTGCTAAAGTTAAAGTAATAATAGTGACAGAATGCAATCTGAATGAGATTCTAACCGTCATGGTTGAGTTCTTGGTAGGTGCACTAGTCAATTAAAACTACCCCAACAAGTAGCACTTACTGAATTAAAAGGACAAGTCAGTGCTAAGGTTAAAGTAATAATAGTGACAAAGGATAGAAGATGACAATACAGAGCCAAGACAACCCCAAAGAGATGCACTTATGAATTTAAACATCATCACTGCCTCCATTTGAGGTAGTCTGGGCTTGTTTGCTTCCATTGAGAATGTGTTCTTTGTATGTGCATGAGTCAATACAAAACTACTCTTCTATGCTAAATGAGTTAAATTGAGTTTATTTCCATCAAACATGACTTATTATGTGCACTGGTCAATTACAACTACCCCAACAAGTAGCACTTACTGAATTAAAAGGACAAGTCAGTGCTAAAGTTAAAGTAATAATAGTGACAAAAGTTTAAACATTCTACTTTCCCAAGATTGATCTCTTACATACTGCTCTGTCTGGTGTCCTCCTTCAGCTAGTAGGTATGCTATGACTGCCAAGAATTGTGAACACCTTATATAGGGAATGTGAACAAAACAATTCTGTCCTGGGTCGTTGTAACTCTGTCCTGGGCCATTATGGTAGTTTCATTGGTACTTCACACATTGCTCACCATCAAATTAAATTCAAGTCATTTGCATTTGATTAGTTGGCTGGTGCTTTTCTTTATTTTGACCACAAATGAAGATACCAAAGTCTATTTCCATCAAGATTGAGTTCTAATTAATTAAATAACAGTGACAAATGTAAAAGATGACCTCACAGAACCAAGGCAACCCCAAAGGGAAGCACTTATGAATTTAAACATCATCAATGCCTCCATTAGAGGTAGTCTGAGTTTGTTTACATCAAGCCTTCTTGTTATGGGCTTGTTATGTGTCAGTTAAAACTACCCCAACAAGTAGCACTTACTGAATTTAAAGGACAAGTCAGTGCTAAAGTTAAAGTAATAATAGTGACAGAATGCAATCTGAATGAGATTCTAACCGTCATGGTTGAGTTCTTGGTAGGTGCACTAGTCAATTAAAACTACCCCAACAAGTAGCACTTACTGAATTAAAAGGACAAGTCAGTGCTAAGGTTAAAGTAATAATAGTGACAAAGGATAGAAGATGACAATACAGAGCCAAGACAACCCCAAAGAGATGCACTTATGAATTTAAACATCATCACTGCCTCCATTTGAGGTAGTCTGGGCTTGTTTGCTTCCATTGAGAATGTGTTCTTTGTATGTGCACGAGTCAATAGAAAACTACTCTTCTATGCTAAATGAGTTAAATTGAGTTTATTTTCATCAAACATGACTTATTATGTGCACTGGTCAATTACAACTACCCCAACAAGTAGCACTTACTGAATTAAAAGGACAAGTCAGTGCTAAAGTTAAAGTAATAATAGTGACAAAAGTTTAAACATTCTACTTTCCCAAGATTGATCTCTTACATACTGCTATGTCTGGTGTCCTCCTTCAGCTAGTAGGTATGCTATGACTGCCAAGAATTGTGAACACCTTATATAGGGAATGTGAACAAAACAATTCTGTCCTGGGTCGTTGTAACTCTGTCCTGGGCCATTATGGTAGTTTCATTGGTATTCCACACATTGCTCACCATCAAATTAAATTCAAGTCATTTGCATTTGATTAGTTGGCTGGTGCTTTTCTTTATTTTGACCACAAATGAAGATACCAAAGTCTATTTCCATCAAGATTGAGTTCTAATTAATTAAATAACAGTGACAAATGTAAAAGATGACCTCACAGAACCAAGGCAACCCCAAAGGGAAGCACTTATGAACTTAAACATCATCAATGCCTCCATTAGAGGTAGTCTGAGTTTGTTTACATCAAGCCTTCTTGTTATGTGCTTGTTATGTGTCAGTTAAAACTACCCCAACAAGTAGCACTTCCTGAATTTAAAGGACAAGTCAGTGCTAAAGTTAAAGTAATAATATTCTAAAGTTTAAACATTCTACTTTCCCAAGAATGATTTACCTACTGCTCTGTCTGGTGTCCTCCTTCAGCTAGTAGGTATGCTATGACTGCCAAGAATTGTGAACACCTTATATAGGGAATGTGAGCAAAACAATTCTGTCCTGGGTCGTTGTAACTCTGTCCTGGGCCATTATGGTAGTTTCATTGGTACTTCACACATTGCTCACCATCAAATTAAATTCAAGGCATTTGCATTTGATTAGTTGGCTGGTGCTTTTCTTTATTTTGACCACAAATGAAGATACCAAAGTCTCTTTCCATCAATATTGAGTTCTAATTAATTAAATAAACAGTGACAAATGTAAAAGATGACCTCACAGAACCAAGGCAACCCCAAAGGGAAGCACTTATGAATTTAAACATCATCAATGCCTCCATTAGAGGTAGTCTGAGTTTGTTTACATCAAGCCTTCTTGTTATGTGCTTGTTATGTGTCAGTTAAAACTACCCCAACAAGCAGCACTTACTGAATTTAAAGGACAAGTCAGTGCTAAAGTTAAAGTAATAATAGTGACAGAATGCAATCTGAATGAGATTCTAACCGTCATGGTTGAGTTCTTGGTAGGTGCACTAGTCAATTAAAACTACCCCAACAAGTAGCACTTACTGAATTAAAAGGACAAGTCAGTGCTAAAGTTAAAGTAATAATAGTGACAAAGGATAGAAGATGACAATACAGAGCCAAGACAACCCCAAAGAGATGCACTTATGAATTTAAACATCATCACTGCCTCCATTTGAGGTAGTCTGAGCTTGTTTGCTTCCATTGATAATGTGTTCTTTGTATGTGCACGAGTCAATACAAAACTACTCTTCTATGCTAAATGAGTTAAATTGAGTTTATTTCCATCAAACATGACTTATTATGTGCACTGGTCAATTACAACTACCCCAACAAGTAGCACTTACTGAATTAAAAGGACAAGTCAGTGCTAAAGTTAAAGTAATAATAGTGACAAAAGTTTAAACATTCTACTTTCCCAAGAATGATTTACCTACTGCTCTGTCTGGTGTCCTCCTTCAGCTAGTAGGTATGCTATGACTGCCAAGAATTGTGAACACCTTATATAGGGAATGTGAACAAAACAATTCTGTCCTGTGTCGTTGTAACTCTGTCCTGGGCCATTATGGTAGTTTCATTGGTACTTCACACATTGCTCACCATCAAATTAAATTCAAGGCATTTGCATTTGATTAGTTGGCTGGTGCTTTTCTTTATTTTGACCACAAATGAAGATACCAAAGTCTATTTCCATCAAGATTGAGTTCTAATTAATTAAATAAACAGTGACAAATGTAAAAGATGACCTCACAGAACCAAGGCAACCCCAAAGGGAAGCACTTATGAATTTAAACATCATCAATGCCTCCATTAGAGGTAGTCTGAGTTTGTTTACATCAAGCCTTCTTGTTATGTGCTTGTTATGTGTCAGTTAAAACTACCCCAACAAGCAGCACTTACTGAATTTAAAGGACAAGTCAGTGCTAAAGTTAAAGTAATAATAGTGACAGAATGCAATCTGAATGAGATTCTAACCGTCATGGTTGAGTTCTTGGTAGGTGCACTAGTCAATTAAAACTACCCCAACAAGTAGCACTTACTGAATTAAAAGGACAAGTCAGTGCTAAGGTTAAAGTAATAATAGTGACAAAGGATAGAAGATGACAATACAGAGCCAAGACAACCCCAAAGAGATGCACTTATGAATTTAAACATCATCACTGCCTCCATTTGAGGTAGTCTGGGCTTGTTTGCTTCCATTGAGAATGTGTTCTTTGTATGTGCATGAGTCAATACAAAACTACTCTTCTATGCTAAATGAGTTAAATTGAGTTTATTTCCATCAAACATGACTTATTATGTGCACTGGTCAATTACAACTACCCCAACAAGTAGCACTTACTGAATTAAAAGGACAAGTCAGTGCTAAAGTTAAAGTAATAATAGTGACAAAAGTTTAAACATTCTACTTTCCCAAGATTGATCTCTTACATACTGCTCTGTCTGGTGTCCTCCTTCAGCTAGTAGGTATGCTATGACTGCCAAGAATTGTGAACACCTTATATAGGGAATGTGAACAAAACAATTCTGTCCTGGGTCGTTGTAACTCTGTCCTGGGCCATTATGGTAGTTTCATTGGTACTTCACACATTGCTCACCATCAAATTAAATTCAAGTCATTTGCATTTGATTAGTTGGCTGGTGCTTTTCTTTATTTTGACCACAAATGAAGATACCAAAGTCTATTTCCATCAAGATTGAGTTCTAATTAATTAAATAACAGTGACAAATGTAAAAGATGACCTCACAGAACCAAGGCAACCCCAAAGGGAAGCACTTATGAATTTAAACATCATCAATGCCTCCATTAGAGGTAGTCTGAGTTTGTTTACATCAAGCCTTCTTGTTATGGGCTTGTTATGTGTCAGTTAAAACTACCCCAACAAGCAGCACTTACTGAATTTAAAGGACAAGTCAGTGCTAAAGTTAAAGTAATAATAGTGACAGAATGCAATCTGAATGAGATTCTAACCGTCATGGTTGAGTTCTTGGTAGGTGCACTAGTCAATTAAAACTACCCCAACAAGTAGCACTTACTGAATTAAAAGGACAAGTCAGTGCTAAGGTTAAAGTAATAATAGTGACAAAGGATAGAAGATGACAATACAGAGCCAAGACAACCCCAAAGAGATGCACTTATGAATTTAAACATCATCACTGCCTCCATTTGAGGTAGTCTGGGCTTGTTTGCTTCCATTGAGAATGTGTTCTTTGTATGTGCATGAGTCAATACAAAACTACTCTTCTATGCTAAATGAGTTAAATTGAGTTTATTTCCATCAAACATGACTTATTATGTGCACTGGTCAATTACAACTACCCCAACAAGTAGCACTTACTGAATTAAAAGGACAAGTCAGTGCTAAAGTTAAAGTAATAATAGTGACAAAAGTTTAAACATTCTACTTTCCCAAGATTGATCTCTTACATACTGCTCTGTCTGGTGTCCTCCTTCAGCTAGTAGGTATGCTATGACTGCCAAGAATTGTGAACACCTTATATAGGGAATGTGAACAAAACAATTCTGTCCTGGGTCGTTGTAACTCTGTCCTGGGCCATTATGGTAGTTTCATTGGTACTTCACACATTGCTCACCATCAAATTAAATTCAAGTCATTTGCATTTGATTAGTTGGCTGGTGCTTTTCTTTATTTTGACCACAAATGAAGATACATTTCCATCAAGATTGAGTTCTATTTAATTAAATAACAGTGACAAATGTAAAAGATGACCTCACAGAACCAAGGCAACCCCAAAGGGAAGCACTTTTTGGTTAACGCACTGACTTTTTTGGGTCTTTTTATTGTGCTCCTTAAGCACCTTAACGTCCTTTGTCTATCATGCACAGTATAAGTATAACATGCACAGTACAATACATTGCTGCTATGCTCAGGCACCTTAGTTTAGTTTTTTTAGTTTTATTTATTATCTCAGGTAATTTGTAAATATGTAGATAACTTGTCTGGCCTTCTGTTGCTCTCTTGTTTTTGATCTCCTTCCCACCTGCCCCCCACCCTCTTCTTCTCCCCCCCCCTCTTCTTTCTATGGAAACTAACGTTGCGATGGGAACGATGTACAAAAAAGAATTTCACCCACTTTTTTACCTTGTAAACCTGTGATGTGACAATAAAACTGATTCTGACTTATGAATTTAAACATCATCAATGCCTCCATTAGAGGTAGTCTGAGTTTGTTTACATCAAGCCTTCTTGTTGTGTGCTTGTTATGTGTCAGTTAAAACTACCCCAACAAGTAGCACTTACTGAATTTAAAGGACAAGTCAGTGCTAAAGTTAAAGTAATAATAGTGACAGAATGCAATCTGAATGAGATTCTAACCGTCATGGTTGAGTTCTTGGTAGGTGCACTAGTCAATTAAAACTACCCCAACAAGTAGCACTTACTGAATTAAAAGGACAAGTCAGTGCTAAGGTTAAAGTAATAATAGTGACAAAGGATAGAAGATGACAATACAGAGCCAAGACAACCCCAAAGAGATGCACTTATGAATTTAAACATCATCACTGCCTCCATTTGAGGTAGTCTGGGCTTGTTTGCTTCCATTGAGAATGTGTTCTTTGTATGTGCACGAGTCAATAGAAAACTACTCTTCTATGCTAAATGAGTTAAATTGAGTTTATTTTCATCAAACATGACTTATTATGTGCACTGGTCAATTACAACTACCCCAACAAGTAGCACTTACTGAATTAAAAGGACAAGTCAGTGCTAAAGTTAAAGTAATAATAGTGACAAAAGTTTAAACATTCTACTTTCCCAAGATTGATCTCTTACATACTGCTATGTCTGGTGTCCTCCTTCAGCTAGTAGGTATGCTATGACTGCCAAGAATTGTGAACACCTTATATAGGGAATGTGAACAAAACAATTCTGTCCTGGGTCGTTGTAACTCTGTCCTGGGCCATTATGGTAGTTTCATTGGTACTTCACACATTGCTCACCATCAAATTAAATTCAAGTCATTTGCATTTGATTAGTTGGCTGGTGCTTTTCTTTATTTTGACCACAAATGAAGATACCAAAGTCTATTTCCATCAAGATTGAGTTCTAATTAATTAAATAACAGTGACAAATGTAAAAGATGACCTCACAGAACCAAGGCAACCCCAAAGGGAAGCACTTATGAACTTAAACATCATCAATGCCTCCATTAGAGGTAGTCTGAGTTTGTTTACATCAAGCCTTCTTGTTATGTGCTTGTTATGTGTCAGTTAAAACTACCCCAACAAGTAGCACTTCCTGAATTTAAAGGACAAGTCAGTGCTAAAGTTAAAGTAATAATAGTGACAAAAGTTTAAACATTCTACTTTCCCAAGAATGATTTACCTACTGCTCTGTCTGGTGTCCTCCTTCAGCTAGTAGGTATGCTATGACTGCCAAGAATTGTGAACACCTTATATAGGGAATGTGAGCAAAACAATTCTGTCCTGGGTCGTTGTAACTCTGTCCTGGGCCATTATGGTAGTTTCATTGGTACTTCACACATTGAAGATACCAAAGTCTCTTTCCATCAATATTGAGTTCTAATTAATTAAATAAACAGTGACAAATGTAAAAGATGACCTCACAGAACCAAGGCAACCCCAAAGGGAAGCACTTATGAATTTAAACATCATCAATGCCTCCATTAGAGGTAGTCTGAGTTTGTTTACATCAAGCCTTCTTGTTATGTGCTTGTTATGTGTCAGTTAAAACTACCCCAACAAGCAGCACTTACTGAATTTAAAGGACAAGTCAGTGCTAAAGTTAAAGTAATAATAGTGACAGAATGCAATCTGAATGAGATTCTAACCGTCATGGTTGAGTTCTTGGTAGGTGCACTAGTCAATTAAAACTACCCCAACAAGTAGCACTTACTGAATTAAAAGGACAAGTCAGTGCTAAAGTTAAAGTAATAATAGTGACAAAGGATAGAAGATGACAATACAGAGCCAAGACAACCCCAAAGAGATGCACTTATGAATTTAAACATCATCACTGCCTCCATTTGAGGTAGTCTGAGCTTGTTTGCTTCCATTGATAATGTGTTCTTTGTATGTGCACGAGTCAATACAAAACTACTCTTCTATGCTAAATGAGTTAAATTGAGTTTATTTCCATCAAACATGACTTATTATGTGCACTGGTCAATTACAACTACCCCAACAAGTAGCACTTACTGAATTAAAAGGACAAGTCAGTGCTAAAGTTAAAGTAATAATAGTGACAAAAGTTTAAACATTCTACTTTCCCAAGAATGATTTACCTACTGCTCTGTCTGGTGTCCTCCTTCAGCTAGTAGGTATGCTATGACTGCCAAGAATTGTGAACACCTTATATAGGGAATGTGAACAAAACAATTCTGTCCTGTGTCGTTGTAACTCTGTCCTGGGCCATTATGGTAGTTTCATTGGTACTTCACACATTGCTCACCATCAAATTAAATTCAAGGCATTTGCATTTGATTAGTTGGGTGGTGCTTTTCTTTATTTTGACCACAAATGAAGATACCAAAGTCTATTTCCATCAAGATTGAGTTCTAATTAATTAAATAAACAGTGACAAATGTAAAAGATGACCTCACAGAACCAAGGCAACCCCAAAGGGAAGCACTTATGAATTTAAACATCATCAATGCCTCCATTAGAGGTAGTCTGAGTTTGTTTACATCAAGCCTTCTTGTTATGTGCTTGTTATGTGTCAGTTAAAACTACCCCAACAAGCAGCACTTACTGAATTTAAAGGACAAGTCAGTGCTAAA
The DNA here is from genome assembly GCF_963280865.1 of Gymnoscopelus braueri. Taxonomy (NCBI): domain Eukaryota; kingdom Metazoa; phylum Chordata; class Actinopteri; order Myctophiformes; family Myctophidae; genus Gymnoscopelus; species Gymnoscopelus braueri. The sequence goes on along the minus strand of NC_137620.1, from coordinate 2,237,594 downwards.
GTTAAAGTAATAATAGTGACAGAATGCAATCTGAATGAGATTCTAACCGTCATGGTTGAGTTCTTGGTAGGTGCACTAGTCAATTAAAACTACCCCAACAAGTAGCACTTACTGAATTAAAAGGACAAGTCAGTGCTAAGGTTAAAGTAATAATAGTGACAAAGGATAGAAGATGACAATACAGAGCCAAGACAACCCCAAAGAGATGCACTTATGAATTTAAACATCATCACTGCCTCCATTTGAGGTAGTCTGGGCTTGTTTGCTTCCATTGAGAATGTGTTCTTTGTATGTGCATGAGTCAATACAAAACTACTCTTCTATGCTAAATGAGTTAAATTGAGTTTATTTCCATCAAACATGACTTATTATGTGCACTGGTCAATTACAACTACCCCAACAAGTAGCACTTACTGAATTAAAAGGACAAGTCAGTGCTAAAGTTAAAGTAATAATAGTGACAAAAGTTTAAACATTCTACTTTCCCAAGATTGATCTCTTACATACTGCTCTGTCTGGTGTCCTCCTTCAGCTAGTAGGTATGCTATGACTGCCAAGAATTGTGAACACCTTATATAGGGAATGTGAACAAAACAATTCTGTCCTGGGTCGTTGTAACTCTGTCCTGGGCCATTATGGTAGTTTCATTGGTACTTCACACATTGCTCACCATCAAATTAAATTCAAGTCATTTGCATTTGATTAGTTGGCTGGTGCTTTTCTTTATTTTGACCACAAATGAAGATACATTTCCATCAAGATTGAGTTCTATTTAATTAAATAACAGTGACAAATGTAAAAGATGACCTCACAGAACCAAGGCAACCCCAAAGGGAAGCACTTATGAATTTAAACATCATCAATGCCTCCATTAGAGGTAGTCTGAGTTTGTTTACATCAAGCCTTCTTGTTGTGTGCTTGTTATGTGTCAGTTAAAACTACCCCAACAAGTAGCACTTACTGAATTTAAAGGACAAGTCAGTGCTAAAGTTAAAGTAATAATAGTGACAGAATGCAATCTGAATGAGATTCTAACCGTCATGGTTGAGTTCTTGGTAGGTGCACTAGTCAATTAAAACTACCCCAACAAGTAGCACTTACTGAATTAAAAGGACAAGTCAGTGCTAAGGTTAAAGTAATAATAGTGACAAAGGATAGAAGATGACAATACAGAGCCAAGACAACCCCAAAGAGATGCACTTATGAATTTAAACATCATCACTGCCTCCATTTGAGGTAGTCTGGGCTTGTTTGCTTCCATTGAGAATGTGTTCTTTGTATGTGCACGAGTCAATAGAAAACTACTCTTCTATGCTAAATGAGTTAAATTGAGTTTATTTTCATCAAACATGACTTATTATGTGCACTGGTCAATTACAACTACCCCAACAAGTAGCACTTACTGAATTAAAAGGACAAGTCAGTGCTAAAGTTAAAGTAATAATAGTGACAAAAGTTTAAACATTCTACTTTCCCAAGATTGATCTCTTACATACTGCTATGTCTGGTGTCCTCCTTCAGCTAGTAGGTATGCTATGACTGCCAAGAATTGTGAACACCTTATATAGGGAATGTGAACAAAACAATTCTGTCCTGGGTCGTTGTAACTCTGTCCTGGGCCATTATGGTAGTTTCATTGGTACTTCACACATTGCTCACCATCAAATTAAATTCAAGTCATTTGCATTTGATTAGTTGGCTGGTGCTTTTCTTTATTTTGACCACAAATGAAGATACCAAAGTCTATTTCCATCAAGATTGAGTTCTAATTAATTAAATAACAGTGACAAATGTAAAAGATGACCTCACAGAACCAAGGCAACCCCAAAGGGAAGCACTTATGAACTTAAACATCATCAATGCCTCCATTAGAGGTAGTCTGAGTTTGTTTACATCAAGCCTTCTTGTTATGTGCTTGTTATGTGTCAGTTAAAACTACCCCAACAAGTAGCACTTCCTGAATTTAAAGGACAAGTCAGTGCTAAAGTTAAAGTAATAATAGTGACAAAAGTTTAAACATTCTACTTTCCCAAGAATGATTTACCTACTGCTCTGTCTGGTGTCCTCCTTCAGCTAGTAGGTATGCTATGACTGCCAAGAATTGTGAACACCTTATATAGGGAATGTGAGCAAAACAATTCTGTCCTGGGTCGTTGTAACTCTGTCCTGGGCCATTATGGTAGTTTCATTGGTACTTCACACATTGCTCACCATCAAATTAAATTCAAGGCATTTGCATTTGATTAGTTGGCTGGTGCTTTTCTTTATTTTGACCACAAATGAAGATACCAAAGTCTCTTTCCATCAATATTGAGTTCTAATTAATTAAATAAACAGTGACAAATGTAAAAGATGACCTCACAGAACCAAGGCAACCCCAAAGGGAAGCACTTATGAATTTAAACATCATCAATGCCTCCATTAGAGGTAGTCTGAGTTTGTTTACATCAAGCCTTCTTGTTATGTGCTTGTTATGTGTCAGTTAAAACTACCCCAACAAGCAGCACTTACTGAATTTAAAGGACAAGTCAGTGCTAAAGTTAAAGTAATAATAGTGACAGAATGCAATCTGAATGAGATTCTAACCGTCATGGTTGAGTTCTTGGTAGGTGCACTAGTCAATTAAAACTACCCCAACAAGTAGCACTTACTGAATTAAAAGGACAAGTCAGTGCTAAAGTTAAAGTAATAATAGTGACAAAGGATAGAAGATGACAATACAGAGCCAAGACAACCCCAAAGAGATGCACTTATGAATTTAAACATCATCACTGCCTCCATTTGAGGTAGTCTGAGCTTGTTTGCTTCCATTGAGAATGTGTTCTTTGTATGTGCACGAGTCAATACAAAACTACTCTTCTATGCTAAATGAGTTAAATTGAGTTTATTTCCATCAAACATGACTTATTATGTGCACTGGTCAATTACAACTACCCCAACAAGTAGCACTTACTGAATTAAAAGGACAAGTCAGTGCTAAAGTTAAAGTAATAATAGTGACAAAAGTTTAAACATTCTACTTTCCCAAGAATGATTTACCTACTGCTCTGTCTGGTGTCCTCCTTCAGCTAGTAGGTATGCTATGACTGCCAAGAATTGTGAACACCTTATATAGGGAATGTGAACAAAACAATTCTGTCCTGTGTCGTTGTAACTCTGTCCTGGGCCATTATGGTAGTTTCATTGGTACTTCACACATTGCTCACCATCAAATTAAATTCAAGGCATTTGCATTTGATTAGTTGGCTGGTGCTTTTCTTTATTTTGACCACAAATGAAGATACCAAAGTCTATTTCCATCAAGATTGAGTTCTAATTAATTAAATAAACAGTGACAAATGTAAAAGATGACCTCACAGAACCAAGGCAACCCCAAAGGGAAGCACTTATGAATTTAAACATCATCAATGCCTCCATTAGAGGTAGTCTGAGTTTGTTTACATCAAGCCTTCTTGTTATGTGCTTGTTATGTGTCAGTTAAAACTACCCCAACAAGCAGCACTTACTGAATTTAAAGGACAAGTCAGTGCTAAAGTTAAAGTAATAATAGTGACAGAATGCAATCTGAATGAGATTCTAACCGTCATGGTTGAGTTCTTGGTAGGTGCACTAGTCAATTAAAACTACCCCAACAAGTAGCACTTACTGAATTAAAAGGACAAGTCAGTGCTAAGGTTAAAGTAATAATAGTGACAAAGGATAGAAGATGACAATACAGAGCCAAGACAACCCCAAAGAGATGCACTTATGAATTTAAACATCATCACTGCCTCCATTTGAGGTAGTCTGGGCTTGTTTGCTTCCATTGAGAATGTGTTCTTTGTATGTGCATGAGTCAATACAAAACTACTCTTCTATGCTAAATGAGTTAAATTGAGTTTATTTCCATCAAACATGACTTATTATGTGCACTGGTCAATTACAACTACCCCAACAAGTAGCACTTACTGAATTAAAAGGACAAGTCAGTGCTAAAGTTAAAGTAATAATAGTGACAAAAGTTTAAACATTCTACTTTCCCAAGATTGATCTCTTACATACTGCTCTGTCTGGTGTCCTCCTTCAGCTAGTAGGTATGCTATGACTGCCAAGAATTGTGAACACCTTATATAGGGAATGTGAACAAAACAATTCTGTCCTGGGTCGTTGTAACTCTGTCCTGGGCCATTATGGTAGTTTCATTGGTACTTCACACATTGCTCACCATCAAATTAAATTCAAGTCATTTGCATTTGATTAGTTGGCTGGTGCTTTTCTTTATTTTGACCACAAATGAAGATACATTTCCATCAAGATTGAGTTCTATTTAATTAAATAACAGTGACAAATGTAAAAGATGACCTCACAGAACCAAGGCAACCCCAAAGGGAAGCACTTATGAATTTAAACATCATCAATGCCTCCATTAGAGGTAGTCTGAGTTTGTTTACATCAAGCCTTCTTGTTGTGTGCTTGTTATGTGTCAGTTAAAACTACCCCAACAAGTAGCACTTACTGAATTTAAAGGACAAGTCAGTGCTAAAGTTAAAGTAATAATAGTGACAGAATGCAATCAGTCAGTGCTAAGGTTAAAGTAATAATAGTGACAAAGGATAGAAGATGACAATACAGAGCCAAGACAACCCCAAAGAGATGCACTTATGAATTTAAACATCATCACTGCCTCCATTTGAGGTAGTCTGGGCTTGTTTGCTTCCATTGAGAATGTGTTCTTTGTATGTGCACGAGTCAATAGAAAACTACTCTTCTATGCTAAATGAGTTAAATTGAGTTTATTTTCATCAAACATGACTTATTATGTGCACTGGTCAATTACAACTACCCCAACAAGTAGCACTTACTGAATTAAAAGGACAAGTCAGTGCTAAAGTTAAAGTAATAATAGTGACAAAAGTTTAAACATTCTACTTTCCCAAGATTGATCTCTTACATACTGCTATGTCTGGTGTCCTCCTTCAGCTAGTAGGTATGCTATGACTGCCAAGAATTGTGAACACCTTATATAGGGAATGTGAACAAAACAATTCTGTCCTGGGTCGTTGTAACTCTGTCCTGGGCCATTATGGTAGTTTCATTGGTACTTCACACATTGCTCACCATCAAATTAAATTCAAGTCATTTGCATTTGATTAGTTGGCTGGTGCTTTTCTTTATTTTGACCACAAATGAAGATACCAAAGTCTATTTCCATCAAGATTGAGTTCTAATTAATTAAATAACAGTGACAAATGTAAAAGATGACCTCACAGAACCAAGGCAACCCCAAAGGGAAGCACTTATGAACTTAAACATCATCAATGCCTCCATTAGAGGTAGTCTGAGTTTGTTTACATCAAGCCTTCTTGTTATGTGCTTGTTATGTGTCAGTTAAAACTACCCCAACAAGTAGCACTTCCTGAATTTAAAGGACAAGTCAGTGCTAAAGTTAAAGTAATAATAGTGACAAAAGTTTAAACATTCTACTTTCCCAAGAATGATTTACCTACTGCTCTGTCTGGTGTCCTCCTTCAGCTAGTAGGTATGCTATGACTGCCAAGAATTGTGAACACCTTATATAGGGAATGTGAGCAAAACAATTCTGTCCTGGGTCGTTGTAACTCTGTCCTGGGCCATTATGGTAGTTTCATTGGTACTTCACACATTGCTCACCATCAAATTAAATTCAAGGCATTTGCATTTGATTAGTTGGCTGGTGCTTTTCTTTATTTTGACCACAAATGAAGATACCAAAGTCTCTTTCCATCAATATTGAGTTCTAATTAATTAAATAAACAGTGACAAATGTAAAAGATGACCTCACAGAACCAAGGCAACCCCAAAGGGAAGCACTTATGAATTTAAACATCATCAATGCCTCCATTAGAGGTAGTCTGAGTTTGTTTACATCAAGCCTTCTTGTTATGTGCTTGTTATGTGTCAGTTAAAACTACCCCAACAAGCAGCACTTACTGAATTTAAAGGACAAGTCAGTGCTAAAGTTAAAGTAATAATAGTGACAGAATGCAATCTGAATGAGATTCTAACCGTCATGGTTGAGTTCTTGGTAGGTGCACTAGTCAATTAAAACTACCCCAACAAGTAGCACTTACTGAATTAAAAGGACAAGTCAGTGCTAAAGTTAAAGTAATAATAGTGACAAAGGATAGAAGATGACAATACAGAGCCAAGACAACCCCAAAGAGATGCACTTATGAATTTAAACATCATCACTGCCTCCATTTGAGGTAGTCTGAGCTTGTTTGCTTCCATTGATAATGTGTTCTTTGTATGTGCACGAGTCAATACAAAACTACTCTTCTATGCTAAATGAGTTAAATTGAGTTTATTTCCATCAAACATGACTTATTATGTGCACTGGTCAATTACAACTACCCCAACAAGTAGCACTTACTGAATTAAAAGGACAAGTCAGTGCTAAAGTTAAAGTAATAATAGTGACAAAAGTTTAAACATTCTACTTTCCCAAGAATGATTTACCTACTGCTCTGTCTGGTGTCCTCCTTCAGCTAGTAGGTATGCTATGACTGCCAAGAATTGTGAACACCTTATATAGGGAATGTGAACAAAACAATTCTGTCCTGTGTCGTTGTAACTCTGTCCTGGGCCATTATGGTAGTTTCATTGGTACTTCACACATTGCTCACCATCAAATTAAATTCAAGGCATTTGCATTTGATTAGTTGGCTGGTGCTTTTCTTTATTTTGACCACAAATGAAGATACCAAAGTCTATTTCCATCAAGATTGAGTTCTAATTAATTAAATAAACAGTGACAAATGTAAAAGATGACCTCACAGAACCAAGGCAACCCCAAAGGGAAGCACTTATGAATTTAAACATCATCAATGCCTCCATTAGAGGTAGTCTGAGTTTGTTTACATCAAGCCTTCTTGTTATGTGCTTGTTATGTGTCAGTTAAAACTACCCCAACAAGCAGCACTTACTGAATTTAAAGGACAAGTCAGTGCTAAAGTTAAAGTAATAATAGTGACAGAATGCAATCTGAATGAGATTCTAACCGTCATGGTTGAGTTCTTGGTAGGTGCACTAGTCAATTAAAACTACCCCAACAAGTAGCACTTACTGAATTAAAAGGACAAGTCAGTGCTAAAGTTAAAGTAATAATAGTGACAAAGGATAGAAGATGACAATACAGAGCCAAGACAACCCCAAAGAGATGCACTTATGAATTTAAACATCATCACTGCCTCCATTTGAGGTAGTCTGAGCTTGTTTTCTTCCATTGAGAATGTGTTCTTTGTAAGTGAACGAGTCAATACAAAACTACTCTTCTATGCTAAATGAGTTAAATTGAGTTTATTTCCATCAAACATGACTTATTATGTGCACTGGTCAATTACAACTACCCCAACAAGTAGCACTTACTGAATTAAAAGGACAAGTCAGTGCTAAAGTTAAAGTAATAATAGTGACAAAAGTTTAAACATTCTACTTTCCCAAGAATGATCTCTTACCTACTGCTCTGTCTTGTGTCCTCCTTCAGCTAGTAGGTATGCTATGACTGCCAAGAATTGTGAACACCTTATATAGGGAATGTGAACAAAACAATTCTGTCCTGTGTCGTTGTAACTCTGTCCTGGGCCATTATGGTAGTTTCATTGGTACTTCACACATTGCTCACCATCAAATTAAATTCAAGGCATTTGCATTTGATTAGTTGGCTGGTGCTTTTCTTTATTTTGACCACAAATGAAGATACCAAAGTCTCTTTCCATCAAGATTGAGTTCTAATTAATTAAATAAACAGTGACAAATGTAAAAGATGACCTCACAGAACCAAGGCAACCCCAAAGGGAAGCACTTATGAATTTAAACATCATCAATGCCTCCATTAGAGGTAGTCTGAGTTTGTTTACATCAAGCCTTCTTGTTGTGTGCTTGTTATGTGTCAGTTAAAACTACCCCAACAAGCAGCACTTACTGAATTTAAAGGACAAGTCAGTGCTAAAGTTAAAGTAATAATAGTGACAGAATGCACTCTGAATGAGATTCTAACCGTCATGGTTGAGTTCTTGGTAGGTGCACTAGTCAATTAAAACTACCCCAACAAGTAGCACTTACTGAATTAAAAGGACAAGTCAGTGCTAAAGTTAAAGTAATAATAGTGACAAAGGATAGAAGATGACAATACAGAGCCAAGACAACCCCAAAGAGATGCACTTATGAATTTAAACATCATCACTGCCTCCATTTGAGGTAGTCTGAGCTTGTTTGCTTCCATTGAGAATGTGTTCTTTGTATGTGCACGAGTCAATACAAAACTACTCTTCTATGCTAAATGAGTTAAATTGAGTTTATTTCCATCAAACATGACTTATTATGTGCACTGGTCAATTACAACTACCCCAACAAGCAGCACTTACTGAATTTAAAGGACAAGTCAGTGCTAAAGTTAAAGTAATAATAGTGACAGAATGCACTCTGAATGAGATTCTAACCGTCATGGAAGAGTTCTTGGTAGGTGCACTAGTCAATTAAAACTACCCCAACAAGTAGCACTTACTGAATTAAAAGGACAAGTCAGTGCTAAAGTTAAAGTAATAATAGTGACAAAGGATAGAAGATGACAATACAGAGCCAAGACAACCCCAAAGAGATGCACTTATGAATTTAAACATCATCACTGCCTCCATTTGAGGTAGTCTGAGCTTGTTTGCTTCCATTGAGAATGTGTTCTTTGTATGTGCACGAGTCAATACAAAACTACTCTTCTATGCTAAATGAGTTAAATTGAGTTTATTTCCATCAAACATGACTTATTATGTGCACTGGTCAATTACAACTACCCCAACAAGTAGCACTTACTGAATTAAAAGGACAAGTCAGTGCTAAAGTTAAAGTAATAATAGTGACAAAAGTTTAAACATTCTACTTTCCCAAGAATGATCTCTTACCTACTGCTCTGTCTGGTGTCCTCCTTCAGCTAGTAGGTATGCTATGACTGCCAAGAATTGTGAACACCTTATATAGGGAATGTGAACAAAACAATTCTGTCCTGGGTCGTTGTAACTCTGTCCTGGGCCATTATGGTAGTTTCATTGGTACTTCACACATTGCTCACCATCAAATTAAATTCAAGGCATTTGCATTTGATTAGTTGGCTGGTGCTTTTCTTTATTTTGACCACAAATGAAGATACCAAAGTCTCTTTCCATCAAGATTGAGTTCTAATTAATTAAATAAACAGTGGCAAATGTAAAAGATGACCTCACAGAACCAAGGCAACCCCAAAGGGAAGCACTTATGAATTTAAACATCATCAATGCCTCCATTAGAGGTAGTCTGAGTTTGTTTACATCAAGCCTTCTTGTTATGTGCTTGTTATGTGTCAGTTAAAACTACCCCAACAAGCAGCACTTACTGAATTTAAAGGACAAGTCAGTGCTAAAGTTAAAGTAATAATAGTGACAGAATGCACTCTGAATGAGATTCTAACCGTCATGGTTGAGTTCTTGGTAGGTGCACTAGTCAATTAAAACTACCCCAACAAGTAGCACTTACTGAATTAAAAGGACAAGTCAGTGCTAAAGTTAAAGTAATAATAGTGACAAAGGATAGAAGATGACAATACAGAGCCAAGACAACCCCAAAGAGATGCACTTATGAATTTAAACATCATCACTGCCTCCATTTGAGGTAGTCTGAGCTTGTTTGCTTCCATTGAGAATGTGTTCTTTGTATGTGCACGAGTCAATACAAAACTACTCTTCTATGCTAAATGAGTTAAATTGAGTTTATTTCCATCAAACATGACTTATTATGTGCACTGGTCAATTACAACTACCCCAACAAGTAGCACTTACTGAATTAAAAGGACAAGTCAGTGCTAAAGTTAAAGTAATAATAGTGACAAAAGTTTAAACATTCTACTTTCCCAAGAATGATCTCTTACCTACTGCTCTGTCTGGTGTCCTCCTTCAGCTAGTAGGTATGCTATGACTGCCAAGAATTGTGAACACCTTATATAGGGAATGTGAACAAAACAATTCTGTCCTGGGTCGTTGTAACTCTGTCCTGGGCCATTATGGTAGTTTCATTGGTACTTCACACATTGCTCACCATCAAATTAAATTCAAGGCATTTGCATTTGATTAGTTGGCTGGTGCTTTTCTTTATTTTGACCACAAATGAAGATACCAAAGTCTCTTTCCATCAAGATTGAGTTCTAATTAATTAAATAAACAGTGGCAAATGTAAAAGATGACCTCACAGAACCAAGGCAACCCCAAAGGGAAGCACTTATGAATTTAAACATCATCAATGCCTCCATTAGAGGTAGTCTGAGTTTGTTTACATCAAGCCTTCTTGTTATGTGCTTGTTATGTGTCAGTTAAAACTACCCCAACAAGCAGCACTTACTGAATTTAAAGGACAAGTCAGTGCTAAAGTTAAAGTAATAATAGTGACAGAATGCACTCTGAATGAGATTCTAACCATCATGGTTGAGTTCTTTGTAGGTGCACTAGTCAATTAAAACTACCCCAACAAGTAGCACTTACTGAATTAAAAGGACAAGTCAGTGCTAAAGTTAAAGTAATAATAGTGACAAAGGATAGAAGATGACAATACAGAGCCAAGACAACCCCAAAGAGATGCACTTATGAATTTAAACATCATCACTGCCTCCATTTGAGGTAGTCTGAGCTTCCTCTACTACTCTTCTATGCTAAATGAGTTAAATTGAGTTTATTTCCATCAAACATGACTTATTATGTGCACTGGTCAATTACAACTACCCCAACAAGTAGCACTTACTGAATTAAAAGGACAAGTCAGTGCTAAAGTTAAAGTAATAATAGTGACAAAGGTTTAAACATTCTACTTTCCCAAGAATGATCTCTTACCTACTGCTCTGTCTGGTGTCCTCCTTCAGCTAGTAGGTATGCTATGACTGCCAAGAATTGTGAACACCTTATATAGGGAATGTGAACAAAACAATTCTGTCCTGGGTCGTTGTAACTCTGTCCTGGGCCATTATGGTAGTTTAATTGGTACTTCACACATTGCTCACCATCAAATTAAATTCAAGTCATTTGCATTTGATTAGTTGGCTGGTGCTTTTCTTTATTTTGACCACAAATGAAGATACCAAAGTCTCTTTCCATCAAGATTGAGTTCTAATTAATTAAATAAACAGTGGCAAATGTAAAAGATGACCTCACAGAACCAAGGCAACCCCAAAGGGAAGCACTTATGAATTTAAACATCATCAATGCCTCCATTAGAGGTAGTCTGAGTTTGTTTACATCAAGCCTTCTTGTTATGTGCTTGTTATGTGTCAGTTAAAACTACCCCAACAAGCAGCACTTACTGAATTTAAAGGACAAGTCAGTGCTAAAGTTAAAGTAATAATAGTGCAATCTGAATGAGATTCTAACCGTCATGGTTGAGTTCTCGTAATAATAGTGACAAAGGATAGAAGATGACAATACAGAGCCAAGACAACCCCAAAGAGATGCACTTATGAATTTAAACATCATCACTGCCTCCATTTGAGGTAGTCTGAGCTTGTTTGCTTCCATTGAGAATGTGTTCTTTCTATGTGCACGAGTCAATACAAAACTACTCTTCTATACTAAATGAGTTAAATTGAGTTTATTTCCAATCAAACATGACTTATTATGTGCACTGGTCAATTACAACTACCCCAACAAGTAGCACTTACTGAATTAAAAGGACAAGTCAGTGCTAAAGTTAAAGTAATAATAGTGACAAAAGTTTAAACGTTCTACTTTCCCAAGAATGATCTCTTACCTACTGCTCTGTCTGGTGTCCTCCTTCAGCTAGTAGGTATGCTATGACTGCCAAGAATTGTGAACACCTTATATAGGGAATGTGAACAAAACAATTCTGTCCTGGGTCGTTGTAACTCTGTCCTGGGCCATTATGGTAGTTTCATTGGTACTTCACACATTGCTCACCATCAAATTAAATTCAAGGCATTTGCATGTGATTAGTTGGCTGGTGCTTTTCTTTATTTTGACCACAAATGAAGATACCAAAGTCTCTTTCCATCAAGATTGAGTTCTAATTAATTAAATAAACAGTGACAAATGTAAAAGATGACCTCACAGAACCAAGGCAACCCCAAAGGGAAGCACTTATGAATTTAAACATCACCAATGCCTCCATTAGAGGTAGTCTGAGTTTGTTTACATCAAACCTTCTTGTTATGTGCTTGTTATGTGTCAGTTAAAACTACCCCAACAAGCAGCACTTACTGAATTTAAAGGACAAGTCAGTGCTAAAGTTAAAGTAATAATAGTGACAGAATGCAATCTGAATGAGATTCTAACCGTCATGGTTGAGTTCTTGGTAGGTGCACTAGTCAATTAAAACTACCCCAACAAGTAGCACTTACTGAATTAAAAGGACAAGTCAGTGCTAAAGTTAAAGTAATAATAGTGACAAAGGATAGAAGATGACAATACAGAGCCAAGACAACCCCAAAGAGATGCACTTATGAATTTAAACATCATCACTGCCTCCATTTGAGGTAGTCTGAGCTTGTTTGCTTCCATTGAGAATGTGTTCTTTGTATGTGCACGAGTCAATACAAAACTACTCTTCTATGCTAAATGAGTTAAATTGAGTTTATTTCCAATCAAACATGACTTATTATGTGCACTGGTCAATTACAACTACCCCAACAAGTAGCACTTACTGAATTAAAAGGACAAGTCAGTGCTAAAGTTAAAGTAATAATAGTGACAAAAGTTTAAACATTCTACTTTCCCAAGAATGATCTCTTACCTACTGCTATGTCTGGTGTCCTCCTTCAGCTAGTAGGTATGCTATGACTGCCAAGAATTGTGAACACCTTATATAGGGAATGTGAACAAAACAATTCTGTCCTGGGTCGTTGTAACTCTGTCCTGGGCCATTATGGTAGTTTCATTGGTACTTCACACATTGCTCACCATCAAATTAAATTCAAGTCATTTGCATTTGATTAGTTGGCTGGTGCTTTTCTTTATTTTGACCACAAATGAAGATACCAAAGTCTATTTCCATCAAGATTGAGTTCTAATTAATTAAATAACAGTGACAAATGTAAAAGATGACCTCACAGAACCAAGGCAACCCCAAAGGGAAGCACTTATGAACTTAAACATCATCAATGCCTCCATTAGAGGTAGTCTGAGTTTGTTTACATCAAGCCTTCTTGTTATGTGCTTGTTATGTGTCAGTTAAAACTACCCCAACAAGTAGCACTTCCTGAATTTAAAGGACAAGTCAGTGCTAAAGTTAAAGTAATAATAGTGACAAAAGTTTAAACATTCTACTTTCCCAAGAATGATTTACCTACTGCTCTGTCTGGTGTCCTCCTTCAGCTAGTAGGTATGCTATGACTGCCAAGAATTGTGAACACCTTATATAGGGAATGTGAGCAAAACAATTCTGTCCTGGGTCGTTGTAACTCTGTCCTGGGCCATTATGGTAGTTTCATTGGTACTTCACACATTGCTCACCATCAAATTAAATTCAAGGCATTTGCATTTGATTAGTTGGCTGGTGCTTTTCTTTATTTTGACCACAAATGAAGATACCAAAGTCTCTTTCCATCAATATTGAGTTCTAATTAATTAAATAAACAGTGACAAATGTAAAAGATGACCTCACAGAACCAAGGCAACCCCAAAGGGAAGCACTTATGAATTTAAACATCATCAATGCCTCCATTAGAGGTAGTCTGAGTTTGTTTACATCAAGCCTTCTTGTTATGTGCTTGTTATGTGTCAGTTAAAACTACCCCAACAAGCAGCACTTACTGAATTTAAAGGACAAGTCAGTGCTAAAGTTAAAGTAATAATAGTGACAGAATGCAATCTGAATGAGATTCTAACCGTCATGGTTGAGTTCTTGGTAGGTGCACTAGTCAATTAAAACTACCCCAACAAGTAGCACTTACTGAATTAAAAGGACAAGTCAGTGCTAAAGTTAAAGTAATAATAGTGACAAAGGATAGAAGATGACAATACAGAGCCAAGACAACCCCAAAGAGATGCACTTATGAATTTAAACATCATCACTGCCTCCATTTGAGGTAGTCTGAGCTTGTTTGCTTCCATTGATAATGTGTTCTTTGTATGTGCACGAGTCAATACAAAACTACTCTTCTATGCTAAATGAGTTAAATTGAGTTTATTTCCATCAAACATGACTTATTATGTGCACTGGTCAATTACAACTACCCCAACAAGTAGCACTTACTGAATTAAAAGGACAAGTCAGTGCTAAAGTTAAAGTAATAATAGTGACAAAAGTTTAAACATTCTACTTTCCCAAGAATGATTTACCTACTGCTCTGTCTGGTGTCCTCCTTCAGCTAGTAGGTATGCTATGACTGCCAAGAATTGTGAACACCTTATATAGGGAATGTGAACAAAACAATTCTGTCCTGTGTCGTTGTAACTCTGTCCTGGGCCATTATGGTAGTTTCATTGGTACTTCACACATTGCTCACCATCAAATTAAATTCAAGGCATTTGCATTTGATTAGTTGGCTGGTGCTTTTCTTTATTTTGACCACAAATGAAGATACCAAAGTCTATTTCCATCAAGATTGAGTTCTAATTAATTAAATAAACAGTGACAAATGTAAAAGATGACCTCACAGAACCAAGGCAACCCCAAAGGGAAGCACTTATGAATTTAAACATCATCAATGCCTCCATTAGAGGTAGTCTGAGTTTGTTTACATCAAGCCTTCTTGTTATGTGCTTGTTATGTGTCAGTTAAAACTACCCCAACAAGCAGCACTTACTGAATTTAAAGGACAAGTCAGTGCTAAAGTTAAAGTAATAATAGTGACAGAATGCAATCTGAATGAGATTCTAACCGTCATGGTTGAGTTCTTGGTAGGTGCACTAGTCAATTAAAACTACCCCAACAAGTAGCACTTACTGAATTAAAAGGACAAGTCAGTGCTAAAGTTAAAGTAATAATAGTGACAAAGGATAGAAGATGACAATACAGAGCCAAGACAACCCCAAAGAGATGCACTTATGAATTTAAACATCATCACTGCCTCCATTTGAGGTAGTCTGAGCTTGTTTTCTTCCATTGAGAATGTGTTCTTTGTAAGTGAACGAGTCAATACAAAACTACTCTTCTATGCTAAATGAGTTAAATTGAGTTTATTTCCATCAAACATGACTTATTATGTGCACTGGTCAATTACAACTACCCCAACAAGTAGCACTTACTGAATTAAAAGGACAAGTCAGTGCTAAAGTTAAAGTAATAATAGTGACAAAAGTTTAAACATTCTACTTTCCCAAGAATGATCTCTTACCTACTGCTCTGTCTTGTGTCCTCCTTCAGCTAGTAGGTATGCTATGACTGCCAAGAATTGTGAACACCTTATATAGGGAATGTGAACAAAACAATTCTGTCCTGTGTCGTTGTAACTCTGTCCTGGGCCATTATGGTAGTTTCATTGGTACTTCACACATTGCTCACCATCAAATTAAATTCAAGGCATTTGCATTTGATTAGTTGGCTGGTGCTTTTCTTTATTTTGACCACAAATGAAGATACCAAAGTCTCTTTCCATCAAGATTGAGTTCTAATTAATTAAATAAACAGTGACAAATGTAAAAGATGACCTCACAGAACCAAGGCAACCCCAAAGGGAAGCACTTATGAATTTAAACATCATCAATGCCTCCATTAGAGGTAGTCTGAGTTTGTTTACATCAAGCCTTCTTGTTGTGTGCTTGTTATGTGTCAGTTAAAACTACCCCAACAAGCAGCACTTACTGAATTTAAAGGACAAGTCAGTGCTAAAGTTAAAGTAATAATAGTGACAGAATGCACTCTGAATGAGATTCTAACCGTCATGGTTGAGTTCTTGGTAGGTGCACTAGTCAATTAAAACTACCCCAACAAGTAGCACTTACTGAATTAAAAGGACAAGTCAGTGCTAAAGTTAAAGTAATAATAGTGACAAAGGATAGAAGATGACAATACAGAGCCAAGACAACCCCAAAGAGATGCACTTATGAATTTAAACATCATCACTGCCTCCATTTGAGGTAGTCTGAGCTTGTTTGCTTCCATTGAGAATGTGTTCTTTGTATGTGCACGAGTCAATACAAAACTACTCTTCTATGCTAAATGAGTTAAATTGAGTTTATTTCCATCAAACATGACTTATTATGTGCACTGGTCAATTACAACTACCCCAACAAGCAGCACTTACTGAATTTAAAGGACAAGTCAGTGCTAAAGTTAAAGTAATAATAGTGACAGAATGCACTCTGAATGAGATTCTAACCGTCATGGAAGAGTTCTTGGTAGGTGCACTAGTCAATTAAAACTACCCCAACAAGTAGCACTTACTGAATTAAAAGGACAAGTCAGTGCTAAAGTTAAAGTAATAATAGTGACAAAGGATAGAAGATGACAATACAGAGCCAAGACAACCCCAAAGAGATGCACTTATGAATTTAAACATCATCACTGCCTCCATTTGAGGTAGTCTGAGCTTGTTTGCTTCCATTGAGAATGTGTTCTTTGTATGTGCACGAGTCAATACAAAACTACTCTTCTATGCTAAATGAGTTAAATTGAGTTTATTTCCATCAAACATGACTTATTATGTGCACTGGTCAATTACAACTACCCCAACAAGTAGCACTTACTGAATTAAAAGGACAAGTCAGTGCTAAAGTTAAAGTAATAATAGTGACAAAAGTTTAAACATTCTACTTTCCCAAGAATGATCTCTTACCTACTGCTCTGTCTGGTGTCCTCCTTCAGCTAGTAGGTATGCTATGACTGCCAAGAATTGTGAACACCTTATATAGGGAATGTGAACAAAACAATTCTGTCCTGGGTCGTTGTAACTCTGTCCTGGGCCATTATGGTAGTTTCATTGGTACTTCACACATTGCTCACCATCAAATTAAATTCAAGGCATTTGCATTTGATTAGTTGGCTGGTGCTTTTCTTTATTTTGACCACAAATGAAGATACCAAAGTCTCTTTCCATCAAGATTGAGTTCTAATTAATTAAATAAACAGTGGCAAATGTAAAAGATGACCTCACAGAACCAAGGCAACCCCAAAGGGAAGCACTTATGAATTTAAACATCATCAATGCCTCCATTAGAGGTAGTCTGAGTTTGTTTACATCAAGCCTTCTTGTTATGTGCTTGTTATGTGTCAGTTAAAACTACCCCAACAAGCAGCACTTACTGAATTTAAAGGACAAGTCAGTGCTAAAGTTAAAGTAATAATAGTGACAGAATGCACTCTGAATGAGATTCTAACCGTCATGGTTGAGTTCTTGGTAGGTGCACTAGTCAATTAAAACTACCCCAACAAGTAGCACTTACTGAATTAAAAGGACAAGTCAGTGCTAAAGTTAAAGTAATAATAGTGACAAAGGATAGAAGATGACAATACAGAGCCAAGACAACCCCAAAGAGATGCACTTATGAATTTAAACATCATCACTGCCTCCATTTGAGGTAGTCTGAGCTTGTTTGCTTCCATTGAGAATGTGTTCTTTGTATGTGCACGAGTCAATACAAAACTACTCTTCTATGCTAAATGAGTTAAATTGAGTTTATTTCCATCAAACATGACTTATTATGTGCACTGGTCAATTACAACTACCCCAACAAGTAGCACTTACTGAATTAAAAGGACAAGTCAGTGCTAAAGTTAAAGTAATAATAGTGACAAAAGTTTAAACATTCTACTTTCCCAAGAATGATCTCTTACCTACTGCTCTGTCTGGTGTCCTCCTTCAGCTAGTAGGTATGCTATGACTGCCAAGAATTGTGAACACCTTATATAGGGAATGTGAACAAAACAATTCTGTCCTGGGTCGTTGTAACTCTGTCCTGGGCCATTATGGTAGTTTCATTGGTACTTCACACATTGCTCACCATCAAATTAAATTCAAGGCATTTGCATTTGATTAGTTGGCTGGTGCTTTTCTTTATTTTGACCACAAATGAAGATACCAAAGTCTCTTTCCATCAAGATTGAGTTCTAATTAATTAAATAAACAGTGGCAAATGTAAAAGATGACCTCACAGAACCAAGGCAACCCCAAAGGGAAGCACTTATGAATTTAAACATCATCAATGCCTCCATTAGAGGTAGTCTGAGTTTGTTTACATCAAGCCTTCTTGTTATGTGCTTGTTATGTGTCAGTTAAAACTACCCCAACAAGCAGCACTTACTGAATTTAAAGGACAAGTCAGTGCTAAAGTTAAAGTAATAATAGTGACAGAATGCACTCTGAATGAGATTCTAACCATCATGGTTGAGTTCTTGGTAGGTGCACTAGTCAATTAAAACTACCCCAACAAGTAGCACTTACTGAATTAAAAGGACAAGTCAGTGCTAAAGTTAAAGTAATAATAGTGACAAAGGATAGAAGATGACAATACAGAGCCAAGACAACCCCAAAGAGATGCACTTATGAATTTAAACATCATCACTGCCTCCATTTGAGGTAGTCTGAGCTTCCTCTACTACTCTTCTATGCTAAATGAGTTAAATTGAGTTTATTTCCATCAAACATGACTTATTATGTGCACTGGTCAATTACAACTACCCCAACAAGTAGCACTTACTGAATTAAAAGGACAAGTCAGTGCTAAAGTTAAAGTAATAATAGTGACAAAGGTTTAAACATTCTACTTTCCCAAGAATGATCTCTTACCTACTGCTCTGTCTGGTGTCCTCCTTCAGCTAGTAGGTATGCTATGACTGCCAAGAATTGTGAACACCTTATATAGGGAATGTGAACAAAACAATTCTGTCCTGGGTCGTTGTAACTCTGTCCTGGGCCATTATGGTAGTTTAATTGGTACTTCACACATTGCTCACCATCAAATTAAATTCAAGTCATTTGCATTTGATTAGTTGGCTGGTGCTTTTCTTTATTTTGACCACAAATGAAGATACCAAAGTCTCTTTCCATCAAGATTGAGTTCTAATTAATTAAATAAACAGTGGCAAATGTAAAAGATGACCTCACAGAACCAAGGCAACCCCAAAGGGAAGCACTTATGAATTTAAACATCATCAATGCCTCCATTAGAGGTAGTCTGAGTTTGTTTACATCAAGCCTTCTTGTTATGTGCTTGTTATGTGTCAGTTAAAACTACCCCAACAAGCAGCACTTACTGAATTTAAAGGACAAGTCAGTGCTAAAGTTAAAGTAATAATAGTGCAATCTGAATGAGATTCTAACCGTCATGGTTGAGTTCTCGTAATAATAGTGACAAAGGATAGAAGATGACAATACAGAGCCAAGACAACCCCAAAGAGATGCACTTATGAATTTAAACATCATCACTGCCTCCATTTGAGGTAGTCTGAGCTTGTTTGCTTCCATTGAGAATGTGTTCTTTCTATGTGCACGAGTCAATACAAAACTACTCTTCTATGCTAAATGAGTTAAATTGAGTTTATTTCCAATCAAACATGACTTATTATGTGCACTGGTCAATTACAACTACCCCAACAAGTAGCACTTACTGAATTAAAAGGACAAGTCAGTGCTAAAGTTAAAGTAATAATAGTGACAAAAGTTTAAACGTTCTACTTTCCCAAGAATGATCTCTTACCTACTGCTCTGTCTGGTGTCCTCCTTCAGCTAGTAGGTATGCTATGACTGCCAAGAATTGTGAACACCTTATATAGGGAATGTGAACAAAACAATTCTGTCCTGGGTCGTTGTAACTCTGTCCTGGGCCATTATGGTAGTTTCATTGGTACTTCACACATTGCTCACCATCAAATTAAATTCAAGGCATTTGCATGTGATTAGTTGGCTGGTGCTTTTCTTTATTTTGACCACAAATGAAGATACCAAAGTCTCTTTCCATCAAGATTGAGTTCTAATTAATTAAATAAACAGTGACAAATGTAAAAGATGACCTCACAGAACCAAGGCAACCCCAAAGGGAAGCACTTATGAATTTAAACATCACCAATGCCTCCATTAGAGGTAGTCTGAGTTTGTTTACATCAAACCTTCTTGTTATGTGCTTGTTATGTGTCAGTTAAAACTACCCCAACAAGCAGCACTTACTGAATTTAAAGGACAAGTCAGTGCTAAAGTTAAAGTAATAATAGTGACAGAATGCAATCTGAATGAGATTCTAACCGTCATGGTTGAGTTCTTGGTAGGTGCACTAGTCAATTAAAACTACCCCAACAAGTAGCACTTACTGAATTAAAAGGACAAGTCAGTGCTAAAGTTAAAGTAATAATAGTGACAAAGGATAGAAGATGACAATACAGAGCCAAGACAACCCCAAAGAGATGCACTTATGAATTTAAACATCATCACTGCCTCCATTTGAGGTAGTCTGAGCTTGTTTGCTTCCATTGAGAATGTGTTCTTTGTATGTGCACGAGTCAATACAAAACTACTCTTCTATGCTAAATGAGTTAAATTGAGTTTATTTCCAATCAAACATGACTTATTATGTGCACTGGTCAATTACAACTACCCCAACAAGTAGCACTTACTGAATTAAAAGGACAAGTCAGTGCTAAAGTTAAAGTAATAATAGTGACAAAAGTTTAAACATTCTACTTTCCCA
Source organism: Gymnoscopelus braueri (assembly GCF_963280865.1). Lineage (NCBI taxonomy): Eukaryota > Metazoa > Chordata > Actinopteri > Myctophiformes > Myctophidae > Gymnoscopelus > Gymnoscopelus braueri. The sequence goes on along the minus strand of NC_137620.1, from coordinate 2,216,991 downwards.
AGAATGATCTCTTACCTACTGCTCTGTCTGGTGTCCTCCTTCAGCTAGTAGGTATGCTATGACTGCCAAGAATTGTGAACACCTTATATAGGGAATGTGAACAAAACAATTCTGTCCTGTGTCGTTGTAACTCTGTCCTGGGCCATTATGGTAGTTTCATTGGTACTTCACACATTGCTCACCATCAAATTAAATTCAAGGCATTTGCATTTGATTAGTTGGCTGGTGCTTTTCTTTATTTTGACCACAAATGAAGATACCAAAGTCTCTTTCCATCAAGATTGAGTTCTAATTAATTAAATAAACAGTGACAAATGTAAAAGATGACCTCACAGAACCAAGGCAACCCCAAAGGGAAGCACTTATGAATTTAAACATCATCAATGCCTCCATTAGAGGTAGTCTGAGTTTGTTTACATCAAGCCTTCTTGTTGTGTGCTTGTTATGTGTCAGTTAAAACTACCCCAACAAGCAGCACTTACTGAATTTAAAGGACAAGTCAGTGCTAAAGTTAAAGTAATAATAGTGACAGAATGCACTCTGAATGAGATTCTAACCGTCATGGTTGAGTTCTTGGTAGGTGCACTAGTCAATTAAAACTACCCCAACAAGTAGCACTTACTGAATTAAAAGGACAAGTCGGTGCTAAAGTTAAAGTAATAATAGTGACAAAGGATAGAAGATGACAATACAGAGCCAAGACAACCCCAAAGAGATGCACTTATGAATTTAAACATCATCACTGCCTCCATTTGAGGTAGTCTGAGCTTGTTTGCTTCCATTGAGAATGTGTTCTTTGTATGTGCGCGAGTCAATACAAAACTACTCTTCTATGCTAAATGAGTTAAATTGAGTTTATTTCCATCAAACATGACTTATTATGTGCACTGGTCAATTACAACTACCCCAACAAGTAGCACTTACTGAATTAAAAGGACAAGTCAGTGCTAAAGTTAAAGTAATAATAGTGACAAAAGTTTAAACGTTCTACTTTCCCAAGAATGATCTCTTACCTACTGCTCTGTCTGGTGTCCTCCTTCAGCTAGTAGGTATGCTATGACTGCCAAGAATTGTGAACACCTTATATAGGGAATGTGAACAAAACAATTCTGTCCTGGGTCGTTGTAACTCTGTCCTGGGCCATTATGGTAGTTTCATTGGTACTTCACACATTGCTCACCATCAAATTAAATTCAAGGCATTTGCATGTGATTAGTTGGCTGGTGCTTTTCTTTATTTTGACCACAAATGAAGATACCAAAGTCTCTTTCCATCAAGATTGAGTTCTAATTAATTAAATAAACAGTGACAAATGTAAAAGATGACCTCACAGAACCAAGGCAACCCCAAAGGGAAGCACTTATGAATTTAAACATCACCAATGCCTCCATTAGAGGTAGTCTGAGTTTGTTTACATCAAGCCTTCTTGTTATGTGCTTGTTATGTGTCAGTTAAAACTACCCCAACAAGCAGCACTTACTGAATTTAAAGGACAAGTCAGTGCTAAAGTTAAAGTAATAATAATGACAGAATGCAATCTGAATGAGATTCTAACCGTCATGGTTGAGTTCTTGGTAGGTGCACTAGTCAATTAAAACTACCCCAACAAGTAGCACTTACTGAATTAAAAGGACAAGTCAGTGCTAAAGTTAAAGTAATAATAGTGACAAAGGATAGAAGATGACAATACAGAGCCAAGACAACCCCAAAGAGATGCACTTATGAATTTAAACATCATCACTGCCTCCATTTGAGGTAGTCTGAGCTTGTTTGCTTCCATTGAGAATGTGTTCTTTGTATGTGCACGAGTCAATACAAAACTACTCTTCTATGCTAAATGAGTTAAATTGAGTTTATTTCCAATCAAACATGACTTATTATGTGCACTGGTCAATTACAACTACCCCAACAAGTAGCACTTACTGAATTAAAAGGACAAGTCAGTGCTAAAGTTAAAGTAATAATAGTGACAAAAGTTTAAACATTCTACTTTCCCAAGAATGATCTCTTACCTACTGCTCTGTCTGGTGTCCTCCTTCAGCTAGTAGGTATGCTATGACTGCCAAGAATTGTGAACACCTTATATAGGGAATGTGAACAAAACAATTCTGTCCTGTGTCGTTGTAACTCTGTCCTGGGCCATTATGGTAGTTTCATTGGTACTTCACACATTGCTCACCATCAAATTAAATTCAAGGCATTTGCATTTGATTAGTTGGCTGGTGCTTTTCTTTATTTTGACCACAAATGAAGATACCAAAGTCTCTTTCCATCAAGATTGAGTTCTAATTAATTAAATAAACAGTGACAAATGTAAAAGATGACCTCACAGAACCAAGGCAACCCCAAAGGGAAGCACTTATGAATTTAAACATCATCAATGCCTCCATTAGAGGTAGTCTGAGTTTGTTTACATCAAGCCTTCTTGTTGTGTGCTTGTTATGTGTCAGTTAAAACTACCCCAACAAGCAGCACTTACTGAATTTAAAGGACAAGTCAGTGCTAAAGTTAAAGTAATAATAGTGACAGAATGCACTCTGAATGAGATTCTAACCGTCATGGTTGAGTTCTTGGTAGGTGCACTAGTCAATTAAAACTACCCCAACAAGTAGCACTTACTGAATTAAAAGGACAAGTCGGTGCTAAAGTTAAAGTAATAATAGTGACAAAGGATAGAAGATGACAATACAGAGCCAAGACAACCCCAAAGAGATGCACTTATGAATTTAAACATCATCACTGCCTCCATTTGAGGTAGTCTGAGCTTGTTTGCTTCCATTGAGAATGTGTTCTTTGTATGTGCACGAGTCAATACAAAACTACTCTTCTATGCTAAATGAGTTAAATTGAGTTTATTTCCATCAAACATGACTTATTATGTGCACTGGTCAATTACAACTACCCCAACAAGTAGCACTTACTGAATTAAAAGGACAAGTCAGTGCTAAAGTTAAAGTAATAATAGTGACAAAAGTTTAAACATTCTACTTTCCCGAGAATGATCTCTTACCTACTGCTCTGTCTGGTGTCCTCCTTCAGCTAGTAGGTATGCTATGACTGCCAAGAATTGTGAACACCTTATATAGGGAATGTGAACAAAACAATTCTGTCCTGGGTCGTTGTAACTCTGTCCTGGGCCATTATGGTAGTTTCATTGGTACTTCACACATTGCTCACCATCAAATTAAATTCAAGGCATTTGATTAGTTGGCTGGTGCTTTTCTTTATTTTGACCACAAATGAAGATTGTGGTCCATCAAGATTGAGTTGGAAGATTCCATCAAGATTGAGTTCTAATTAATTAAATAAACAGTGACAAATGTAAAAGATGACCTCACAGAACCAAGGCAACCCCAAAGGGAAGCACTTATGAATTTAAACATCATCAATGCCTCCATTAGAGGTAGTCTGAGTTTGTTTACATCAAGCCTTCTTGTTATGTGCTTGTTATGTGTCAGTTAAAACTACCCCAACAAGCAGCACTTACTGAATTTAAAGGACAAGTCAGTGCTAAAGTTAAAGTAATAATAGTGACAGAATGCAATCTGAATGAGATTCTAACCGTCATGGTTGAGTTCTTGGTAGGTGCACTAGTCAATTAAAACTACCCCAACAAGTAGCACTTACTGAATTAAAAGGACAAGTCAGTGCTAAAGTTAAAGTAATAATAGTGACAAAGGATAGAAGATGACAATACAGAGCCAAGACAACCCCAAAGAGATGCACTTATGAATTTAAACATCATCACTGCCTCCATTTGAGGTAGTCTGAGCTTGTTTGCTTCCATTGAGAATGTGTTCTTTGTATGTGCACGAGTCAATACAAATCTACTCTTCTATGCTAAATGAGTTAAATTGAGTTTATTTCCATCAAACATGACTTATTATGTGCACTGGTCAATTACAACTACCCCAACAAGTAGCACTTACTGAATTAAAAGGACAAGTCAGTGCTAAAGTTAAAGTAATAATAGTGACAAAAGTTTAAACATTCTACTCTCCCAAGAATGATCTCTTACCTACTGCTCTGTCTGGTGTCCTCCTTCAGCTAGTAGGTATGCTATGACTGCCAAGAATTGTGAACACCTTATATAGGGAATGTGAACAAAACAATTCTGTCCTGGGTCGTTGTAACTCTGTCCTGGGCCATTATGGTAGTTTCATTGGTACTTCACACATTGCTCACCATCAAATTAAATTCAAGGCATTTGCATTTGATTAGTTGGCTGGTGCTTTTCTTTATTTTGACCACAAATGAAGATACCAAAGTCTCTTTCCATCAAGATTGAGTTCTAATTAATTAAATAAACAGTGACAAATGTAAAAGATGACCTCACAGAACCAAGGCAACCCCAAAGGGAAGCACTTATGAATTTAAACATCATCAATGCCTCCATTAGAGGTAGTCTGAGTTTGTTTACATCAAGCCTTCTTGTTATGTGCTTGTTATGTGTCAATTAAAACTACCCCAACAAGCAGCACTTACTGAATTTAAAGGACAAGTCAGTGCTAAAGTTAAAGTAATAATAGTGACAGAATGCAATCTGAATGAGATTCTAACCGTCATGGTTGAGTTCTTGGTAGGTGCACTAGTCAATTAAAACTACCCCAACAAGTAGCACTTACTGAATTAAAAGGACAAGTCAGTGCTAAAGTAATAATAGTGACAAAGGATAGAAGATGACAATACAGAGCCAAGACAACCCCCAAGAGATGCACTTATGAATTTAAACATCATCACTGCCTCCATTTGAGGTAGTCTGAGCTTGTTTGCTTCCATTGAGAATGTGTTCTTTGTAAGTGCACGAGTCAATACAAAACTACTCTTCTATGCTAAATGAGTTAAATTGAGTTTATTTCCATCAAACATGACTTATTATGTGCACTGGTCAATTACAACTACCCCAACAAGTAGCACTTACTGAATTAAAAGGACAAGTCAGTGCTAAAGTTAAAGTAATAATAGTGACAAAGGTTTAAACATTCTACTTTCCCAAGAATGATCTCTTACCTACTGCTCTGTCTGGTGTCCTCCTTCAGCTAGTAGGTATGCTATGACTGCCAAGAATTGTGAACACCTTATATAGGGAATGTGAACAAAACAATTCTGTCCTGTGTCGTTGTAACTCTGTCCTGGGCCATTATGGTAGTTTCATTGGTACTTCACACATTGCTCACCATCAAATTAAATTCAAGGCATTTGCATGTGATTAGTTGGCTGGTGCTTTTCTTTATTTTGACCACAAATGAAGATACCAAAGTCTCTTTCCATCAAGATTGAGTTCTAATTAATTAAATAAACAGTGACAAATGTAAAAGATGACCTCACAGAACCAAGGCAACCCCAAAGGGAAGCACTTATGAATTTAAACATCATCAATGCCTCCATTAGAGGTAGTCTGAGTTTGTTTACATCAAGCCTTCTTGTTATGTGCTTGTTATGTGTCAGTTAAAACTACCCCAACAAGCAGCACTTACTGAATTTAAAGGACAAGTCAGTGCTAAAGTTAAAGTAATAATAGTGACAGAATGCAATCTGAATGAGATTCTAACAGTCATGGTTGAGTTCTTGGTAGGTGCACTAGTCAATTAAAACTACCCCAACAAGTAGCACTTACTGAATTAAAAGGACAAGTCAGTGCTAAAGTTAAAGTAATAATAGTGACAAAGGATAGAAGATGACAATACAGAGCCAAGACAACCCCAAAGAGATGCACTTATGAATTTAAACATCATCACTGCCTCCATTTGAGGTAGTCTGAGCTTGTTTGCTTCCATTGAGAATGTGTTCTTTGTATGTGCACGAGTCAATACAAAACTACTCTTCTATGCTAAATGAGTTAAATTGAGTTTATTTCCATCAAACATGACTTATTATGTGCACTGGTCAATTACAACTACCCCAACAAGTAGCACTTACTGAATTAAAAGGACAAGTCAGTGCTAAAGTTAAAGTAATAATAGTGACAAAAGTTTAAACATTCTACTTTCCCAAGAATGATCTCTTACCTACTGCTCTGTCTGGTGTCCTCCTTCAGCTAGTAGGTATGCTATGACTGCCAAGAATTGTGAACACCTTATATAGGGAATGTGAACAAAACAATTCTGTCCTGGGTCGTTGTAACTCTGTCCTGGGCCATTATGGTAGTTTCATTGGTACTTCACACATTGCTCACCATCAAATTAAATTCAAGGCATTTGCATTTGATTAGTTGGCTGGTGCTTTTCTTTATTTTGACCACAAATTAAGATACCAAAGTCTCTTTCCATCAAGATTGAGTTCTAATTAATTAAATAAACAGTGACAAATGTAAAAGATGACCTCACAGAACCAAGTTAACCCCAAAGGGAAGCACTTATGAATTTAAACATCATCAATGCCTCCATTAGAGGTAGTCTGAGTTTGTTTACATCAAGCCTTCTTGTTATGTGCTTGTTATGTGTCAATTAAAACTACCCCAACAAGCAGCACTTACTGAATTTAAAGGACAAGTCAGTGTTAAAGTTAAAGTAATAATAGTGACAGAATGCAATCTGAATGAGATTCTAACCGTCATGGTTGAGTTCTTGGTAGGTGCACTAGTCAATTAAAACTACCCCAACAAGTAGCACTTACTGAATTAAAAGGACAAGTCAGTGCTAAAGTAATAATAGTGACAAAGGATAGAAGATGACAATACAGAGCCAAGACAACCCCCAAGACAATGCACTTATGAATTTAAACATCATCACTGCCTCCATTTGAGGTAGTCTGAGCTTGTTTGCTTCCATTGAATGCACTCTGAATGAGATTCTAACCGTCATGGTTGAGTTCTTGGTAGGTGCACTAGTCAATTAAAACTACCCCAACAAGTAGCACTTACTGAATTAAAAGGACAAGTCAGTGCTAAAGTTAAAGTAATAATAGTGACAAAGGATAGAAGATGACAATACAGAGCCAAGACAACCCCAAAGAGATGCACTTATGAATTTAAACATCATCACTGCCTCCATTTGAGGTAGTCTGAGCTTGTTTGCTTCCATTGAGAATGTGTTCTTTGTATGTGCACGAGTCAATACAAATCTACTCTTCTATGCTAAATGAGTTAAATTGAGTTTATTTCCATCAAACATGACTTATTATGTGCACTGGTCAATTACAACTACCCCAACAAGTAGCACTTACTGAATTAAAAGGACAAGTCAGTGCTAAAGTTAAAGTAATAATAGTGACAAAAGTTTAAACATTCTACTCTCCCAAGAATGATCTCTTACCTACTGCTCTGTCTGGTGTCCTCCTTCAGCTAGTAGGTATGCTATGACTGCCAAGAATTGTGAACACCTTATATAGGGAATGTGAACAAAACAATTCTGTCCTGGGTCGTTGTAACTCTGTCCTGGGCCATTATGGTAGTTTCATTGGTACTTCACACATTGCTCACCATCAAATTAAATTCAAGGCATTTGCATTTGATTAGTTGGCTGGTGCTTTTCTTTATTTTGACCACAAATGAAGATACCAAAGTCTCTTTCCATCAAGATTGAGTTCTAATTAATTAAATAAACAGTGACAAATGTAAAAGATGACCTCACAGAACCAAGGCAACCCCAAAGGGAAGCACTTATGAATTTAAACATCATCAATGCCTCCATTAGAGGTAGTCTGAGTTTGTTTACATCAAGCCTTCTTGTTATGTGCTTGTTATGTGTCAATTAAAACTACCCCAACAAGCAGCACTTACTGAATTTAAAGGACAAGTCAGTGCTAAAGTTAAAGTAATAATAGTGACAGAATGCAATCTGAATGAGATTCTAACCGTCATGGTTGAGTTCTTGGTAGGTGCACTAGTCAATTAAAACTACCCCAACAAGTAGCACTTACTGAATTAAAAGGACAAGTCAGTGCTAAAGTAATAATAGTGACAAAGGATAGAAGATGACAATACAGAGCCAAGACAACCCCCAAGAGATGCACTTATGAATTTAAACATCATCACTGCCTCCATTTGAGGTAGTCTGAGCTTGTTTGCTTCCGTTGAGAATGTGTTCTTTGTAAGTGCACGAGTCAATACAAAACTACTCTTCTATGCTAAATGAGTTAAATTGAGTTTATTTCCATCAAACATGACTTATTATGTGCACTGGTCAATTACAACTACCCCAACAAGTAGCACTTACTGAATTAAAAGGACAAGTCAGTGCTAAAGTTAAAGTAATAATAGTGACAAAGGTTTAAACATTCTACTTTCCCAAGAATGATCTCTTACCTACTGCTCTGTCTGGTGTCCTCCTTCAGCTAGTAGGTATGCTATGACTGCCAAGAATTGTGAACACCTTATATAGGGAATGTGAACAAAACAATTCTGTCCTGTGTCGTTGTAACTCTGTCCTGGGCCATTATGGTAGTTTCATTGGTACTTCACACATTGCTCACCATCAAATTAAATTCAAGGCATTTGCATGTGATTAGTTGGCTGGTGCTTTTCTTTATTTTTCTTTATTTTGACCACAAATGAAGATACCAAAGTCTCTTTCCATCAACTACCCCAACAAGTAGCACTTACTGAATTAAAAGGACAAGTCAGTGCTAAAGTTAAAGTAATAATAGTGACAAAAGTTTAAACATTCTACTTTCCCAAGAATGATCTCTTACCTACTGCTCTGTCTGGTGTCCTCCTTCAGCTAGTAGGTATGCTATGACTGCCAAGAATTGTGAACACCTTATATAGGGAAAGTTAAAGTAATAATAGTGACAGAATGCAATCTGAATGAGATTCTAACCGTCATGGTTGAGTTCTTGGTAGGTGCACTAGTCAATTAAAACTACCCCAACAAGTAGCACTTACTGAATTAAAAGGACAAGTCAGTGCTAAAGTAATAATAGTGACAAAGGATAGAAGATGACAATACAGAGCCAAGACAACCCCCAAGACAATGCACTTATGAATTTAAACATCATCACTGCCTCCATTTGAGGTAGTCTGAGCTTGTTTGCTTCCATTGAATGCACTCTGAATGAGATTCTAACCGTCATGGTTGAGTTCTTGGTAGGTGCACTAGTCAATTAAAACTACCCCAACAAGTAGCACTTACTGAATTAAAAGGACAAGTCAGTGCTAAAGTTAAAGTAATAATAGTGACAAAGGATAGAAGATGACAATACAGAGCCAAGACAACCCCAAAGAGATGCACTTATGAATTTAAACATCATCACTGCCTCCATTTGAGGTAGTCTGAGCTTGTTTGCTTCCATTGAGAATGTGTTCTTTGTATGTGCACGAGTCAATACAAATCTACTCTTCTATGCTAAATGAGTTAAATTGAGTTTATTTCCATCAAACATGACTTATTATGTGCACTGGTCAATTACAACTACCCCAACAAGTAGCACTTACTGAATTAAAAGGACAAGTCAGTGCTAAAGTTAAAGTAATAATAGTGACAAAAGTTTAAACATTCTACTCTCCCAAGAATGATCTCTTACCTACTGCTCTGTCTGGTGTCCTCCTTCAGCTAGTAGGTATGCTATGACTGCCAAGAATTGTGAACACCTTATATAGGGAATGTGAACAAAACAATTCTGTCCTGGGTCGTTGTAACTCTGTCCTGGGCCATTATGGTAGTTTCATTGGTACTTCACACATTGCTCACCATCAAATTAAATTCAAGGCATTTGCATTTGATTAGTTGGCTGGTGCTTTTCTTTATTTTGACCACAAATGAAGATACCAAAGTCTCTTTCCATCAAGATTGAGTTCTAATTAATTAAATAAACAGTGACAAATGTAAAAGATGACCTCACAGAACCAAGGCAACCCCAAAGGGAAGCACTTATGAATTTAAACATCATCAATGCCTCCATTAGAGGTAGTCTGAGTTTGTTTACATCAAGCCTTCTTGTTATGTGCTTGTTATGTGTCAATTAAAACTACCCCAACAAGCAGCACTTACTGAATTTAAAGGACAAGTCAGTGCTAAAGTTAAAGTAATAATAGTGACAGAATGCAATCTGAATGAGATTCTAACCGTCATGGTTGAGTTCTTGGTAGGTGCACTAGTCAATTAAAACTACCCCAACAAGTAGCACTTACTGAATTAAAAGGACAAGTCAGTGCTAAAGTAATAATAGTGACAAAGGATAGAAGATGACAATACAGAGCCAAGACAACCCCCAAGAGATGCACTTATGAATTTAAACATCATCACTGCCTCCATTTGAGGTAGTCTGAGCTTGTTTGCTTCCGTTGAGAATGTGTTCTTTGTAAGTGCACGAGTCAATACAAAACTACTCTTCTATGCTAAATGAGTTAAATTGAGTTTATTTCCATCAAACATGACTTATTATGTGCACTGGTCAATTACAACTACCCCAACAAGTAGCACTTACTGAATTAAAAGGACAAGTCAGTGCTAAAGTTAAAGTAATAATAGTGACAAAGGTTTAAACATTCTACTTTCCCAAGAATGATCTCTTACCTACTGCTCTGTCTGGTGTCCTCCTTCAGCTAGTAGGTATGCTATGACTGCCAAGAATTGTGAACACCTTATATAGGGAATGTGAACAAAACAATTCTGTCCTGTGTCGTTGTAACTCTGTCCTGGGCCATTATGGTAGTTTCATTGGTACTTCACACATTGCTCACCATCAAATTAAATTCAAGGCATTTGCATGTGATTAGTTGGCTGGTGCTTTTCTTTATTTTTCTTTATTTTGACCACAAATGAAGATACCAAAGTCTCTTTCCATCAACTACCCCAACAAGTAGCACTTACTGAATTAAAAGGACAAGTCAGTGCTAAAGTTAAAGTAATAATAGTGACAAAAGTTTAAACATTCTACTTTCCCAAGAATGATCTCTTACCTACTGCTCTGTCTGGTGTCCTCCTTCAGCTAGTAGGTATGCTATGACTGCCAAGAATTGTGAACACCTTATATAGGGAAAGTTAAAGTAATAATAGTGACAGAATGCAATCTGAATGAGATTCTAACCGTCATGGTTGAGTTCTTGGTAGGTGCACTAGTCAATTAAAACTACCCCAACAAGTAGCACTTACTGAATTAAAAGGACAAGTCAGTGCTAAAGTAATAATAGTGACAAAGGATAGAAGATGACAATACAGAGCCAAGACAACCCCCAAGACAATGCACTTATGAATTTAAACATCATCACTGCCTCCATTTGAGGTAGTCTGAGCTTGTTTGCTTCCATTGAATGCACTCTGAATGAGATTCTAACCGTCATGGTTGAGTTCTTGGTAGGTGCACTAGTCAATTAAAACTACCCCAACAAGTAGCACTTACTGAATTAAAAGGACAAGTCGGTGCTAAAGTTAAAGTAATAATAGTGACAAAGGATAGAAGATGACAATACAGAGCCAAGACAACCCCAAAGAGATGCACTTATGAATTTAAACATCATCACTGCCTCCATTTGAGGTAGTCTGAGCTTGTTTGCTTCCATTGAATGCACTCTGAATGAGATTCTAACCGTCATGGTTGAGTTCTTGGTAGGTGCACTAGTCAATTAAAACTACCCCAACAAGTAGCACTTACTGAATTAAAAGGACAAGTCGGTGCTAAAGTTAAAGTAATAATAGTGACAAAGGATAGAAGATGACAATACAGAGCCAAGACAACCCCAAAGAGATGCACTTATGAATTTAAACATCATCACTGCCTCCATTTGAGGTAGTCTGAGCTTGTTTGCTTCCATTGAGAATGTGTTCTTTGTATGTGCACGAGTCAATACAAAACTACTCTTCTATGCTAAATGAGTTAAATTGAGTTTATTTCCATCAAACATGACTTATTATGTGCACTGGTCAATTACAACTACCCCAACAAGTAGCACTTACTGAATTAAAAGGACAAGTCAGTGCTAAAGTTAAAGTAATAATAGTGACAAAAAACATTCTACTTTCCCAAGAATGATCTCTTACCTACTGCTCTGTCTGGTGTCCTCCTTCAGCTAGTAGGTATGCTATGACTGCCAAGAATTGTGAACACCTTATATAGGGAATGTGAACAAAACAATTCTGTCCTGTGTCGTTGTAACTCTGTCCTGGGCCATTATGGTAGTTTCATTGGTACTTCACACATTGCTCACCATCAAATTAAATTCAAGTCATTTGCATTTGATTAGTTGGCTGGTGCTTTTCTTTATTTTGACCACAAATGAAGATACCAAAGTCTCTTTCCATCAAGATTGAGTTCTAATTAATTAAATAAACAGTGGCAAATGTAAAAGATGACCTCACAGAACCAAGGCAACCCCAAAGGGAAGCACTTATGAATTTAAACATCATCAATGCCTCCATTAGAGGTAGTCTGAGTTTGTTTACATCAAGCCTTCTTGTTATGTGCTTGTTATGTGTCAGTTAAAACTACCCCAACAAGCAGCACTTACTGAATTTAAAGGACAAGTCAGTGCTAAAGTTAAAGTAATAATAGTGACAGAATGCAATCTGAATGAGATTCTAACAGTCATGGTTGAGTTCTTGGTAGGTGCACTAGTCAATTAAAACTACCCCAACAAGTAGCACTTACTGAATTAAAAGGACAAGTCAGTGCTAAAGGTAAAGTAATAATAGTGACAAAGGATAGAAGATGACAATACAGAGCCAAGACAACCCCAAAGAGATGCACTTATGAATTTAAACATCATCACTGCCTCCATTTGAGGTAGTCTGAGCTTGTTTGCTTCCATTGAGAATGTGTTCTTTGTATGTGCACGAGTCAATACAAATCTACTCTTCTATGCTAAATGAGTTAAATTGAGTTTATTTCCATCAAACATGACTTATTATGTGCACTGGTCAATTACAACTACCCCAACAAGTAGCACTTACTGAATTAAAAGGACAAGTCAGTGCTAAAGTTAAAGTAATAATAGTGACAAAAGTTTAAACATTCTACTTTCCCGAGAATGATCTCTTACCTACTGCTCTGTCTGGTGTCCTCCTTCAGCTAGTAGGTATGCTATGACTGCCAAGAATTGTGAACACCTTATATAGGGAATGTGAACAAAACAATTCTGTCCTGGGTCGTTGTAACTCTGTCCTGGGCCATTATGGTAGTTTCATTGGTACTTCACACATTGCTCACCATCAAATTAAATTCAAGGCATTTGCATTTGATTAGTTGGCTGGTGCTTTTCTTTATTTTGACCACAAATGAAGATACCAAAGTCTCTTTCCATCAAGATTGAGTTCTAATTAATTAAATAAACAGTGACAAATGTAAAAGATGACCTCACAGAACCAAGGCAACCCCAAAGGGAAGCACTTATGAATTTAAACATCATCAATGCCTCCATTAGAGGTAGTCTGAGTTTGTTTACATCAAGCCTTCTTGTTCTTGTTATGTGTCAATTAAAACTACCCCAACAAGCAGCACTTACTGAATTTAAAGGACAAGTCAGTGCTAAAGTTAAAGTAATAATAGTGACAGAATGCAATCTGAATGAGATTCTAACCGTCATGGTTGAGTTCTTGGTAGGTGCACTAGTCAATTAAAACTACCCCAACAAGTAGCACTTACTGAATTAAAAGGACAAGTCAGTGCTAAAGTAATAATAGTGACAAAGGATAGAAGATGACAATACAGAGCCAAGACAACCCCCAAGAGATGCACTTATGAATTTAAACATCATCACTGCCTCCATTTGAGGTAGTCTGAGCTTGTTTGCTTCCATTGAGAATGTGTTCTTTGTATGTGCACGAGTCAATACAAAACTACTCTTCTATGCTAAATGAGTTAAATTGAGTTTATTTCCATCAAACATGACTTATTATGTGCACTGGTCAATTACAACTACCCCAACAAGTAGCACTTACTGAATTAAAAGGACAAGTCAGTGCTAAAGTTAAAGTAATAATAGTGACAAAAGTTTAAACATTCTACTTTCCCAAGAATGATCTCTTACCTACTGCTCTGTCTGGTGTCCTCCTTCAGCTAGTAGGTATGCTATGACTGCCAAGAATTGTGAACACCTTATATAGGGAATGTGAACAAAACAATTCTGTCCTGGGTCGTTGTAACTCTGTCCTGGGCCATTATGGTAGTTTCATTGGTACTTCACACATTGCTCACCATCAAATTAAATTCAAGGCATTTGCATTTGATTAGTTGGCTGGTGCTTTTCTTTATTTTGACCACAAATGAAGATACCAAAGTCTCTTTCCATCAAGATTGAGTTCTAATTAATTAAATAAACAGTGACAAATGTAAAAGATGACCTCACAGAACCAAGGCAACCCCAAAGGGAAGCACTTATGAATTTAAACATCATCAATGCCTCCATTAGAGGTAGTCTGAGTTTGTTTACATCAAGCCTTCTTGTTATGTGCTTGTTATGTGTCAATTAAAACTACCCCAACAAGCAGCACTTACTGAATTTAAAGGACAAGTCAGTGTTAAAGTTAAAGTAATAATAGTGACAGAATGCAATCTGAATGAGATTCTAACCGTCATGGTTGAGTTCTTGGTAGGTGCACTAGTCAATTAAAACTACCCCAACAAGTAGCACTTACTGAATTAAAAGGACAAGTCAGTGCTAAAGTAATAATAGTGACAAAGGATAGAAGATGACAATACAGAGCCAAGACAACCCCCAAGACAATGCACTTATGAATTTAAACATCATCACTGCCTCCATTTGAGGTAGTCTGAGCTTGTTTGCTTCCATTGAATGCACTCTGAATGAGATTCTAACCGTCATGGTTGAGTTCTTGGTAGGTGCACTAGTCAATTAAAACTACCCCAACAAGTAGCACTTACTGAATTAAAAGGACAAGTCAGTGCTAAAGGTAAAGTAATAATAGTGACAAAGGATAGAAGATGACAATACAGAGCCAAGACAACCCCAAAGAGATGCACTTATGAATTTAAACATCATCACTGCCTCCATTTGAGGTAGTCTGAGCTTGTTTGCTTCCATTGAGAATGTGTTCTTTGTATGTGCACGAGTCAATACAAATCTACTCTTCTATGCTAAATGAGTTAAATTGAGTTTATTTCCATCAAACATGACTTATTATGTGCACTGGTCAATTACAACTACCCCAACAAGTAGCACTTACTGAATTAAAAGGACAAGTCAGTGCTAAAGTTAAAGTAATAATAGTGACAAAAGTTTAAACATTCTACTTTCCCGAGAATGATCTCTTACCTACTGCTCTGTCTGGTGTCCTCCTTCAGCTAGTAGGTATGCTATGACTGCCAAGAATTGTGAACACCTTATATAGGGAATGTGAACAAAACAATTCTGTCCTGGGTCGTTGTAACTCTGTCCTGGGCCATTATGGTAGTTTCATTGGTACTTCACACATTGCTCACCATCAAATTAAATTCAAGGCATTTGCATTTGATTAGTTGGCTGGTGCTTTTCTTTATTTTGACCACAAATGAAGATACCAAAGTCTCTTTCCATCAAGATTGAGTTCTAATTAATTAAATAAACAGTGACAAATGTAAAAGATGACCTCACAGAACCAAGGCAACCCCAAAGGGAAGCACTTATGAATTTAAACATCATCAATGCCTCCATTAGAGGTAGTCTGAGTTTGTTTACATCAAGCCTTCTTGTTCTTGTTATGTGTCAATTAAAACTACCCCAACAAGCAGCACTTACTGAATTTAAAGGACAAGTCAGTGCTAAAGTTAAAGTAATAATAGTGACAGAATGCAATCTGAATGAGATTCTAACCGTCATGGTTGAGTTCTTGGTAGGTGCACTAGTCAATTAAAACTACCCCAACAAGTAGCACTTACTGAATTAAAAGGACAAGTCAGTGCTAAAGTAATAATAGTGACAAAGGATAGAAGATGACAATACAGAGCCAAGACAACCCCCAAGAGATGCACTTATGAATTTAAACATCATCACTGCCTCCATTTGAGGTAGTCTGAGCTTGTTTGCTTCCATTGAGAATGTGTTCTTTGTATGTGCACGAGTCAATACAAAACTACTCTTCTATGCTAAATGAGTTAAATTGAGTTTATTTCCATCAAACATGACTTATTATGTGCACTGGTCAATTACAACTACCCCAACAAGTAGCACTTACTGAATTAAAAGGACAAGTCAGTGCTAAAGTTAAAGTAATAATAGTGACAAAAGTTTAAACATTCTACTTTCCCAAGAATGATCTCTTACCTACTGCTCTGTCTGGTGTCCTCCTTCAGCTAGTAGGTATGCTATGACTGCCAAGAATTGTGAACACCTTATATAGGGAATGTGAACAAAACAATTCTGTCCTGGGTCGTTGTAACTCTGTCCTGGGCCATTATGGTAGTTTCATTGGTACTTCACACATTGCTCACCATCAAATTAAATTCAAGGCATTTGCATTTGATTAGTTGGCTGGTGCTTTTCTTTATTTTGACCACAAATGAAGATACCAAAGTCTCTTTCCATCAAGATTGAGTTCTAATTAATTAAATAAACAGTGACAAATGTAAAAGATGACCTCACAGAACCAAGGCAACCCCAAAGGGAAGCACTTATGAATTTAAACATCATCAATGCCTCCATTAGAGGTAGTCTGAGTTTGTTTACATCAAGCCTTCTTGTTATGTGCTTGTTATGTGTCAATTAAAACTACCCCAACAAGCAGCACTTACTGAATTTAAAGGACAAGTCAGTGTTAAAGTTAAAGTAATAATAGTGACAGAATGCAATCTGAATGAGATTCTAACCGTCATGGTTGAGTTCTTGGTAGGTGCACTAGTCAATTAAAACTACCCCAACAAGTAGCACTTACTGAATTAAAAGGACAAGTCAGTGCTAAAGTAATAATAGTGACAAAGGATAGAAGATGACAATACAGAGCCAAGACAACCCCCAAGACAATGCACTTATGAATTTAAACATCATCACTGCCTCCATTTGAGGTAGTCTGAGCTTGTTTGCTTCCATTGAATGCACTCTGAATGAGATTCTAACCGTCATGGTTGAGTTCTTGGTAGGTGCACTAGTCAATTAAAACTACCCCAACAAGTAGCACTTACTGAATTAAAAGGACAAGTCAGTGCTAAAGTTAAAGTAATAATAGTGACAAAGGATAGAAGATGACAATACAGAGCCAAGACAACCCCAAAGAGATGCACTTATGAATTTAAACATCATCACTGCCTCCATTTGAGGTAGTCTGAGCTTGTTTGCTTCCATTGAGAATGTGTTCTTTGTATGTGCACGAGTCAATACAAATCTACTCTTCTATGCTAAATGAGTTAAATTGAGTTTATTTCCATCAAACATGACTTATTATGTGCACTGGTCAATTACAACTACCCCAACAAGTAGCACTTACTGAATTAAAAGGACAAGTCAGTGCTAAAGTTAAAGTAATAATAGTGACAAAAGTTTAAACATTCTACTCTCCCAAGAATGATCTCTTACCTACTGCTCTGTCTGGTGTCCTCCTTCAGCTAGTAGGTATGCTATGACTGCCAAGAATTGTGAACACCTTATATAGGGAATGTGAACAAAACAATTCTGTCCTGGGTCGTTGTAACTCTGTCCTGGGCCATTATGGTAGTTTCATTGGTACTTCACACATTGCTCACCATCAAATTAAATTCAAGGCATTTGCATTTGATTAGTTGGCTGGTGCTTTTCTTTATTTTGACCACAAATGAAGATACCAAAGTCTCTTTCCATCAAGATTGAGTTCTAATTAATTAAATAAACAGTGACAAATGTAAAAGATGACCTCACAGAACCAAGGCAACCCCAAAGGGAAGCACTTATGAATTTAAACATCATCAATGCCT
This sequence comes from Gymnoscopelus braueri, assembly GCF_963280865.1. Taxonomy (NCBI): domain Eukaryota; kingdom Metazoa; phylum Chordata; class Actinopteri; order Myctophiformes; family Myctophidae; genus Gymnoscopelus; species Gymnoscopelus braueri. The sequence continues at coordinate 2,199,237 of NC_137620.1, read as the reverse complement.
CCATTAGAGGTAGTCTGAGTTTGTTTACATCAAGCCTTCTTGTTATGTGCTTGTTATGTGTCAATTAAAACTACCCCAACAAGCAGCACTTACTGAATTTAAAGGACAAGTCAGTGCTAAAGTTAAAGTAATAATAGTGACAGAATGCAATCTGAATGAGATTCTAACCGTCATGGTTGAGTTCTTGGTAGGTGCACTAGTCAATTAAAACTACCCCAACAAGTAGCACTTACTGAATTAAAAGGACAAGTCAGTGCTAAAGTAATAATAGTGACAAAGGATAGAAGATGACAATACAGAGCCAAGACAACCCCCAAGAGATGCACTTATGAATTTAAACATCATCACTGCCTCCATTTGAGGTAGTCTGAGCTTGTTTGCTTCCGTTGAGAATGTGTTCTTTGTAAGTGCACGAGTCAATACAAAACTACTCTTCTATGCTAAATGAGTTAAATTGAGTTTATTTCCATCAAACATGACTTATTATGTGCACTGGTCAATTACAACTACCCCAACAAGTAGCACTTACTGAATTAAAAGGACAAGTCAGTGCTAAAGTTAAAGTAATAATAGTGACAAAGGTTTAAACATTCTACTTTCCCAAGAATGATCTCTTACCTACTGCTCTGTCTGGTGTCCTCCTTCAGCTAGTAGGTATGCTATGACTGCCAAGAATTGTGAACACCTTATATAGGGAATGTGAACAAAACAATTCTGTCCTGTGTCGTTGTAACTCTGTCCTGGGCCATTATGGTAGTTTCATTGGTACTTCACACATTGCTCACCATCAAATTAAATTCAAGGCATTTGCATGTGATTAGTTGGCTGGTGCTTTTCTTTATTTTGACCACAAATGAAGATACCAAAGTCTCTTTCCATCAAGATTGAGTTCTAATTAATTAAATAAACAGTGACAAATGTAAAAGATGACCTCACAGAACCAAGGCAACCCCAAAGGGAAGCACTTATGAATTTAAACATCATCAATGCCTCCATTAGAGGTAGTCTGAGTTTGTTTACATCAAGCCTTCTTGTTATGTGCTTGTTATGTGTCAGTTAAAACTACCCCAACAAGCAGCACTTACTGAATTTAAAGGACAAGTCAGTGCTAAAGTTAAAGTAATAATAGTGACAGAATGCAATCTGAATGAGATTCTAACAGTCATGGTTGAGTTCTTGGTAGGTGCACTAGTCAATTAAAACTACCCCAACAAGTAGCACTTACTGAATTAAAAGGACAAGTCAGTGCTAAAGTTAAAGTAATAATAGTGACAAAGGATAGAAGATGACAATACAGAGCCAAGACAACCCCAAAGAGATGCACTTATGAATTTAAACATCATCACTGCCTCCATTTGAGGTAGTCTGAGCTTGTTTGCTTCCATTGAGAATGTGTTCTTTGTATGTGCACGAGTCAATACAAAACTACTCTTCTATGCTAAATGAGTTAAATTGAGTTTATTTCCATCAAACATGACTTATTATGTGCACTGGTCAATTACAACTAACCCAACAAGTAGCACTTACTGAATTAAAAGGACAAGTCAGTGCTAAAGTTAAAGTAATAATAGTGACAAAAGTTTAAACATTCTACTTTCCCAAGAATGATCTCTTACCTACTGCTCTGTCTGGTGTCCTCCTTCAGCTAGTAGGTATGCTATGACTGCCAAGAATTGTGAACACCTTATATAGGGAATGTGAACAAAACAATTCTGTCCTGGGTCGTTGTAACTCTGTCCTGGGCCATTATGGTAGTTTCATTGGTACTTCACACATTGCTCACCATCAAATTAAATTCAAGGCATTTGCATTTGATTAGTTGGCTGGTGCTTTTCTTTATTTTGACCACAAATGAAGATACCAAAGTCTCTTTCCATCAAGATTGAGTTCTAATTAATTAAATAAACAGTGACAAATGTAAAAGATGACCTCACAGAACCAAGTTAACCCCAAAGGGAAGCACTTATGAATTTAAACATCATCAATGCCTCCATTAGAGGTAGTCTGAGTTTGTTTACATCAAGACTTCTTGTTATGTGCTTGTTATGTGTCAATTAAAACTACCCCAACAAGCAGCACTTACTGAATTTAAAGGACAAGTCAGTGTTAAAGTTAAAGTAATAATAGTGACAGAATGCAATCTGAATGAGATTCTAACCGTCATGGTTGAGTTCTTGGTAGGTGCACTAGTCAATTAAAACTACCCCAACAAGTAGCACTTACTGAATTAAAAGGACAAGTCAGTGCTAAAGTAATAATAGTGACAAAGGATAGAAGATGACAATACAGAGCCAAGACAACCCCCAAGACAATGCACTTATGAATTTAAACATCATCACTGCCTCCATTTGAGGTAGTCTGAGCTTGTTTGCTTCCATTGAATGCACTCTGAATGAGATTCTAACCGTCATGGTTGAGTTCTTGGTAGGTGCACTAGTCAATTAAAACTACCCCAACAAGTAGCACTTACTGAATTAAAAGGACAAGTCAGTGCTAAAGTTAAAGTAATAATAGTGACAAAGGATAGAAGATGACAATACAGAGCCAAGACAACCCCAAAGAGATGCACTTATGAATTTAAACATCATCACTGCCTCCATTTGAGGTAGTCTGAGCTTGTTTGCTTCCATTGAGAATGTGTTCTTTGTATGTGCACGAGTCAATACAAATCTACTCTTCTATGCTAAATGAGTTAAATTGAGTTTATTTCCATCAAACATGACTTATTATGTGCACTGGTCAATTACAACTACCCCAACAAGTAGCACTTACTGAATTAAAAGGACAAGTCAGTGCTAAAGTTAAAGTAATAATAGTGACAAAAGTTTAAACATTCTACTCTCCCAAGAATGATCTCTTACCTACTGCTCTGTCTGGTGTCCTCCTTCAGCTAGTAGGTATGCTATGACTGCCAAGAATTGTGAACACCTTATATAGGGAATGTGAACAAAACAATTCTGTCCTGGGTCGTTGTAACTCTGTCCTGGGCCATTATGGTAGTTTCATTGGTACTTCACACATTGCTCACCATCAAATTAAATTCAAGGCATTTGCATTTGATTAGTTGGCTGGTGCTTTTCTTTATTTTGACCACAAATGAAGATACCAAAGTCTCTTTCCATCAAGATTGAGTTCTAATTAATTAAATAAACAGTGACAAATGTAAAAGATGACCTCACAGAACCAAGGCAACCCCAAAGGGAAGCACTTATGAATTTAAACATCATCAATGCCTCCATTAGAGGTAGTCTGAGTTTGTTTACATCAAGCCTTCTTGTTATGTGCTTGTTATGTGTCAATTAAAACTACCCCAACAAGCAGCACTTACTGAATTTAAAGGACAAGTCAGTGCTAAAGTTAAAGTAATAATAGTGACAGAATGCAATCTGAATGAGATTCTAACCGTCATGGTTGAGTTCTTGGTAGGTGCACTAGTCAATTAAAACTACCCCAACAAGTAGCACTTACTGAATTAAAAGGACAAGTCAGTGCTAAAGTAATAATAGTGACAAAGGATAGAAGATGACAATACAGAGCCAAGACAACCCCCAAGAGATGCACTTATGAATTTAAACATCATCACTGCCTCCATTTGAGGTAGTCTGAGCTTGTTTGCTTCCGTTGAGAATGTGTTCTTTGTAAGTGCACGAGTCAATACAAAACTACTCTTCTATGCTAAATGAGTTAAATTGAGTTTATTTCCATCAAACATGACTTATTATGTGCACTGGTCAATTACAACTACCCCAACAAGTAGCACTTACTGAATTAAAAGGACAAGTCAGTGCTAAAGTTAAAGTAATAATAGTGACAAAGGTTTAAACATTCTACTTTCCCAAGAATGATCTCTTACCTACTGCTCTGTCTGGTGTCCTCCTTCAGCTAGTAGGTATGCTATGACTGCCAAGAATTGTGAACACCTTATATAGGGAATGTGAACAAAACAATTCTGTCCTGTGTCGTTGTAACTCTGTCCTGGGCCATTATGGTAGTTTCATTGGTACTTCACACATTGCTCACCATCAAATTAAATTCAAGGCATTTGCATGTGATTAGTTGGCTGGTGCTTTTCTTTATTTTGACCACAAATGAAGATACCAAAGTCTCTTTCCATCAAGATTGAGTTCTAATTAATTAAATAAACAGTGACAAATGTAAAAGATGACCTCACAGAACCAAGGCAACCCCAAAGGGAAGCACTTATGAATTTAAACATCATCAATGCCTCCATTAGAGGTAGTCTGAGTTTGTTTACATCAAGCCTTCTTGTTATGTGCTTGTTATGTGTCAGTTAAAACTACCCCAACAAGCAGCACTTACTGAATTTAAAGGACAAGTCAGTGCTAAAGTTAAAGTAATAATAGTGACAGAATGCAATCTGAATGAGATTCTAACAGTCATGGTTGAGTTCTTGGTAGGTGCACTAGTCAATTAAAACTACCCCAACAAGTAGCACTTACTGAATTAAAAGGACAAGTCAGTGCTAAAGTTAAAGTAATAATAGTGACAAAGGATAGAAGATGACAATACAGAGCCAAGACAACCCCAAAGAGATGCACTTATGAATTTAAACATCATCACTGCCTCCATTTGAGGTAGTCTGAGCTTGTTTGCTTCCATTGAGAATGTGTTCTTTGTATGTGCACGAGTCAATACAAATCTACTCTTCTATGCTAAATGAGTTAAATTGAGTTTATTTCCATCAAACATGACTTATTATGTGCACTGGTCAATTACAACTACCCCAACAAGTAGCACTTACTGAATTAAAAGGACAAGTCAGTGCTAAAGTTAAAGTAATAATAGTGACAAAAGTTTAAACATTCTACTCTCCCAAGAATGATCTCTTACCTACTGCTCTGTCTGGTGTCCTCCTTCAGCTAGTAGGTATGCTATGACTGCCAAGAATTGTGAACACCTTATATAGGGAATGTGAACAAAACAATTCTGTCCTGGGTCGTTGTAACTCTGTCCTGGGCCATTATGGTAGTTTCATTGGTACTTCACACATTGCTCACCATCAAATTAAATTCAAGGCATTTGCATTTGATTAGTTGGCTGGTGCTTTTCTTTATTTTGACCACAAATGAAGATACCAAAGTCTCTTTCCATCAAGATTGAGTTCTAATTAATTAAATAAACAGTGACAAATGTAAAAGATGACCTCACAGAACCAAGGCAACCCCAAAGGGAAGCACTTATGAATTTAAACATCATCAATGCCTCCATTAGAGGTAGTCTGAGTTTGTTTACATCAAGCCTTCTTGTTATGTGCTTGTTATGTGTCAATTAAAACTACCCCAACAAGCAGCACTTACTGAATTTAAAGGACAAGTCAGTGCTAAAGTTAAAGTAATAATAGTGACAGAATGCAATCTGAATGAGATTCTAACCGTCATGGTTGAGTTCTTGGTAGGTGCACTAGTCAATTAAAACTACCCCAACAAGTAGCACTTACTGAATTAAAAGGACAAGTCAGTGCTAAAGTAATAATAGTGACAAAGGATAGAAGATGACAATACAGAGCCAAGACAACCCCCAAGAGATGCACTTATGAATTTAAACATCATCACTGCCTCCATTTGAGGTAGTCTGAGCTTGTTTGCTTCCGTTGAGAATGTGTTCTTTGTAAGTGCACGAGTCAATACAAAACTACTCTTCTATGCTAAATGAGTTAAATTGAGTTTATTTCCATCAAACATGACTTATTATGTGCACTGGTCAATTACAACTACCCCAACAAGTAGCACTTACTGAATTAAAAGGACAAGTCAGTGCTAAAGTTAAAGTAATAATAGTGACAAAGGTTTAAACATTCTACTTTCCCAAGAATGATCTCTTACCTACTGCTCTGTCTGGTGTCCTCCTTCAGCTAGTAGGTATGCTATGACTGCCAAGAATTGTGAACACCTTATATAGGGAATGTGAACAAAACAATTCTGTCCTGTGTCGTTGTAACTCTGTCCTGGGCCATTATGGTAGTTTCATTGGTACTTCACACATTGCTCACCATCAAATTAAATTCAAGGCATTTGCATGTGATTAGTTGGCTGGTGCTTTTCTTTATTTTGACCACAAATGAAGATACCAAAGTCTCTTTCCATCAAGATTGAGTTCTAATTAATTAAATAAACAGTGACAAATGTAAAAGATGACCTCACAGAACCAAGGCAACCCCAAAGGGAAGCACTTATGAATTTAAACATCATCAATGCCTCCATTAGAGGTAGTCTGAGTTTGTTTACATCAAGCCTTCTTGTTATGTGCTTGTTATGTGTCAGTTAAAACTACCCCAACAAGCAGCACTTACTGAATTTAAAGGACAAGTCAGTGCTAAAGTTAAAGTAATAATAGTGACAGAATGCAATCTGAATGAGATTCTAACAGTCATGGTTGAGTTCTTGGTAGGTGCACTAGTCAATTAAAACTACCCCAACAAGTAGCACTTACTGAATTAAAAGGACAAGTCAGTGCTAAAGTTAAAGTAATAATAGTGACAAAGGATAGAAGATGACAATACAGAGCCAAGACAACCCCAAAGAGATGCACTTATGAATTTAAACATCATCACTGCCTCCATTTGAGGTAGTCTGAGCTTGTTTGCTTCCATTGAGAATGTGTTCTTTGTATGTGCACGAGTCAATACAAAACTACTCTTCTATGCTAAATGAGTTAAATTGAGTTTATTTCCATCAAACATGACTTATTATGTGCACTGGTCAATTACAACTACCCCAACAAGTAGCACTTACTGAATTAAAAGGACAAGTCAGTGCTAAAGTTAAAGTAATAATAGTGACAAAAGTTTAAACATTCTACTTTCCCAAGAATGATCTCTTACCTACTGCTCTGTCTGGTGTCCTCCTTCAGCTAGTAGGTATGCTATGACTGCCAAGAATTGTGAACACCTTATATAGGGAATGTGAACAAAACAATTCTGTCCTGGGTCGTTGTAACTCTGTCCTGGGCCATTATGGTAGTTTCATTGGTACTTCACACATTGCTCACCATCAAATTAAATTCAAGGCATTTGCATTTGATTAGTTGGCTGGTGCTTTTCTTTATTTTGACCACAAATGAAGATACCAAAGTCTCTTTCCATCAAGATTGAGTTCTAATTAATTAAATAAACAGTGACAAATGTAAAAGATGACCTCACAGAACCAAGGCAACCCCAAAGGGAAGCACTTATGAATTTAAACATCATCAATGCCTCCATTAGAGGTAGTCTGAGTTTGTTTACATCAAGCCTTCTTGTTATGTGCTTGTTATGTGTCAATTAAAACTACCCCAACAAGCAGCACTTACTGAATTTAAAGGACAAGTCAGTGTTAAAGTTAAAGTAATAATAGTGACAGAATGCAATCTGAATGAGATTCTAACCGTCATGGTTGAGTTCTTGGTAGGTGCACTAGTCAATTAAAACTACCCCAACAAGTAGCACTTACTGAATTAAAAGGACAAGTCAGTGCTAAAGTTAAAGTAATAATAGTGACAAAGGATAGAAGATGACAATACAGAGCCAAGACAACCCCAAAGAGATGCACTTATGAATTTAAACATCATCACTGCCTCCATTTGAGGTAGTCTGAGCTTGTTTGCTTCCATTGAGAATGTGTTCTTTGTATGTGCACGAGTCAATACAAAACTACTCTTCTATGCTAAATGAGTTAAATTGAGTTTATTTCCAATCAAACATGACTTATTATGTGCACTGGTCAATTACAACTACCCCAACAAGTAGCACTTACTGAATTAAAAGGACAAGTCAGTGCTAAAGTTAAAGTAATAATAGTGACAAAAGTTTAAACATTCTACTTTCCCAAGAATGATCTCTTACCTACTGCTCTGTCTGGTGTCCTCCTTCAGCTAGTAGGTATGCTATGACTGCCAAGAATTGTGAACACCTTATATAGGGAATGTGAACAAAACAATTCTGTCCTGTGTCGTTGTAACTCTGTCCTGGGCCATTATGGTAGTTTCATTGGTACTTCACACATTGCTCACCATCAAATTAAATTCAAGTCATTTGCATTTGATTAGTTGGCTGGTGCTTTTCTTTATTTTGACCACAAATGAAGATACCAAAGTCTCTTTCCATCAAGATTGAGTTCTAATTAATTAAATAAACAGTGGCAAATGTAAAAGATGACCTCACAGAACCAAGGCAACCCCAAAGGGAAGCACTTATGAATTTAAACATCATCAATGCCTCCATTAGAGGTAGTCTGAGTTTGTTTACATCAAGCCTTCTTGTTATGTGCTTGTTATGTGTCAGTTAAAACTACCCCAACAAGCAGCACTTACTGAATTTAAAGGACAAGTCAGTGCTAAAGTTAAAGTAATAATAGTGACAGAATGCAATCTGAATGAGATTCTAACCGTCATGGTTGAGTTCTTGGTAGGTGCACTAGTCAATTAAAACTACCCCAACAAGTAGCACTTACTGAATTAAAAGGACAAGTCAGTGCTAAAGTTAAAGTAATAATAGTGACAAAGGATAGAAGATGACAATACAGAGCCAAGACAACCCCAAAGAGATGCACTTATGAATTTAAACATCATCACTGCCTCCATTTGAGGTAGTCTGAGCTTGTTTGCTTCCATTGAGAATGTGTTCTTTGTATGTGCACGAGTCAATACAAAACTACTCTTCTATGCTAAATGAGTTAAATTGAGTTTATTTCCATCAAACATGACTTATTATGTGCACTGGTCAATTACAACTACCCCAACAAGTAGCACTTACTGAATTAAAAGGACAAGTCAGTGCTAAAGTTAAAGTAATAATAGTGACAAAAGTTTAAACATTCTACTTTCCCAAGAATGATCTCTTACCTACTGCTCTGTCTGGTGTCCTCCTTCAGCTAGTAGGTATGCTATGACTGCCAAGAATTGTGAACACCTTATATAGGGAATGTGAACAAAACAATTCTGTCCTGGGTCGTTGTAACTCTGTCCTGGGCCATTATGGTAGTTTCATTGGTACTTCACACATTGCTCACCATCAAATTAAATTCAAGGCATTTGCATTTGATTAGTTGGCTGGTGCTTTTCTTTATTTTGACCACAAATGAAGATACCAAAGTCTCTTTCCATCAAGATTGAGTTCTAATTAATTAAATAAACAGTGACAAATGTAAAAGATGACCTCACAGAACCAAGGCAACCCCAAAGGGAAGCACTTATGAATTTAAACATCATCAATGCCTCCATTAGAGGTAGTCTGAGTTTGTTTACATCAAGCCTTCTTGTTGTGGGCTTGTTATGTGTCAGTTAAAACTACCCCAACAAGCAGCACTTACTGAATTTAAAGGACAAGTCAGTGCTAAAGTTAAAGTAATAATAGTGACAGAATGCAATCTGAATGAGATTCTAACCGTCATGGTTGAGTTCTTGGTAGGTGCACTAGTCAATTAAAACTACCCCAACAAGTAGCACTTACTGAATTAAAAGGACAAGTCAGTGCTAAAGTTAAAGTAATAATAGTGACAAAGGATAGAAGATGACAATACAGAGCCAAGACAACCCCAAAGAGATGCACTTATGAATTTAAACATCATCACTGCCTCCATTTGAGGTAGTCTGAGCTTGTTTGCTTCCATTGAGAATGTGTTCTTTGTATGTGCGCGAGTCAATACAAAACTACTCTTCTATGCTAAATGAGTTAAATTGAGTTTATTTCCAATCAAACATGACTTATTATGTGCACTGGTCAATTACAACTACCCCAACAAGTAGCACTTACTGAATTAAAATGACAAGTCAGTGCTAAAGTTAAAGTAATAATAGTGACAAAAGTTTAAACATTCTACTTTCCCAAGAATGATCTCTTACCTACTGCTCTGTCTGGTGTCCTCCTTCAGCTAGTAGGTATGCTATGACTGCCAAGAATTGTGAACACCTTATATAGGGAATGTGAACAAAACAATTCTGTCCTGTGTCGTTGTAACTCTGTCCTGGGCCATTATGGTAGTTTCATTGGTAGGCTACTTCACACATTGCTCACCATCAAATTAAAATCAAGGCATTTGCATTTGATTAGTTGGCTGGTGCTTTTCTTTATTTTGACCACAAATGAAGATACCAAAGTCTCTTTCCATCAAGATTGAGTTCTAATTAATTAAATGAACAGTGACAAATGTAAAAGATGACCTCACAGAACCAAGGCAACCCCAAAGGGAAGCACTTATGAATTTAAACATCATCAATGCCTCCATTAGAGGTAGTCTGAGTTTGTTTACATCAAGCCTTCTTGTTGTGTGCTTGTTATGTGTCAGTTAAAACTACCCCAACAAGCAGCACTTACTGAATTTAAAGGACAAGTCAGTGCTAAAGTTAAAGTAATAATAGTGACAGAATGCAATCTGAATGAGATTCTAACCGTCATGGTTGAGTTCTTGGTAGGTGCACTAGTCAATTAAAACTACCCCAACAAGTAGCACTTACTGAATTAAAAGGACAAGTCAGTGCTAAAGTTAAAGTAATAATAGTGACAAAGGATAGAAGATGACAATACAGAGCCAAGACAACCCCAAAGAGATGCACTTATGAATTTAAACATCATCACTGCCTCCATTTGAGGTAGTCTGAGCTTGTTTGCTTCCATTGAGAATGTGTTCTTTGTATGTGCACGAGTCAATACAAAACTACTCTTCTATGCTAAATTGAGTTTATTTCCAATCAAACATGACTTATTATGTGCACTGGTCAATTACAACTACCCCAACAAGTAGCACTTACTGAATTAAAAGGACAAGTCAGTGCTAAAGTTAAAGTAATAATAGTGACAAAAGTTTAAACATTCTACTTACCCAAGAATGATCTCTTACCTACTGCTCTGTCTGGTGTCCTCCTTCAGCTAGTAGGTATGCTATGACTGCCAAGAATTGTGAACACCTTATATAGGGAATGTGAACAAAACAATTCTGTCCTGTGTCGTTGTAACTCTGTCCTGGGCCATTATGGTAGTTTCATTGGTACTTCACACATTGCTCACCATCAAATTAAATTCAAGGCATTTGCATTTGATTAGTTGGCTGGTGCTTTTCTTTATTTTGACCACAAATTAAGATACCAAAGTCTCTTTCCATCAAGATTGAGTTGTAAATGTAAAAGATGACCTCACAGAACCAAGGCAACCCCAAAGGGAAGCACTTATGAATTTAAACATCATCAATGCCTCCATTAGAGGTAGTCTGAGTTTGTTTACATCAAGCCTTCTTGTTGTGGGCTTGTTATGTGTCAGTTAAAACTACCCCAACAAGCAGCACTTACTGAATTTAAAGGACAAGTCAGTGCTAAAGTAATAATAGTGACAGAATGCACTCTGAATGAGATTCTAATCGTCATGGTTGAGTTCTTGGTAGGTGCACTAGTCAATTAAAACTACCCCAACAAGTAGCACTTACTGAATTAAAAGGACAAGTCAGTGCTAAAGTTAAAGTAATAATAGTGACAAAGGATAGAAGATGACAATACAGAGCCAAGACAACCCCAAAGAGATGCACTTATGAATTTAAACATCATCACTGCCTCCATTTGAGGTAGTCTGAGCTTGTTTGCTTCCATTGAGAATGTGTTCTTTGTATGTGCACGAGTCAATACAAAACTACTCTTCTATGCTAAATGAGTTAAATTGAGTTTATTTCCATCAAACATGACTTATTATGCGCACTGGTCAATTACAACTACCCCAACAAGTAGCACTTACTGAATTAAAAGGACAAGTCAGTGCTAAAGTTAAAGTAATAATAGTGACAAAAGTTTAAACATTCTACTTTCCCAAGAATGATCTCTTACCTACTGCTCTGTCTGGTGTCCTCCTTCAGCTAGTAGGTATGCTATGACTGCCAAGAATTGTGAACACCTTATATAGGGAATGTGAACAAAACAATTCTGTCCTGTGTCGTTGTAACTCTGTCCTGGGCCATTATGGTAGTTTCATTGGTACTTCACACATTGCTCACCATCAAATTAAAATCAAGGCATTTGCATTTGATTAGTTGGCTGGTGCTTTTCTTTATTTTGACCACAAATGAAGATACCAAAGTCTCTTTCCATCAAGATTGAGTTCTAATTAATTAAATGAACAGTGACAAATGTAAAAGATGACCTCACAGAACCAAGGCAACCCCAAAGGGAAGCACTTATGAATTTAAACATCATCAATGCCTCCATTAGAGGTAGTCTGAGTTTGTTTACATCAAGCCTTCTTGTTGTGTGCTTGTTATGTGTCAGTTAAAACTACCCCAACAAGCAGCACTTACTGAATTTAAAGGACAAGTCAGTGCTAAAGTTAAAGTAATAATAGTGACAGAATGCAATCTGAATGAGATTCTAACCGTCATGGTTGAGTTCTTGGTAGGTGCACTAGTCAATTAAAACTACCCCAACAAGTAGCACTTACTGAATTAAAAGGACAAGTCAGTGCTAAAGTTAAAGTAATAATAGTGACAAAGGATAGAAGATGACAATACAGAGCCAAGACAACCCCAAAGAGATGCACTTATGAATTTAAACATCATCACTGCCTCCATTTGAGGTAGTCTGAGCTTGTTTGCTTCCATTGAGAATGTGTTCTTTGTATGTGCACGAGTCAATACAAAACTACTCTTCTATGCTAAATGAGTTAAATTGAGTTTATTTCCAATCAAACATGACTTATTATGTGCACTGGTCAATTACAACTACCCCAACAAGTAGCACTTACTGAATTAAAAGGACAAGTCAGTGCTAAAGTTAAAGTAATAATAGTGACAAAAGTTTAAACATTCTACTTACCCAAGAATGATCTCTTACCTACTGCTCTGTCTGGTGTCCTCCTTCAGCTAGTAGGTATGCTATGACTGCCAAGAATTGTGAACACCTTATATAGGGAATGTGAACAAAACAATTCTGTCCTGTGTCGTTGTAACTCTGTCCTGGGCCATTATGGTAGTTTCATTGGTACTTCACACATTGCTCACCATCAAATTAAATTCAAGGCATTTGCATTTGATTAGTTGGCTGGTGCTTTTCTTTATTTTGACCACAAATTAAGATACCAAAGTCTCTTTCCATCAAGATTGAGTTCTAATTAATTAAATAAACAGTGACAAATGTAAAAGATGACCTCACAGAACCAAGGCAACCCCAAAGGGAAGCACTTATGAATTTAAACATCATCAATGCCTCCATTAGAGGTAGTCTGAGTTTGTTTACATCAAGCCTTCTTGTTGTGTGCTTGTTATGTGTCAGTTAAAACTACCCCAACAAGCAGCACTTACTGAATTTAAAGGACAAGTCAGTGCTAAAGTTAAAGTAATAATAGTGACAGAATGCACTCTGAATGAGATTCTAACCGTCATGGTTGAGTTCTTGGTAGGTGCACTAGTCAATTAAAACTACCCCAACAAGTAGCACTTACTGAATTAAAAGGACAAGTCGGTGCTAAAGTTAAAGTAATAATAGTGACAAAGGATAGAAGATGACAATACAGAGCCAAGACAACCCCAAAGAGATGCACTTATGAATTTAAACATCATCACTGCCTCCATTTGAGGTAGTCTGAGCTTGTTTGCTTCCATTGAGAATGTGTTCTTTGTATGTGCGCGAGTCAATACAAAACTACTCTTCTATGCTAAATGAGTTAAATTGAGTTTATTTCCGTCAAACATGACTTATTATGTGCACTGGTCAATTACAACTACCCCAACAAGTAGCACTTACTGAATTAAAAGGACAAGTCAGTGCTAAAGTTAAAGTAATAATAGTGACAAAAGTTTAAACATTCTACTTTCCCAAGAATGATCTCTTACCTACTGCTCTGTCTGGTGTCCTCCTTCAGCTAGTAGGTATGCTATGACTGCCAAGAATTGTGAACACCTTATATAGGGAATGTGAACAAAACAATTCTGTCCTGTGTCGTTGTAACTCTGTCCTGGGCCATTATGGTAGTTTCATTGGTACTTCACACATTGCTCACCATCAAATTAAATTCAAGGCATTTGCATTTGATTAGTTGGCTGGTGCTTTTCTTTATTTTGACCACAAATTAAGATACCAAAGTCTCTTTCCATCAAGATTGAGTTGTAAATGTAAAAGATGACCTCACAGAACCAAGGCAACCCCAAAGGGAAGCACTTATGAATTTAAACATCATCAATGCCTCCATTAGAGGTAGTCTGAGTTTGTTTACATCAAGCCTTCTTGTTGTGGGCTTGTTATGTGTCAGTTAAAACTACCCCAACAAGCAGCACTTACTGAATTTAAAGGACAAGTCAGTGCTAAAGTAATAATAGTGACAGAATGCACTCTGAATGAGATTCTAATCGTCATGGTTGAGTTCTTGGTAGGTGCACTAGTCAATTAAAACTACCCCAACAAGTAGCACTTACTGAATTAAAAGGACAAGTCAGTGCTAAAGTTAAAGTAATAATAGTGACAAAGGATAGAAGATGACAATACAGAGCCAAGACAACCCCAAAGAGATGCACTTATGAATTTAAACATCATCACTGCCTCCATTTGAGGTAGTCTGAGCTTGTTTGCTTCCATTGAGAATGTGTTCTTTGTATGTGCACGAGTCAATACAAAACTACTCTTCTATGCTAAATGAGTTAAATTGAGTTTATTTCCATCAAACATGACTTATTATGCGCACTGGTCAATTACAACTACCCCAACAAGTAGCACTTACTGAATTAAAAGGACAAGTCAGTGCTAAAGTTAAAGTAATAATAGTGACAAAAGTTTAAACATTCTACTTTCCCAAGAATGATCTCTTACCTACTGCTCTGTCTGGTGTCCTCCTTCAGCTAGTAGGTATGCTATGACTGCCAAGAATTGTGAACACCTTATATAGGGAATGTGAACAAAACAATTCTGTCCTGTGTCGTTGTAACTCTGTCCTGGGCCATTATGGTAGTTTCATTGGTACTTCACACATTGCTCACCATCAAATTAAAATCAAGGCATTTGCATTTGATTAGTTGGCTGGTGCTTTTCTTTATTTTGACCACAAATGAAGATACCAAAGTCTCTTTCCATCAAGATTGAGTTCTAATTAATTAAATGAACAGTGACAAATGTAAAAGATGACCTCACAGAACCAAGGCAACCCCAAAGGGAAGCACTTATGAATTTAAACATCATCAATGCCTCCATTAGAGGTAGTCTGAGTTTGTTTACATCAAGCCTTCTTGTTGTGTGCTTGTTATGTGTCAGTTAAAACTACCCCAACAAGCAGCACTTACTGAATTTAAAGGACAAGTCAGTGCTAAAGTTAAAGTAATAATAGTGACAGAATGCAATCTGAATGAGATTCTAACCGTCATGGTTGAGTTCTTGGTAGGTGCACTAGTCAATTAAAACTACCCCAACAAGTAGCACTTACTGAATTAAAAGGACAAGTCAGTGCTAAAGTTAAAGTAATAATAGTGACAAAGGATAGAAGATGACAATACAGAGCCAAGACAACCCCAAAGAGATGCACTTATGAATTTAAACATCATCACTGCCTCCATTTGAGGTAGTCTGAGCTTGTTTGCTTCCATTGAGAATGTGTTCTTTGTATGTGCACGAGTCAATACAAAACTACTCTTCTATGCTAAATGAGTTAAATTGAGTTTATTTCCAATCAAACATGACTTATTATGTGCACTGGTCAATTACAACTACCCCAACAAGTAGCACTTACTGAATTAAAAGGACAAGTCAGTGCTAAAGTTAAAGTAATAATAGTGACAAAAGTTTAAACATTCTACTTACCCAAGAATGATCTCTTACCTACTGCTCTGTCTGGTGTCCTCCTTCAGCTAGTAGGTATGCTATGACTGCCAAGAATTGTGAACACCTTATATAGGGAATGTGAACAAAACAATTCTGTCCTGTGTCGTTGTAACTCTGTCCTGGGCCATTATGGTAGTTTCATTGGTACTTCACACATTGCTCACCATCAAATTAAATTCAAGGCATTTGCATTTGATTAGTTGGCTGGTGCTTTTCTTTATTTTGACCACAAATTAAGATACCAAAGTCTCTTTCCATCAAGATTGAGTTCTAATTAATTAAATAAACAGTGACAAATGTAAAAGATGACCTCACAGAACCAAGGCAACCCCAAAGGGAAGCACTTATGAATTTAAACATCATCAATGCCTCCATTAGAGGTAGTCTGAGTTTGTTTACATCAAGCCTTCTTGTTGTGTGCTTGTTATGTGTCAGTTAAAACTACCCCAACAAGCAGCACTTACTGAATTTAAAGGACAAGTCAGTGCTAAAGTTAAAGTAATAATAGTGACAGAATGCACTCTGAATGAGATTCTAACCGTCATGGTTGAGTTCTTGGTAGGTGCACTAGTCAATTAAAACTACCCCAACAAGTAGCACTTACTGAATTAAAAGGACAAGTCGGTGCTAAAGTTAAAGTAATAATAGTGACAAAGGATAGAAGATGACAATACAGAGCCAAGACAACCCCAAAGAGATGCACTTATGAATTTAAACATCATCACTGCCTCCATTTGAGGTAGTCTGAGCTTGTTTGCTTCCATTGAGAATGTGTTCTTTGTATGTGCGCGAGTCAATACAAAACTACTCTTCTATGCTAAATGAGTTAAATTGAGTTTATTTCCGTCAAACATGACTTATTATGTGCACTGGTCAATTACAACTACCCCAACAAGTAGCACTTACTGAATTAAAAGGACAAGTCAGTGCTAAAGTTAAAGTAATAATAGTGACAAAAGTTTAAACATTCTACTTTCCCAAGAATGATCTCTTACCTACTGCTCTGTCTGGTGTCCTCCTTCAGCTAGTAGGTATGCTATGACTGCCAAGAATTGTGAACACCTTATATAGGGAATGTGAACAAAACAATTCTGTCCTGTGTCGTTGTAACTCTGTCCTGGGCCATTATGGTAGTTTCATTGGTACTTCACACATTGCTCACCATCAAATTAAATTCAAGGCATTTGCATTTGATTAGTTGGCTGGTGCTTTTCTTTATTTTGACCACAAATGAAGATACCAAAGTCTCTTTCCATCAAGATTGAGTTCTAATTAATTAAATGAACAGTGACAAATGTAAAAGATGACCTCACAGAACCAAGGCAACCCCAAAGGGAAGCACTTATGAATTTAAACATCATCAATGCCTCCATTAGAGGTAGTCTGAGTTTGTTTACATCAAGCCTTCTTGTTATGTGCTTGTTATGTGTCAATTAAAACTACCCCAACAAGCAGCACTTACTGAATTTAAAGGACAAGTCAGTGCTAAAGTTAAAGTAATAATAGTGACAGAATGCAATCTGAATGAGATTCTAACCGTCATGGTTGAGTTCTTGGTATGTGCACGAGTCAATACAAAACTACTCTTCTATGCTAAATGAGTTAAATTGAGTTTATTTCCATCAAACATGACTTATTATGCGCACTGGTCAATTACAACTACCCCAACAAGTAGCACTTACTGAATTAAAAGGACAAGTCAGTGCTAAAGTTAAAGTAATAATAGTGACAAAAGTTTAAACATTCTACTTTCCCAAGAATGATCTCTTACCTACTGCTCTGTCTGGTGTCCTCCTTCAGCTAGTAGGTATGCTATGACTGCCAAGAATTGTGAACACCTTATATAGGGAATGTGAACAAAACAATTCTGTCCTGTGTCGTTGTAACTCTGTCCTGGGCCATTATGGTAGTTTCATTGGTACTTCACACATTGCTCACCATCAAATTAAAATCAAGGCATTTGCATTTGATTAGTTGGCTGGTGCTTTTCTTTATTTTGACCACAAATGAAGATACCAAAGTCTCTTTCCATCAAGATTGAGTTCTAATTAATTAAATGAACAGTGACAAATGTAAAAGATGACCTCACAGAACCAAGGCAACCCCAAAGGGAAGCACTTAAAACTACTAGTCAATTAAAACTACCCCAACAAGTAGCACTTACTGAATTAAAAGGACAAGTCGGTGCTAAAGTTAAAGTAATAATAGTGACAAAGGATAGAAGATGACAATACAGAGCCAAGACAACCCCAAAGAGATGCACTTATGAATTTAAACATCATCACTGCCTCCATTTGAGGTAGTCTGAGCTTGTTTGCTTCCATTGAGAATGTGTTCTTTGTATGTGCACGAGTCAATACAAAACTACTCTTCTATGCTAAATGAGTTAAATTGAGTTTATTTCCATCAAACATGACTTATTATGTGCACTGGTCAATTACAACTACCCCAACAAGTAGCACTTACTGAATTAAAAGGACAAGTCAGTGCTAAAGTTAAAGTAATAATAGTGACAAAAGTTTAAACATTCTACTTTCCCAAGAATGATCTCTTACCTACTGCTCTGTCTGGTGTCCTCCTTCAGCTAGTAGGTATGCTATGACTGCCAAGAATTGTGAACACCTTATATAGGGAATGTGAACAAAACAATTCTGTCCTGGGTCGTTGTAACTCTGTCCTGGGCCATTATGGTAGTTTCATTGGTACTTCACACATTGCTCACCATCAAATTAAATTCAAGGCATTTGCATTTGATTAGTTGGCTGGTGCTTTTCTTTATTTTGACCACAAATGAAGATACCAAAGTCTCTTTCCATCAAGATTGAGTTCTAATTAATTAAATGAACAGTGACAAATGTAAAAGATGACCTCACAGAACCAAGGCAACCCCAAAGGGAAGCACTTATGAATTTAAACATCATCAATGCCTCCATTAGAGGTAGTCTGAGTTTGTTTACATCAAGCCTTCTTGTTGTGGGCTTGTTATGTGTCAGTTAAAACTACCCCAACAAGCAGCACTTACTGAATTTAAAGGACAAGTCAGTGCTAAAGTAATAATAGTGACAGAATGCACTCTGAATGAGATTCTAATCGTCATGGTTGAGTTCTTGGTAGGTGCACTAGTCAATTAAAACTACCCCAACAAGTAGCACTTACTGAATTAAAAGGACAAGTCAGTGCTAAAGTTAAAGTAATAATAGTGACAAAGGATAGAAGATGACAATACAGAGCCAAGACAACCCCAAAGAGATGCACTTATGAATTTAAACATCATCACTGCCTCCATTTGAGGTAGTCTGAGCTTGTTTGCTTCCATTGAGAATGTGTTCTTTGTATGTGCACGAGTCAATACAAAACTACTCTTCTATGCTAAATGAGTTAAATTGAGTTTATTTCCATCAAACATGACTTATTATGCGCACTGGTCAATTACAACTACCCCAACAAGTAGCACTTACTGAATTAAAAGGACAAGTCAGTGCTAAAGTTAAAGTAATAATAGTGACAAAAGTTTAAACATTCTACTTTCCCAAGAATGATCTCTTACCTACTGCTCTGTCTGGTGTCCTCCTTCAGCTAGTAGGTATGCTATGACTGCCAAGAATTGTGAACACCTTATATAGGGAATGTGAACAAAACAATTCTGTCCTGTGTCGTTGTAACTCTGTCCTGGGCCATTATGGTAGTTTCATTGGTACTTCACACATTGCTCACCATCAAATTAAAATCAAGGCATTTGCATTTGATTAGTTGGCTGGTGCTTTTCTTTATTTTGACCACAAATGAAGATACCAAAGTCTCTTTCCATCAAGATTGAGTTCTAATTAATTAAATGAACAGTGACAAATGTAAAAGATGACCTCACAGAACCAAGGCAACCCCAAAGGGAAGCACTTATGAATTTAAACATCATCAATGCCTCCATTAGAGGTAGTCTGAGTTTGTTTACATCAAGCCTTCTTGTTGTGGGCTTGTTATGTGTCAGTTAAAACTACCCCAACAAGCAGCACTTACTGAATTTAAAGGACAAGTCAGTGCTAAAGTTAAAGTAATAATAGTGACAGAATGCAATCTGAATGAGATTCTAACCGTCATGGTTGAGTTCTTGGTAGGTGCACTAGTCAATTAAAACTACCCCAACAAGTAGCACTTACTGAATTAAAAGGACAAGTCAGTGCTAAAGTTAAAGTAATAATAGTGACAAAGGATAGAAGATGACAATACAGAGCCAAGACAACCCCAAAGAGATGCACTTATGAATTTAAACATCATCACTGCCTCCATTTGAGGTAGTCTGAGCTTGTTTGCTTCCATTGAGAATGTGTTCTTTGTATGTGCACGAGTCAATACAAAACTACTCTTCTATGCTAAATGAGTTAAATTGAGTTTATTTCCAATCAAACATGACTTATTATGTGCACTGGTCAATTACAACTACCCCAACAAGTAGCACTTACTGAATTAAAAGGACAAGTCAGTGCTAAAGTTAAAGTAATAATAGTGACAAAAGTTTAAACATTCTACTTACCCAAGAATGATCTCTTACCTACTGCTCTGTCTGGTGTCCTCCTTCAGCTAGTAGGTATGCTATGACTGCCAAGAATTGTGAACACCTTATATAGGGAATGTGAACAAAACAATTCTGTCCTGTGTCGTTGTAACTCTGTCCTGGGCCATTATGGTAGTTTCATTGGTACTTCACACATTGCTCACCATCAAATTAAATTCAAGGCATTTGCATTTGATTAGTTGGCTGGTGCTTTTCTTTATTTTGACCACAAATTAAGATACCAAAGTCTCTTTCCATCAAGATTGAGTTCTAATTAATTAAATAAACAGTGACAAATGTAAAAGATGACCTCACAGAACCAAGGCAACCCCAAAGGGAAGCACTTATGAATTTAAACATCATCAATGCCTCCATTAGAGGTAGTCTGAGTTTGTTTACATCAAGCCTTCTTGTTGTGTGCTTGTTATGTGTCAGTTAAAACTACCCCAACAAGCAGCACTTACTGAATTTAAAGGACAAGTCAGTGCTAAAGTTAAAGTAATAATAGTGACAGAATGCACTCTGAATGAGATTCTAACCGTCATGGTTGAGTTCTTGGTAGGTGCACTAGTCAATTAAAACTACCCCAACAAGTAGCACTTACTGAATTAAAAGGACAAGTCGGTGCTAAAGTTAAAGTAATAATAGTGACAAAGGATAGAAGATGACAATACAGAGCCAAGACAACCCCAAAGAGATGCACTTATGAATTTAAACATCATCACTGCCTCCATTTGAGGTAGTCTGAGCTTGTTTGCTTCCATTGAGAATGTGTTCTTTGTATGTGCGCGAGTCAATACAAAACTACTCTTCTATGCTAAATGAGTTAAATTGAGTTTATTTCCGTCAAACATGACTTATTATGTGCACTGGTCAATTACAACTACCCCAACAAGTAGCACTTACTGAATTAAAAGGACAAGTCAGTGCTAAAGTTAAAGTAATAATAGTGACAAAAGTTTAAACATTCTACTTTCCCAAGAATGATCTCTTACCTACTGCTCTGTCTGGTGTCCTCCTTCAGCTAGTAGGTATGCTATGACTGCCAAGAATTGTGAACACCTTATATAGGGAATGTGAACAAAACAATTCTGTCCTGTGTCGTTGTAACTCTGTCCTGGGCCATTATGGTAGTTTCATTGGTACTTCACACATTGCTCACCATCAAATTAAATTCAAGGCATTTGCATTTGATTAGTTGGCTGGTGCTTTTCTTTATTTTGACCACAAATGAAGATACCAAAGTCTCTTTCCATCAAGATTGAGTTCTAATTAATTAAATGAACAGTGACAAATGTAAAAGATGACCTCACAGAACCAAGGCAACCCCAAAGGGAAGCACTTATGAATTTAAACATCATCAATGCCTCCATTAGAGGTAGTCTGAGTTTGTTTACATCAAGCCTTCTTGTTATGTGCTTGTTATGTGTCAATTAAAACTACCCCAACAAGCAGCACTTACTGAATTTAAAGGACAAGTCAGTGCTAAAGTTAAAGTAATAATAGTGACAGAATGCAATCTGAATGAGATTCTAACCGTCATGGTTGAGTTCTTGGTATGTGCACGAGTCAATACAAAACTACTCTTCTATGCTAAATGAGTTAAATTGAGTTTATTTCCATCAAACATGACTTATTATGCGCACTGGTCAATTACAACTACCCCAACAAGTAGCACTTACTGAATTAAAAGGACAAGTCAGTGCTAAAGTTAAAGTAATAATAGTGACAAAAGTTTAAACATTCTACTTTCCCAAGAATGATCTCTTACCTACTGCTCTGTCTGGTGTCCTCCTTCAGCTAGTAGGTATGCTATGACTGCCAAGAATTGTGAACACCTTATATAGGGAATGTGAACAAAACAATTCTGTCCTGTGTCGTTGTAACTCTGTCCTGGGCCATTATGGTAGTTTCATTGGTACTTCACACATTGCTCACCATCAAATTAAAATCAAGGCATTTGCATTTGATTAGTTGGCTGGTGCTTTTCTTTATTTTGACCACAAATGAAGATACCAAAGTCTCTTTCCATCAAGATTGAGTTCTAATTAATTAAATGAACAGTGACAAATGTAAAAGATGACCTCACAGAACCAAGGCAACCCCAAAGGGAAGCACTTAAAACTACTAGTCAATTAAAACTACCCCAACAAGTAGCACTTACTGAATTAAAAGGACAAGTCGGTGCTAAAGTTAAAGTAATAATAGTGACAAAGGATAGAAGATGACAATACAGAGCCAAGACAACCCCAAAGAGATGCACTTATGAATTTAAACATCATCACTGCCTCCATTTGAGGTAGTCTGAGCTTGTTTGCTTCCATTGAGAATGTGTTCTTTGTATGTGCACGAGTCAATACAAAACTACTCTTCTATGCTAAATGAGTTAAATTGAGTTTATTTCCATCAAACATGACTTATTATGTGCACTGGTCAATTACAACTACCCCAACAAGTAGCACTTACTGAATTAAAAGGACAAGTCAGTGCTAAAGTTAAAGTAATAATAGTGACAAAAGTTTAAACATTCTACTTTCCCAAGAATGATCTCTTACCTACTGCTCTGTCTGGTGTCCTCCTTCAGCTAGTAGGTATGCTATGACTGCCAAGAATTGTGAACACCTTATATAGGGAATGTGAACAAAACAATTCTGTCCTGGGTCGTTGTAACTCTGTCCTGGGCCATTATGGTAGTTTCATTGGTACTTCACACATTGCTCACCATCAAATTAAATTCAAGGCATTTGCATTTGATTAGTTGGCTGGTGCTTTTCTTTATTTTGACCACAAATGAAGATACCAAAGTCTCTTTCCATCAAGATTGAGTTCTAATTAATTAAATGAACAGTGACAAATGTAAAAGATGACCTCACAGAACCAAGGCAACCCCAAAGGGAAGCACTTATGAATTTAAACATCATCAATGCCTCCATTAGAGGTAGTCTGAGTTTGTTTACATCAAGCCTTCTTGTTGTGGGCTTGTTATGTGTCAGTTAAAACTACCCCAACAAGCAGCACTTACTGAATTTAAAGGACAAGTCAGTGCTAAAGTAATAATAGTGACAGAATGCACTCTGAATGAGATTCTAATCGTCATGGTTGAGTTCTTGGTAGGTGCACTAGTCAATTAAAACTACCCCAACAAGTAGCACTTACTGAATTAAAAGGACAAGTCAGTGCTAAAGTTAAAGTAATAATAGTGACAAAGGATAGAAGATGACAATACAGAGCCAAGACAACCCCAAAGAGATGCACTTATGAATTTAAACATCATCACTGCCTCCATTTGAGGTAGTCTGAGCTTGTTTGCTTCCATTGAGAATGTGTTCTTTGTATGTGCACGAGTCAATACAAAACTACTCTTCTATGCTAAATGAGTTAAATTGAGTTTATTTCCATCAAACATGACTTATTATGCGCACTGGTCAATTACAACTACCCCAACAAGTAGCACTTACTGAATTAAAAGGACAAGTCAGTGCTAAAGTTAAAGTAATAATAGTGACAAAAGTTTAAACATTCTACTTTCCCAAGAATGATCTCTTACCTACTGCTCTGTCTGGTGTCCTCCTTCAGCTAGTAGGTATGCTATGACTGCCAAGAATTGTGAACACCTTATATAGGGAATGTGAACAAAACAATTCTGTCCTGTGTCGTTGTAACTCTGTCCTGGGCCATTATGGTAGTTTCATTGGTACTTCACACATTGCTCACCATCAAATTAAAATCAAGGCATTTGCATTTGATTAGTTGGCTGGTGCTTTTCTTTATTTTGACCACAAATGAAGATACCAAAGTCTCTTTCCATCAAGATTGAGTTCTAATTAATTAAATGAACAGTGACAAATGTAAAAGATGACCTCACAGAACCAAGGCAACCCCAAAGGGAAGCACTTATGAATTTAAACATCATCAATGCCTCCATTAGAGGTAGTCTGAGTTTGTTTACATCAAGCCTTCTTGTTGTGGGCTTGTTATGTGTCAGTTAAAACTACCCCAACAAGCAGCACTTACTGAATTTAAAGGACAAGTCAGTGCTAAAGTTAAAGTAATAATAGTGACAGAATGCAATCTGAATGAGATTCTAACCGTCATGGTTGAGTTCTTGGTAGGTGCACTAGTCAATTAAAACTACCCCAACAAGTAGCACTTACTGAATTAAAAGGACAAGTCAGTGCTAAAGTTAAAGTAATAATAGTGACAAAGGATAGAAGATGACAATACAGAGCCAAGACAACCCCAAAGAGATGCACTTATGAATTTAAACATCATCACTGCCTCCATTTGAGGTAGTCTGAGCTTGTTTGCTTCCATTGAGAATGTGTTCTTTGTATGTGCGCGAGTCAATACAAAACTACTCTTCTATGCTAAATGAGTTAAATTGAGTTTATTTCCGTCAAACATGACTTATTATGTGCACTGGTCAATTACAACTACCCCAACAAGTAGCACTTACTGAATTAAAAGGACAAGTCAGTGCTAAAGTTAAAGTAATAATAGTGACAAAAGTTTAAACATTCTACTTTCCCAAGAATGATCTCTTACCTACTGCTCTGTCTGGTGTCCTCCTTCAGCTAGTAGGTATGCTATGACTGCCAAGAATTGTGAACACCTTATATAGGGAATGTGAACAAAACAATTCTGTCCTGTGTCGTTGTAACTCTGTCCTGGGCCATTATGGTAGTTTCATTGGTACTTCACACATTGCTCACCATCAAATTAAATTCAAGGCATTTGCATTTGATTAGTTGGCTGGTGCTTTTCTTTATTTTGACCACAAATGAAGATACCAAAGTCTCTTTCCATCAAGATTGAGTTCTAATTAATTAAATAAACAGTGACAAATGTAAAAGATGACCTCACAGAACCAAGGCAACCCCAAAGGGAAGCACTTATGAATTTAAACATCATCAATGCCTCCATTAGAGGTAGTCTGAGTTTGTTTACATCAAGCCTTCTTGTTGTGTGCTTGTTATGTGTCAGTTAAAACTACCCCAACAAGCAGCACTTACTGAATTTAAAGGACAAGTCAGTGCTAAAGTTAAAGTAATAATAGTGACAGAATGCACTCTGAATGAGATTCTAACCGTCATGGTTGAGTTCTTGGTAGGTGCACTAGTCAATTAAAACTACCCCAACAAGTAGCACTTACTGAATTAAAAGGACAAGTCGGTGCTAAAGTTAAAGTAATAATAGTGACAAAGGATAGAAGATGACAATACAGAGCCAAGACAACCCCAAAGAGATGCACTTATGAATTTAAACATCATCACTGCCTCCATTTGAGGTAGTCTGAGCTTGTTTGCTTCCATTGAGAATGTGTTCTTTGTATGTGCGCGAGTCAATACAAAACTACTCTTCTATGCTAAATGAGTTAAATTGAGTTTATTTCCGTCAAACATGACTTATTATGTGCACTGGTCAATTACAACTACCCCAACAAGTAGCACTTACTGAATTAAAAGGACAAGTCAGTGCTAAAGTTAAAGTAATAATAGTGACAAAAGTTTAAACATTCTACTTTCCCAAGAATGATCTCTTACCTACTGCTCTGTCTGGTGTCCTCCTTCAGCTAGTAGGTATGCTATGACTGCCAAGAATTGTGAACACCTTATATAGGGAATGTGAACAAAACAATTCTGTCCTGTGTCGTTGTAACTCTGTCCTGGGCCATTATGGTAGTTTCATTGGTACTTCACACAATGCTCACCATCAAATTAAATTCAAGGCATTTGCATTTGATTAGTTGGCTGGTGCTTTTCTTTATTTTGACCACAAATGAAGATACCAAAGTCTCTTTCCATCAAGATTGAGTTCTAATTAATTAAATGAACAGTGACAAATGTAAAAGATGACCTCACAGAACCAAGGCAACCCCAAAGGGAAGCACTTATGAATTTAAACATCATCAATGCCTCCATTAGAGGTAGTCTGAGTTTGTTTACATCAAGCCTTCTTGTTGTGGGCTTGTTATGTGTCAGTTAAAACTACCCCAACAAGCAGCACTTACTGAATTTAAAGGACAAGTCAGTGCTAAAGTTAAAGTAATAATAGTGACAGAATGCAATCTGAATGAGATTCTAACCGTCATGGTTGAGTTCTTGGTAGGTGCACTAGTCAATTAAAACTACCCCAACAAGTAGCACTTACTGAATTAAAAGGACAAGTCAGTGCTAAAGTTAAAGTAATAATAGTGACAAAGGATAGAAGATGACAATACAGAGCCAAGACAACCCCAAAGAGATGCACTTATGAATTTAAACATCATCACTGCCTCCATTTGAGGTAGTCTGAGCTTGTTTGCTTCCATTGAGAATGTGTTCTTTGTATGTGCGCGAGTCAATACAAAACTACTCTTCTATGCTAAATGAGTTAAATTGAGTTTATTTCCAATCAAACATGACTTATTATGTGCACTGGTCAATTACAACTACCCCAACAAGTAGCACTTACTGAATTAAAATGACAAGTCAGTGCTAAAGTTAAAGTAATAATAGTGACAAAAGTTTAAACATTCTACTTTCCCAAGAATGATCTCTTACCTACTGCTCTGTCTGGTGTCCTCCTTCAGCTAGTAGGTATGCTATGACTGCCAAGAATTGTGAACACCTTATATAGGGAATGTGAACAAAACAATTCTGTCCTGTGTCGTTGTAACTCTGTCCTGGGCCATTATGGTAGTTTCATTGGTACTTCACACATTGCTCACCATCAAATTAAAATCAAGGCATTTGCATTTTATTAGTTGGCTGGTGCTTTTCTTTATTTTGACCACAAATGAAGATACCAAAGTCTCTTTCCATCAAGATTGAGTTCTAATTAATTAAATGAACAGTGACAAATGTAAAAGATGACCTCACAGAACCAAGGCAACCCCAAAGGGAAGCACTTATGAATTTAAACATCATCAATGCCTCCATTAGAGGTAGTCTGAGTTTGTTTACATCAAGCCTTCTTGTTGTGGGCTTGTTATGTGTCAGTTAAAACTACCCCAACAAGCAGCACTTACTGAATTTAAAGGACAAGTCAGTGCTAAAGTTAAAGTAATAATAGTGACAGAATGCAATCTGAATGAGATTCTAACCGTCATGGTTGAGTTCTTGGTAGGTGCACTAGTCAATTAAAACTACCCCAACAAGTAGCACTTACTGAATTAAAAGGACAAGTCAGTGCTAAAGTTAAAGTAATAATAGTGACAAAGGATAGAAGATGACAATACAGAGCCAAGACAACCCCAAAGAGATGCACTTATGAATTTAAACATCATCACTGCCTCCATTTGAGGTAGTCTGAGCTTGTTTGCTTCCATTGAGAATGTGTTCTTTGTATGTGCGCGAGTCAATACAAAACTACTCTTCTATGCTAAATGAGTTAAATTGAGTTTATTTCCGTCAAACATGACTTATTATGTGCACTGGTCAATTACAACTACCCCAACAAGTAGCACTTACTGAATTAAAAGGACAAGTCAGTGCTAAAGTTAAAGTAATAATAGTGACAAAAGTTTAAACATTCTACTTTCCCAAGAATGATCTCTTACCTACTGCTCTGTCTGGTGTCCTCCTTCAGCTAGTAGGTATGCTATGACTGCCAAGAATTGTGAACACCTTATATAGGGAATGTGAACAAAACAATTCTGTCCTGTGTCGTTGTAACTCTGTCCTGGGCCATTATGGTAGTTTCATTGGTACTTCACACATTGCTCACCATCAAATTAAATTCAAGGCATTTGCATTTGATTAGTTGGCTGGTGCTTTTCTTTATTTTGACCACAAATGAAGATACCAAAGTCTCTTTCCATCAAGATTGAGTTCTAATTAATTAAATAAACAGTGACAAATGTAAAAGATGACCTCACAGAACCAAGGCAACCCCAAAGGGAAGCACTTATGAATTTAAACATCATCAATGCCTCCATTAGAGGTAGTCTGAGTTTGTTTACATCAAGCCTTCTTGTTGTGTGCTTGTTATGTGTCAGTTAAAACTACCCCAACAAGCAGCACTTACTGAATTTAAAGGACAAGTCAGTGCTAAAGTTAAAGTAATAATAGTGACAGAATGCACTCTGAATGAGATTCTAACCGTCATGGTTGAGTTCTTGGTAGGTGCACTAGTCAATTAAAACTACCCCAACAAGTAGCACTTACTGAATTAAAAGGACAAGTCGGTGCTAAAGTTAAAGTAATAATAGTGACAAAGGATAGAAGATGACAATACAGAGCCAAGACAACCCCAAAGAGATGCACTTATGAATTTAAACATCATCACTGCCTCCATTTGAGGTAGTCTGAGCTTGTTTGCTTCCATTGAGAATGTGTTCTTTGTATGTGCGCGAGTCAATACAAAACTACTCTTCTATGCTAAATGAGTTAAATTGAGTTTATTTCCGTCAAACATGACTTATTATGTGCACTGGTCAATTACAACTACCCCAACAAGTAGCACTTACTGAATTAAAAGGACAAGTCAGTGCTAAAGTTAAAGTAATAATAGTGACAAAAGTTTAAACATTCTACTTTCCCAAGAATGATCTCTTACCTACTGCTCTGTCTGGTGTCCTCCTTCAGCTAGTAGGTATGCTATGACTGCCAAGAATTGTGAACACCTTATATAGGGAATGTGAACAAAACAATTCTGTCCTGTGTCGTTGTAACTCTGTCCTGGGCCATTATGGTAGTTTCATTGGTACTTCACACAATGCTCACCATCAAATTAAATTCAAGGCATTTGCATTTGATTAGTTGGCTGGTGCTTTTCTTTATTTTGACCACAAATGAAGATACCAAAGTCTCTTTCCATCAAGATTGAGTTCTAATTAATTAAATGAACAGTGACAAATGTAAAAGATGACCTCACAGAACCAAGGCAACCCCAAAGGGAAGCACTTATGAATTTAAACATCATCAATGCCTCCATTAGAGGTAGTCTGAGTTTGTTTACATCAAGCCTTCTTGTTGTGGGCTTGTTATGTGTCAGTTAAAACTACCCCAACAAGCAGCACTTACTGAATTTAAAGGACAAGTCAGTGCTAAAGTTAAAGTAATAATAGTGACAGAATGCAATCTGAATGAGATTCTAACCGTCATGGTTGAGTTCTTGGTAGGTGCACTAGTCAATTAAAACTACCCCAACAAGTAGCACTTACTGAATTAAAAGGACAAGTCAGTGCTAAAGTTAAAGTAATAATAGTGACAAAGGATAGAAGATGACAATACAGAGCCAAGACAACCCCAAAGAGATGCACTTATGAATTTAAACATCATCACTGCCTCCATTTGAGGTAGTCTGAGCTTGTTTGCTTCCATTGAGAATGTGTTCTTTGTATGTGCGCGAGTCAATACAAAACTACTCTTCTATGCTAAATGAGTTAAATTGAGTTTATTTCCAATCAAACATGACTTATTATGTGCACTGGTCAATTACAACTACCCCAACAAGTAGCACTTACTGAATTAAAATGACAAGTCAGTGCTAAAGTTAAAGTAATAATAGTGACAAAAGTTTAAACATTCTACTTTCCCAAGAATGATCTCTTACCTACTGCTCTGTCTGGTGTCCTCCTTCAGCTAGTAGGTATGCTATGACTGCCAAGAATTGTGAACACCTTATATAGGGAATGTGAACAAAACAATTCTGTCCTGTGTCGTTGTAACTCTGTCCTGGGCCATTATGGTAGTTTCATTGGTACTTCACACATTGCTCACCATCAAATTAAAATCAAGGCATTTGCATTTGATTAGTTGGCTGGTGCTTTTCTTTATTTTGACCACAAATGAAGATACCAAAGTCTCTTTCCATCAAGATTGAGTTCTAATTAATTAAATGAACAGTGACAAATGTAAAAGATGACCTCACAGAACCAAGGCAACCCCAAAGGGAAGCACTTATGAATTTAAACATCATCAATGCCTCCATTAGAGGTAGTCTGAGTTTGTTTACATCAAGCCTTCTTGTTGTGTGCTTGTTATGTGTCAGTTAAAACTACCCCAACAAGCAGCACTTACTGAATTTAAAGGACATGTCAGTGCTAAAGTTAAAGTAATAATAGTGACAGAATGCACTCTGAATGAGATTCTAACCGTCATGGTTGAGTTCTTGGTAGGTGCACTAGTCAATTAAAACTACCCCAACAAGTAGCACTTACTGAATTAAAAGGACAAGTCGGTGCTAAAGTTAAAGTAATAATAGTGACAACGGATAGAAGATGACAATACAGAGCCAAGACAACCCCAAAGAGATGCACTTATGAATTTAAACATCATCACTGCCTCCATTTGAGGTAGTCTGAGCTTGTTTGCTTCCATTGAGAATGTGTTCTTTGTATGTGCGCGAGTCAATACAAAACTACTCTTCTATGCTAAATGAGTTAAATTGAGTTTATTTCCGTCAAACATGACTTATTATGTGCACTGGTCAATTACAACTACCCCAACAAGTAGCACTTACTGAATTAAAAGGACAAGTCAGTGCTAAAGTTAAAGTAATAATAGTCACAAAAGTTTAAACATTCTACTTTCCCAAGAATGATCTCTTACCTACTGCTCTGTCTGGTGTCCTCCTTCAGCTAGTAGGTATGCTATGACTGCCAAGAATTGTGAACACCTTATATAGGGAATGTGAACAAAACAATTCTGTCCTGTGTCGTTGTAACTCTGTCCTGGGCCATTATGGTAGTTTCATTGGTACTTCACACATTGCTCACCATCAAATTAAATTCAAGGCATTTGCATTTGATTAGTTGGCTGGTGCTTTTCTTTATTTTGACCACAAATGAAGATACCAAAGTCTCTTTCCATCAAGATTGAGTTCTAATTAATTAAATGAACAGTGACAAATGTAAAAGATGACCTCACAGAACCAAGGCAACCCCAAAGGGAAGCACTTATGAATTTAAACATCATCAATGCCTCCATTAGAGGTAGTCTGAGTTTGTTTACATCAAGCCTTCTTGTTATGTGCTTGTTATGTGTCAATTAAAACTACCCCAACAAGCAGCACTTACTGAATTTAAAGGACAAGTCAGTGCTAAAGTTAAAGTAATAATAGTGACAGAATGCAATCTGAATGAGATTCTAACCGTCATGGTTGAGTTCTTGGTATGTGCACGAGTCAATACAAAACTACTCTTCTATGCTAAATGAGTTAAATTGAGTTTATTTCCATCAAACATGACTTATTATGCGCACTGGTCAATTACAACTACCCCAACAAGTAGCACTTACTGAATTAAAAGGACAAGTCAGTGCTAAAGTTAAAGTAATAATAGTGACAAAAGTTTAAACATTCTACTTTCCCAAGAATGATCTCTTACCTACTGCTCTGTCTGGTGTCCTCCTTCAGCTAGTAGGTATGCTATGACTGCCAAGAATTGTGAACACCTTATATAGGGAATGTGAACAAAACAATTCTGTCCTGTGTCGTTGTAACTCTGTCCTGGGCCATTATGGTAGTTTCATTGGTACTTCACACATTGCTCACCATCAAATTAAAATCAAGGCATTTGCATTTGATTAGTTGGCTGGTGCTTTTCTTTATTTTGACCACAAATGAAGATACCAAAGTCTCTTTCCATCAAGATTGAGTTCTAATTAATTAAATAAACAGTGACAAATGTAAAAGATGACCTCACAGAACCAAGGCAACCCCAAAGGGAAGCACTTATGAATTTAAACATCATCAATGCCTCCATTAGAGGTAGTCTGAGTTTGTTTACATCAAGCCTTCTTGTTATGTGCTTGTTATGTGTCAATTAAAACTACCCCAACAAGCAGCACTTACTGAATTTAAAGGACAAGTCAGTGCTAAAGTTAAAGTAATAATAGTGACAGAATGCAATCTGAATGAGATTCTAACCGTCATGGTTGAGTTCTTGGTAGGTGCACTAGTCAATTAAAACTACCCCAACAAGTAGCACTTACTGAATTAAAAGGACAAGTCAGTGCTAAAGTAATAATAGTGACAAAGGATAGAAGATGACAATACAGAGCCAAGACAACCCCCAAGAGATGCACTTATGAATTTAAACATCATCACTGCCTCCATTTGAGGTAGTCTGAGCTTGTTTGCTTCCGTTGAGAATGTGTTCTTTGTAAGTGCACGAGTCAATACAAAACTACTCTTCTATGCTAAATGAGTTAAATTGAGTTTATTTCCATCAAACATGACTTATTATGTGCACTGGTCAATTACAACTACCCCAACAAGTAGCACTTACTGAATTAAAAGGACAAGTCCGTGCTAAAGTTAAAGTAATAATAGTGACAAAGGTTTAAACATTCTACTTTCCCAAGAATGATCTCTTACCTACTGCTCTGTCTGGTGTCCTCCTTCAGCTAGTAGGTATGCTATGACTGCCAAGAATTGTGAACACCTTATATAGGGAATGTGAACAAAACAATTCTGTCCTGTGTCGTTGTAACTCTGTCCTGGGCCATTATGGTAGTTTCATTGGTACTTCACACATTGCTCACCATCAAATTAAATTCAAGGCATTTGCATGTGATTAGTTGGCTGGTGCTTTTCTTTATTTTGACCACAAATGAAGATACCAAAGTCTCTTTCCATCAAGATTGAGTTCTAATTAATTAAATAAACAGTGACAAATGTAAAAGATGACCTCACAGAACCAAGGCAACCCCAAAGGGAAGCACTTATGAATTTAAACATCATCAATGCCTCCATTAGAGGTAGTCTGAGTTTGTTTACATCAAGCCTTCTTGTTATGTGCTTGTTATGTGTCAGTTACAACTACCCCAACAAGCAGCACTTACTGAATTTAAAGGACAAGTCAGTGCTAAAGTTAAAGTAATAATAGTGACAGAATGCAATCTGAATGAGATTCTAACAGTCATGGTTGAGTTCTTGGTAGGTGCACTAGTCAATTAAAACTACCCCAACAAGTAGCACTTACTGAATTAAAAGGACAAGTCAGTGCTAAAGTTAAAGTAATAATAGTGACAAAGGATAGAAGATGACAATACAGAGCCAAGACAACCCCAAAGAGATGCACTTATGAATTTAAACATCATCACTGCCTCCATTTGAGGTAGTCTGAGCTTGTTTGCTTCCATTGAGAATGTGTTCTTTGTATGTGCACGAGTCAATACAAAACTACTCTTCTATGCTAAATGAGTTAAATTGAGTTTATTTCCATCAAACATGACTTATTATGTGCACTGGTCAATTACAACTACCCCAACAAGTAGCACTTACTGAATTAAAAGGACAAGTCAGTGCTAAAGTTAAAGTAATAATAGTGACAAAAGTTTAAACATTCTACTTTCCCAAGAATGATCTCTTACCTACTGCTCTGTCTGGTGTCCTCCTTCAGCTAGTAGGTATGCTATGACTGCCAAGAATTGTGAACACCTTATATAGGGAATGTGAACAAAACAATTCTGTCCTGGGTCGTTGTAACTCTGTCCTGGGCCATTATGGTAGTTTCATTGGTACTTCACACATTGCTCACCATCAAATTAAATTCAAGGCATTTGCATTTGATTAGTTGGCTGGTGCTTTTCTTTATTTTGACCACAAATGAAGATACCAAAGTCTCTTTCCATCAAGATTGAGTTCTAATTAATTAAATAAACAGTGACAAATGTAAAAGATGACCTCACAGAACCAAGGCAACCCCAAAGGGAAGCACTTATGAATTTAAACATCATCAATGCCTCCATTAGAGGTAGTCTGAGTTTGTTTACATCAAGCCTTCTTGTTATGTGCTTGTTATGTGTCAATTAAAACTACCCCAACAAGCAGCACTTACTGAATTTAAAGGACAAGTCAGTGTTAAAGTTAAAGTAATAATAGTGACAGAATGCAATCTGAATGAGATTCTAACCGTCATGGTTGAGTTCTTGGTAGGTGCACTAGTCAATTAAAACTACCCCAACAAGTAGCACTTACTGAATTAAAAGGACAAGTCAGTGCTAAAGTTAAAGTAATAATAGTGACAAAGGATAGAAGATGACAATACAGAGCCAAGACAACCCCAAAGAGATGCACTTATGAATTTAAACATCATCACTGCCTCCATTTGAGGTAGTCTGAGCTTGTTTGCTTCCATTGAGAATGTGTTCTTTGTATGTGCACGAGTCAATACAAAACTACTCTTCTATGCTAAATGAGTTAAATTGAGTTTATTTCCAATCAAACATGACTTATTATGTGCACTGGTCAATTACAACTACCCCAACAAGTAGCACTTACTGAATTAAAAGGACAAGTCAGTGCTAAAGTTAAAGTAATAATAGTGACAAAAGTTTAAACATTCTACTTTCCCAAGAATGATCTCTTACCTACTGCTCTGTCTGGTGTCCTCCTTCAGCTAGTAGGTATGCTATGACTGCCAAGAATTGTGAACACCTTATATAGGGAATGTGAACAAAACAATTCTGTCCTGTGTCGTTGTAACTCTGTCCTGGGCCATTATGGTAGTTTCATTGGTACTTCACACATTGCTCACCATCAAATTAAATTCAAGTCATTTGCATTTGATTAGTTGGCTGGTGCTTTTCTTTATTTTGACCACAAATGAAGATACCAAAGTCTCTTTCCATCAAGATTGAGTTCTAATTAATTAAATAAACAGTGGCAAATGTAAAAGATGACCTCACAGAACCAAGGCAACCCCAAAGGGAAGCACTTATGAATTTAAACATCATCAATGCCTCCATTAGAGGTAGTCTGAGTTTGTTTACATCAAGCCTTCTTGTTATGTGCTTGTTATGTGTCAGTTAAAACTACCCCAACAAGCAGCACTTACTGAATTTAAAGGACAAGTCAGTGCTAAAGTTAAAGTAATAATAGTGACAGAATGCAATCTGAATGAGATTCTAACCGTCATGGTTGAGTTCTTGGTAGGTGCACTAGTCAATTAAAACTACCCCAACAAGTAGCACTTACTGAATTAAAAGGACAAGTCAGTGCTAAAGTTAAAGTAATAATAGTGACAAAGGATAGAAGATGACAATACAGAGCCAAGACAACCCCAAAGAGATGCACTTATGAATTTAAACATCATCACTGCCTCCATTTGAGGTAGTCTGAGCTTGTTTGCTTCCATTGAGAATGTGTTCTTTGTATGTGCACGAGTCAATACAAAACTACTCTTCTATGCTAAATGAGTTAAATTGAGTTTATTTCCATCAAACATGACTTATTATGTGCACTGGTCAATTACAACTACCCCAACAAGTAGCACTTACTGAATTAAAAGGACAAGTCAGTGCTAAAGTTAAAGTAATAATAGTGACAAAAGTTTAAACATTCTACTTTCCCAAGAATGATCTCTTACCTACTGCTCTGTCTGGTGTCCTCCTTCAGCTAGTAGGTATGCTATGACTGCCAAGAATTGTGAACACCTTATATAGGGAATGTGAACAAAACAATTCTGTCCTGGGTCGTTGTAACTCTGTCCTGGGCCATTATGGTAGTTTCATTGGTACTTCACACATTGCTCACCATCAAATTAAATTCAAGGCATTTGCATTTGATTAGTTGGCTGGTGCTTTTCTTTATTTTGACCACAAATGAAGATACCAAAGTCTCTTTCCATCAAGATTGAGTTCTAATTAATTAAATAAACAGTGACAAATGTAAAAGATGACCTCACAGAACCAAGGCAACCCCAAAGGGAAGCACTTATGAATTTAAACATCATCAATGCCTCCATTAGAGGTAGTCTGAGTTTGTTTACATCAAGCCTTCTTGTTATGTGCTTGTTATGTGTCAATTAAAACTACCCCAACAAGCAGCACTTACTGAATTTAAAGGACAAGTCAGTGTTAAAGTTAAAGTAATAATAGTGACAGAATGCAATCTGAATGAGATTCTAACCGTCATGGTTGAGTTCTTGGTAGGTGCACTAGTCAATTAAAACTACCCCAACAAGTAGCACTTACTGAATTAAAAGGACAAGTCAGTGCTAAAGTAATAATAGTGACAAAGGATAGAAGATGACAATACAGAGCCAAGACAACCCCCAAGACAATGCACTTATGAATTTAAACATCATCACTGCCTCCATTTGAGGTAGTCTGAGCTTGTTTGCTTCCATTGAATGCACTCTGAATGAGATTCTAACCGTCATGGTTGAGTTCTTGGTAGGTGCACTAGTCAATTAAAACTACCCCAACAAGTAGCACTTACTGAATTAAAAGGACAAGTCGGTGCTAAAGTTAAAGTAATAATAGTGACAAAGGATAGAAGATGACAATACAGAGCCAAGACAACCCCAAAGAGATGCACTTATGAATTTAAACATCATCACTGCCTCCATTTGAGGTAGTCTGAGCTTGTTTGCTTCCATTGAGAATGTGTTCTTTGTATGTGCACGAGTCAATACAAAACTACTCTTCTATGCTAAATGAGTTAAATTGAGTTTATTTCCATCAAACATGACTTATTATGTGCACTGGTCAATTACAACTACCCCAACAAGTAGCACTTACTGAATTAAAAGGACAAGTCAGTGCTAAAGTTAAAGTAATAATAGTGACAAAAGTTTAAACATTCTACTTTCCCAAGAATGATCTCTTACCTACTGCTCTGTCTGGTGTCCTCCTTCAGCTAGTAGGTATGCTATGACTGCCAAGAATTGTGAACACCTTATATAGGGAATGTGAACAAAACAATTCTGTCCTGTGTCGTTGTAACTCTGTCCTGGGCCATTATGGTAGTTTCATTGGTACTTCACACATTGCTCACCATCAAATTAAATTCAAGTCATTTGCATTTGATTAGTTGGCTGGTGCTTTTCTTTATTTTGACCACAAATGAAGATACCAAAGTCTCTTTCCATCAAGATTGAGTTCTAATTAATTAAATAAACAGTGGCAAATGTAAAAGATGACCTCACAGAACCAAGGCAACCCCAAAGGGAAGCACTTATGAATTTAAACATCATCAATGCCTCCATTAGAGGTAGTCTGAGTTTGTTTACATCAAGCCTTCTTGTTGTGGGCTTGTTATGTGTCAGTTAAAACTACCCCAACAAGCAGCACTTACTGAATTTAAAGGACAAGTCAGTGCTAAAGTAATAATAGTGACAGAATGCACTCTGAATGAGATTCTAATCGTCATGGTTGAGTTCTTGGTAGGTGCACTAGTCAATTAAAACTACCCCAACAAGTAGCACTTACTGAATTAAAAGGACAAGTCAGTGCTAAAGTTAAAGTAATAATAGTGACAAAGGATAGAAGATGACAATACAGAGCCAAGACAACCCCAAAGAGATGCACTTATGAATTTAAACATCATCACTGCCTCCATTTGAGGTAGTCTGAGCTTGTTTGCTTCCATTGAGAATGTGTTCTTTGTATGTGCACGAGTCAATACAAAACTACTCTTCTATGCTAAATGAGTTAAATTGAGTTTATTTCCATCAAACATGACTTATTATGCGCACTGGTCAATTACAACTACCCCAACAAGTAGCACTTACTGAATTAAAAGGACAAGTCAGTGCTAAAGTTAAAGTAATAATAGTGACAAAAGTTTAAACATTCTACTTTCCCAAGAATGATCTCTTACCTACTGCTCTGTCTGGTGTCCTCCTTCAGCTAGTAGGTATGCTATGACTGCCAAGAATTGTGAACACCTTATATAGGGAATGTGAACAAAACAATTCTGTCCTGTGTCGTTGTAACTCTGTCCTGGGCCATTATGGTAGTTTCATTGGTACTTCACACATTGCTCACCATCAAATTAAAATCAAGGCATTTGCATTTGATTAGTTGGCTGGTGCTTTTCTTTATTTTGACCACAAATGAAGATACCAAAGTCTCTTTCCATCAAGATTGAGTTCTAATTAATTAAATGAACAGTGACAAATGTAAAAGATGACCTCACAGAACCAAGGCAACCCCAAAGGGAAGCACTTATGAATTTAAACATCATCAATGCCTCCATTAGAGGTAGTCTGAGTTTGTTTACATCAAGCCTTCTTGTTGTGTGCTTGTTATGTGTCAGTTAAAACTACCCCAACAAGCAGCACTTACTGAATTTAAAGGACAAGTCAGTGCTAAAGTTAAAGTAATAATAGTGACAGAATGCAATCTGAATGAGATTCTAACCGTCATGGTTGAGTTCTTGGTAGGTGCACTAGTCAATTAAAACTACCCCAACAAGTAGCACTTACTGAATTAAAAGGACAAGTCAGTGCTAAAGTTAAAGTAATAATAGTGACAAAGGATAGAAGATGACAATACAGAGCCAAGACAACCCCAAAGAGATGCACTTATGAATTTAAACATCATCACTGCCTCCATTTGAGGTAGTCTGAGCTTGTTTGCTTCCATTGAGAATGTGTTCTTTGTATGTGCACGAGTCAATACAAAACTACTCTTCTATGCTAAATGAGTTAAATTGAGTTTATTTCCAATCAAACATGACTTATTATGTGCACTGGTCAATTACAACTACCCCAACAAGTAGCACTTACTGAATTAAAAGGACAAGTCAGTGCTAAAGTTAAAGTAATAATAGTGACAAAAGTTTAAACATTCTACTTACCCAAGAATGATCTCTTACCTACTGCTCTGTCTGGTGTCCTCCTTCAGCTAGTAGGTATGCTATGACTGCCAAGAATTGTGAACACCTTATATAGGGAATGTGAACAAAACAATTCTGTCCTGTGTCGTTGTAACTCTGTCCTGGGCCATTATGGTAGTTTCATTGGTACTTCACACATTGCTCACCATCAAATTAAATTCAAGGCATTTGCATTTGATTAGTTGGCTGGTGCTTTTCTTTATTTTGACCACAAATTAAGATACCAAAGTCTCTTTCCATCAAGATTGAGTTCTAATTAATTAAATAAACAGTGACAAATGTAAAAGATGACCTCACAGAACCAAGGCAACCCCAAAGGGAAGCACTTATGAATTTAAACATCATCAATGCCTCCATTAGAGGTAGTCTGAGTTTGTTTACATCAAGCCTTCTTGTTGTGTGCTTGTTATGTGTCAGTTAAAACTACCCCAACAAGCAGCACTTACTGAATTTAAAGGACAAGTCAGTGCTAAAGTTAAAGTAATAATAGTGACAGAATGCACTCTGAATGAGATTCTAACCGTCATGGTTGAGTTCTTGGTAGGTGCACTAGTCAATTAAAACTACCCCAACAAGTAGCACTTACTGAATTAAAAGGACAAGTCGGTGCTAAAGTTAAAGTAATAATAGTGACAAAGGATAGAAGATGACAATACAGAGCCAAGACAACCCCAAAGAGATGCACTTATGAATTTAAACATCATCACTGCCTCCATTTGAGGTAGTCTGAGCTTGTTTGCTTCCATTGAGAATGTGTTCTTTGTATGTGCGCGAGTCAATACAAAACTACTCTTCTATGCTAAATGAGTTAAATTGAGTTTATTTCCGTCAAACATGACTTATTATGTGCACTGGTCAATTACAACTACCCCAACAAGTAGCACTTACTGAATTAAAAGGACAAGTCAGTGCTAAAGTTAAAGTAATAATAGTGACAAAAGTTTAAACATTCTACTTTCCCAAGAATGATCTCTTACCTACTGCTCTGTCTGGTGTCCTCCTTCAGCTAGTAGGTATGCTATGACTGCCAAGAATTGTGAACACCTTATATAGGGAATGTGAACAAAACAATTCTGTCCTGTGTCGTTGTAACTCTGTCCTGGGCCATTATGGTAGTTTCATTGGTACTTCACACATTGCTCACCATCAAATTAAATTCAAGGCATTTGCATTTGATTAGTTGGCTGGTGCTTTTCTTTATTTTGACCACAAATTAAGATACCAAAGTCTCTTTCCATCAAGATTGAGTTGTAAATGTAAAAGATGACCTCACAGAACCAAGGCAACCCCAAAGGGAAGCACTTATGAATTTAAACATCATCAATGCCTCCATTAGAGGTAGTCTGAGTTTGTTTACATCAAGCCTTCTTGTTGTGGGCTTGTTATGTGTCAGTTAAAACTACCCCAACAAGCAGCACTTACTGAATTTAAAGGACAAGTCAGTGCTAAAGTAATAATAGTGACAGAATGCACTCTGAATGAGATTCTAATCGTCATGGTTGAGTTCTTGGTAGGTGCACTAGTCAATTAAAACTACCCCAACAAGTAGCACTTACTGAATTAAAAGGACAAGTCAGTGCTAAAGTTAAAGTAATAATAGTGACAAAGGATAGAAGATGACAATACAGAGCCAAGACAACCCCAAAGAGATGCACTTATGAATTTAAACATCATCACTGCCTCCATTTGAGGTAGTCTGAGCTTGTTTGCTTCCATTGAGAATGTGTTCTTTGTATGTGCACGAGTCAATACAAAACTACTCTTCTATGCTAAATGAGTTAAATTGAGTTTATTTCCATCAAACATGACTTATTATGCGCACTGGTCAATTACAACTACCCCAACAAGTAGCACTTACTGAATTAAAAGGACAAGTCAGTGCTAAAGTTAAAGTAATAATAGTGACAAAAGTTTAAACATTCTACTTTCCCAAGAATGATCTCTTACCTACTGCTCTGTCTGGTGTCCTCCTTCAGCTAGTAGGTATGCTATGACTGCCAAGAATTGTGAACACCTTATATAGGGAATGTGAACAAAACAATTCTGTCCTGTGTCGTTGTAACTCTGTCCTGGGCCATTATGGTAGTTTCATTGGTACTTCACACATTGCTCACCATCAAATTAAAATCAAGGCATTTGCATTTGATTAGTTGGCTGGTGCTTTTCTTTATTTTGACCACAAATGAAGATACCAAAGTCTCTTTCCATCAAGATTGAGTTCTAATTAATTAAATGAACAGTGACAAATGTAAAAGATGACCTCACAGAACCAAGGCAACCCCAAAGGGAAGCACTTATGAATTTAAACATCATCAATGCCTCCATTAGAGGTAGTCTGAGTTTGTTTACATCAAGCCTTCTTGTTGTGTGCTTGTTATGTGTCAGTTAAAACTACCCCAACAAGCAGCACTTACTGAATTTAAAGGACAAGTCAGTGCTAAAGTTAAAGTAATAATAGTGACAGAATGCAATCTGAATGAGATTCTAACCGTCATGGTTGAGTTCTTGGTAGGTGCACTAGTCAATTAAAACTACCCCAACAAGTAGCACTTACTGAATTAAAAGGACAAGTCAGTGCTAAAGTTAAAGTAATAATAGTGACAAAGGATAGAAGATGACAATACAGAGCCAAGACAACCCCAAAGAGATGCACTTATGAATTTAAACATCATCACTGCCTCCATTTGAGGTAGTCTGAGCTTGTTTGCTTCCATTGAGAATGTGTTCTTTGTATGTGCACGAGTCAATACAAAACTACTCTTCTATGCTAAATGAGTTAAATTGAGTTTATTTCCAATCAAACATGACTTATTATGTGCACTGGTCAATTACAACTACCCCAACAAGTAGCACTTACTGAATTAAAAGGACAAGTCAGTGCTAAAGTTAAAGTAATAATAGTGACAAAAGTTTAAACATTCTACTTACCCAAGAATGATCTCTTACCTACTGCTCTGTCTGGTGTCCTCCTTCAGCTAGTAGGTATGCTATGACTGCCAAGAATTGTGAACACCTTATATAGGGAATGTGAACAAAACAATTCTGTCCTGTGTCGTTGTAACTCTGTCCTGGGCCATTATGGTAGTTTCATTGGTACTTCACACATTGCTCACCATCAAATTAAATTCAAGGCATTTGCATTTGATTAGTTGGCTGGTGCTTTTCTTTATTTTGACCACAAATTAAGATACCAAAGTCTCTTTCCATCAAGATTGAGTTCTAATTAATTAAATAAACAGTGACAAATGTAAAAGATGACCTCACAGAACCAAGGCAACCCCAAAGGGAAGCACTTATGAATTTAAACATCATCAATGCCTCCATTAGAGGTAGTCTGAGTTTGTTTACATCAAGCCTTCTTGTTGTGTGCTTGTTATGTGTCAGTTAAAACTACCCCAACAAGCAGCACTTACTGAATTTAAAGGACAAGTCAGTGCTAAAGTTAAAGTAATAATAGTGACAGAATGCACTCTGAATGAGATTCTAACCGTCATGGTTGAGTTCTTGGTAGGTGCACTAGTCAATTAAAACTACCCCAACAAGTAGCACTTACTGAATTAAAAGGACAAGTCGGTGCTAAAGTTAAAGTAATAATAGTGACAAAGGATAGAAGATGACAATACAGAGCCAAGACAACCCCAAAGAGATGCACTTATGAATTTAAACATCATCACTGCCTCCATTTGAGGTAGTCTGAGCTTGTTTGCTTCCATTGAGAATGTGTTCTTTGTATGTGCGCGAGTCAATACAAAACTACTCTTCTATGCTAAATGAGTTAAATTGAGTTTATTTCCGTCAAACATGACTTATTATGTGCACTGGTCAATTACAACTACCCCAACAAGTAGCACTTACTGAATTAAAAGGACAAGTCAGTGCTAAAGTTAAAGTAATAATAGTGACAAAAGTTTAAACATTCTACTTTCCCAAGAATGATCTCTTACCTACTGCTCTGTCTGGTGTCCTCCTTCAGCTAGTAGGTATGCTATGACTGCCAAGAATTGTGAACACCTTATATAGGGAATGTGAACAAAACAATTCTGTCCTGTGTCGTTGTAACTCTGTCCTGGGCCATTATGGTAGTTTCATTGGTACTTCACACATTGCTCACCATCAAATTAAATTCAAGGCATTTGCATTTGATTAGTTGGCTGGTGCTTTTCTTTATTTTGACCACAAATGAAGATACCAAAGTCTCTTTCCATCAAGATTGAGTTCTAATTAATTAAATGAACAGTGACAAATGTAAAAGATGACCTCACAGAACCAAGGCAACCCCAAAGGGAAGCACTTATGAATTTAAACATCATCAATGCCTCCATTAGAGGTAGTCTGAGTTTGTTTACATCAAGCCTTCTTGTTATGTGCTTGTTATGTGTCAATTAAAACTACCCCAACAAGCAGCACTTACTGAATTTAAAGGACAAGTCAGTGCTAAAGTTAAAGTAATAATAGTGACAGAATGCAATCTGAATGAGATTCTAACCGTCATGGTTGAGTTCTTGGTATGTGCACGAGTCAATACAAAACTACTCTTCTATGCTAAATGAGTTAAATTGAGTTTATTTCCATCAAACATGACTTATTATGCGCACTGGTCAATTACAACTACCCCAACAAGTAGCACTTACTGAATTAAAAGGACAAGTCAGTGCTAAAGTTAAAGTAATAATAGTGACAAAAGTTTAAACATTCTACTTTCCCAAGAATGATCTCTTACCTACTGCTCTGTCTGGTGTCCTCCTTCAGCTAGTAGGTATGCTATGACTGCCAAGAATTGTGAACACCTTATATAGGGAATGTGAACAAAACAATTCTGTCCTGTGTCGTTGTAACTCTGTCCTGGGCCATTATGGTAGTTTCATTGGTACTTCACACATTGCTCACCATCAAATTAAAATCAAGGCATTTGCATTTGATTAGTTGGCTGGTGCTTTTCTTTATTTTGACCACAAATGAAGATACCAAAGTCTCTTTCCATCAAGATTGAGTTCTAATTAATTAAATGAACAGTGACAAATGTAAAAGATGACCTCACAGAACCAAGGCAACCCCAAAGGGAAGCAC
Source organism: Gymnoscopelus braueri (assembly GCF_963280865.1). Lineage (NCBI taxonomy): Eukaryota > Metazoa > Chordata > Actinopteri > Myctophiformes > Myctophidae > Gymnoscopelus > Gymnoscopelus braueri. The sequence continues at coordinate 2,155,295 of NC_137620.1, read as the reverse complement.
TTAAAACTACTAGTCAATTAAAACTACCCCAACAAGTAGCACTTACTGAATTAAAAGGACAAGTCGGTGCTAAAGTTAAAGTAATAATAGTGACAAAGGATAGAAGATGACAATACAGAGCCAAGACAACCCCAAAGAGATGCACTTATGAATTTAAACATCATCACTGCCTCCATTTGAGGTAGTCTGAGCTTGTTTGCTTCCATTGAGAATGTGTTCTTTGTATGTGCACGAGTCAATACAAAACTACTCTTCTATGCTAAATGAGTTAAATTGAGTTTATTTCCATCAAACATGACTTATTATGTGCACTGGTCAATTACAACTACCCCAACAAGTAGCACTTACTGAATTAAAAGGACAAGTCAGTGCTAAAGTTAAAGTAATAATAGTGACAAAAGTTTAAACATTCTACTTTCCCAAGAATGATCTCTTACCTACTGCTCTGTCTGGTGTCCTCCTTCAGCTAGTAGGTATGCTATGACTGCCAAGAATTGTGAACACCTTATATAGGGAATGTGAACAAAACAATTCTGTCCTGGGTCGTTGTAACTCTGTCCTGGGCCATTATGGTAGTTTCATTGGTACTTCACACATTGCTCACCATCAAATTAAATTCAAGGCATTTGCATTTGATTAGTTGGCTGGTGCTTTTCTTTATTTTGACCACAAATGAAGATACCAAAGTCTCTTTCCATCAAGATTGAGTTCTAATTAATTAAATGAACAGTGACAAATGTAAAAGATGACCTCACAGAACCAAGGCAACCCCAAAGAGAAGCACTTATGAATTTAAACATCATCAATGCCTCCATTAGAGGTAGTCTGAGTTTGTTTACATCAAGCCTTCTTGTTGTGGGCTTGTTATGTGTCAGTTAAAACTACCCCAACAAGCAGCACTTACTGAATTTAAAGGACAAGTCAGTGCTAAAGTAATAATAGTGACAGAATGCACTCTGAATGAGATTCTAATCGTCATGGTTGAGTTCTTGGTAGGTGCACTAGTCAATTAAAACTACCCCAACAAGTAGCACTTACTGAATTAAAAGGACAAGTCAGTGCTAAAGTTAAAGTAATAATAGTGACAAAGGATAGAAGATGACAATACAGAGCCAAGACAACCCCAAAGAGATGCACTTATGAATTTAAACATCATCACTGCCTCCATTTGAGGTAGTCTGAGCTTGTTTGCTTCCATTGAGAATGTGTTCTTTGTATGTGCACGAGTCAATACAAAACTACTCTTCTATGCTAAATGAGTTAAATTGAGTTTATTTCCATCAAACATGACTTATTATGCGCACTGGTCAATTACAACTACCCCAACAAGTAGCACTTACTGAATTAAAAGGACAAGTCAGTGCTAAAGTTAAAGTAATAATAGTGACAAAAGTTTAAACATTCTACTTTCCCAAGAATGATCTCTTACCTACTGCTCTGTCTGGTGTCCTCCTTCAGCTAGTAGGTATGCTATGACTGCCAAGAATTGTGAACACCTTATATAGGGAATGTGAACAAAACAATTCTGTCCTGTGTCGTTGTAACTCTGTCCTGGGCCATTATGGTAGTTTCATTGGTACTTCACACATTGCTCACCATCAAATTAAAATCAAGGCATTTGCATTTGATTAGTTGGCTGGTGCTTTTCTTTATTTTGACCACAAATGAAGATACCAAAGTCTCTTTCCATCAAGATTGAGTTCTAATTAATTAAATGAACAGTGACAAATGTAAAAGATGACCTCACAGAACCAAGGCAACCCCAAAGGGAAGCACTTATGAATTTAAACATCATCAATGCCTCCATTAGAGGTAGTCTGAGTTTGTTTACATCAAGCCTTCTTGTTGTGGGCTTGTTATGTGTCAGTTAAAACTACCCCAACAAGCAGCACTTACTGAATTTAAAGGACAAGTCAGTGCTAAAGTTAAAGTAATAATAGTGACAGAATGCAATCTGAATGAGATTCTAACCGTCATGGTTGAGTTCTTGGTAGGTGCACTAGTCAATTAAAACTACCCCAACAAGTAGCACTTACTGAATTAAAAGGACAAGTCAGTGCTAAAGTTAAAGTAATAATAGTGACAAAGGATAGAAGATGACAATACAGAGCCAAGACAACCCCAAAGAGATGCACTTATGAATTTAAACATCATCACTGCCTCCATTTGAGGTAGTCTGAGCTTGTTTGCTTCCATTGAGAATGTGTTCTTTGTATGTGCGCGAGTCAATACAAAACTACTCTTCTATGCTAAATGAGTTAAATTGAGTTTATTTCCGTCAAACATGACTTATTATGTGCACTGGTCAATTACAACTACCCCAACAAGTAGCACTTACTGAATTAAAAGGACAAGTCAGTGCTAAAGTTAAAGTAATAATAGTGACAAAAGTTTAAACATTCTACTTTCCCAAGAATGATCTCTTACCTACTGCTCTGTCTGGTGTCCTCCTTCAGCTAGTAGGTATGCTATGACTGCCAAGAATTGTGAACACCTTATATAGGGAATGTGAACAAAACAATTCTGTCCTGTGTCGTTGTAACTCTGTCCTGGGCCATTATGGTAGTTTCATTGGTACTTCACACATTGCTCACCATCAAATTAAATTCAAGGCATTTGCATTTGATTAGTTGGCTGGTGCTTTTCTTTATTTTGACCACAAATGAAGATACCAAAGTCTCTTTCCATCAAGATTGAGTTCTAATTAATTAAATAAACAGTGACAAATGTAAAAGATGACCTCACAGAACCAAGGCAACCCCAAAGGGAAGCACTTATGAATTTAAACATCATCAATGCCTCCATTAGAGGTAGTCTGAGTTTGTTTACATCAAGCCTTCTTGTTGTGTGCTTGTTATGTGTCAGTTAAAACTACCCCAACAAGCAGCACTTACTGAATTTAAAGGACAAGTCAGTGCTAAAGTTAAAGTAATAATAGTGACAGAATGCACTCTGAATGAGATTCTAACCGTCATGGTTGAGTTCTTGGTAGGTGCACTAGTCAATTAAAACTACCCCAACAAGTAGCACTTACTGAATTAAAAGGACAAGTCGGTGCTAAAGTTAAAGTAATAATAGTGACAAAGGATAGAAGATGACAATACAGAGCCAAGACAACCCCAAAGAGATGCACTTATGAATTTAAACATCATCACTGCCTCCATTTGAGGTAGTCTGAGCTTGTTTGCTTCCATTGAGAATGTGTTCTTTGTATGTGCGCGAGTCAATACAAAACTACTCTTCTATGCTAAATGAGTTAAATTGAGTTTATTTCCGTCAAACATGACTTATTATGTGCACTGGTCAATTACAACTACCCCAACAAGTAGCACTTACTGAATTAAAAGGACAAGTCAGTGCTAAAGTTAAAGTAATAATAGTGACAAAAGTTTAAACATTCTACTTTCCCAAGAATGATCTCTTACCTACTGCTCTGTCTGGTGTCCTCCTTCAGCTAGTAGGTATGCTATGACTGCCAAGAATTGTGAACACCTTATATAGGGAATGTGAACAAAACAATTCTGTCCTGTGTCGTTGTAACTCTGTCCTGGGCCATTATGGTAGTTTCATTGGTACTTCACACATTGCTCACCATCAAATTAAATTCAAGGCATTTGCATTTGATTAGTTGGCTGGTGCTTTTCTTTATTTTGACCACAAATGAAGATACCAAAGTCTCTTTCCATCAAGATTGAGTTCTAATTAATTAAATGAACAGTGACAAATGTAAAAGATGACCTCACAGAACCAAGGCAACCCCAAAGGGAAGCACTTATGAATTTAAACATCATCAATGCCTCCATTAGAGGTAGTCTGAGTTTGTTTACATCAAGCCTTCTTGTTGTGGGCTTGTTATGTGTCAGTTAAAACTACCCCAACAAGCAGCACTTACTGAATTTAAAGGACAAGTCAGTGCTAAAGTTAAAGTAATAATAGTGACAGAATGCAATCTGAATGAGATTCTAACCGTCATGGTTGAGTTCTTGGTAGGTGCACTAGTCAATTAAAACTACCCCAACAAGTAGCACTTACTGAATTAAAAGGACAAGTCAGTGCTAAAGTTAAAGTAATAATAGTGACAAAGGATAGAAGATGACAATACAGAGCCAAGACAACCCCAAAGAGATGCACTTATGAATTTAAACATCATCACTGCCTCCATTTGAGGTAGTCTGAGCTTGTTTGCTTCCATTGAGAATGTGTTCTTTGTATGTGCGCGAGTCAATACAAAACTACTCTTCTATGCTAAATGAGTTAAATTGAGTTTATTTCCAATCAAACATGACTTATTATGTGCACTGGTCAATTACAACTACCCCAACAAGTAGCACTTACTGAATTAAAATGACAAGTCAGTGCTAAAGTTAAAGTAATAATAGTGACAAAAGTTTAAACATTCTACTTTCCCAAGAATGATCTCTTACCTACTGCTCTGTCTGGTGTCCTCCTTCAGCTAGTAGGTATGCTATGACTGCCAAGAATTGTGAACACCTTATATAGGGAATGTGAACAAAACAATTCTGTCCTGTGTCGTTGTAACTCTGTCCTGGGCCATTATGGTAGTTTCATTGGTACTTCACACATTGCTCACCATCAAATTAAAATCAAGGCATTTGCATTTGATTAGTTGGCTGGTGCTTTTCTTTATTTTGACCACAAATGAAGATACCAAAGTCTCTTTCCATCAAGATTGAGTTCTAATTAATTAAATGAACAGTGACAAATGTAAAAGATGACCTCACAGAACCAAGGCAACCCCAAAGGGAAGCACTTATGAATTTAAACATCATCAATGCCTCCATTAGAGGTAGTCTGAGTTTGTTTACATCAAGCCTTCTTGTTGTGTGCTTGTTATGTGTCAGTTAAAACTACCCCAACAAGCAGCACTTACTGAATTTAAAGGACAAGTCAGTGCTAAAGTTAAAGTAATAATAGTGACAGAATGCACTCTGAATGAGATTCTAACCGTCATGGTTGAGTTCTTGGTAGGTGCACTAGTCAATTAAAACTACCCCAACAAGTAGCACTTACTGAATTAAAAGGACAAGTCGGTGCTAAAGTTAAAGTAATAATAGTGACAAAGGATAGAAGATGACAATACAGAGCCAAGACAACCCCAAAGAGATGCACTTATGAATTTAAACATCATCACTGCCTCCATTTGAGGTAGTCTGAGCTTGTTTGCTTCCATTGAGAATGTGTTCTTTGTATGTGCGCGAGTCAATACAAAACTACTCTTCTATGCTAAATGAGTTAAATTGAGTTTATTTCCGTCAAACATGACTTATTATGTGCACTGGTCAATTACAACTACCCCAACAAGTAGCACTTACTGAATTAAAAGGACAAGTCAGTGCTAAAGTTAAAGTAATAATAGTCACAAAAGTTTAAACATTCTACTTTCCCAAGAATGATCTCTTACCTACTGCTCTGTCTGGTGTCCTCCTTCAGCTAGTAGGTATGCTATGACTGCCAAGAATTGTGAACACCTTATATAGGGAATGTGAACAAAACAATTCTGTCCTGTGTCGTTGTAACTCTGTCCTGGGCCATTATGGTAGTTTCATTGGTACTTCACACATTGCTCACCATCAAATTAAATTCAAGGCATTTGCATTTGATTAGTTGGCTGGTGCTTTTCTTTATTTTGACCACAAATGAAGATACCAAAGTCTCTTTCCATCAAGATTGAGTTCTAATTAATTAAATGAACAGTGACAAATGTAAAAGATGACCTCACAGAACCAAGGCAACCCCAAAGGGAAGCACTTATGAATTTAAACATCATCAATGCCTCCATTAGAGGTAGTCTGAGTTTGTTTACATCAAGCCTTCTTGTTATGTGCTTGTTATGTGTCAATTAAAACTACCCCAACAAGCAGCACTTACTGAATTTAAAGGACAAGTCAGTGCTAAAGTTAAAGTAATAATAGTGACAGAATGCAATCTGAATGAGATTCTAACCGTCATGGTTGAGTTCTTGGTATGTGCACGAGTCAATACAAAACTACTCTTCTATGCTAAATGAGTTAAATTGAGTTTATTTCCATCAAACATGACTTATTATGCGCACTGGTCAATTACAACTACCCCAACAAGTAGCACTTACTGAATTAAAAGGACAAGTCAGTGCTAAAGTTAAAGTAATAATAGTGACAAAAGTTTAAACATTCTACTTTCCCAAGAATGATCTCTTACCTACTGCTCTGTCTGGTGTCCTCCTTCAGCTAGTAGGTATGCTATGACTGCCAAGAATTGTGAACACCTTATATAGGGAATGTGAACAAAACAATTCTGTCCTGTGTCGTTGTAACTCTGTCCTGGGCCATTATGGTAGTTTCATTGGTACTTCACACATTGCTCACCATCAAATTAAAATCAAGGCATTTGCATTTGATTAGTTGGCTGGTGCTTTTCTTTATTTTGACCACAAATGAAGATACCAAAGTCTCTTTCCATCAAGATTGAGTTCTAATTAATTAAATAAACAGTGACAAATGTAAAAGATGACCTCACAGAACCAAGGCAACCCCAAAGGGAAGCACTTATGAATTTAAACATCATCAATGCCTCCATTAGAGGTAGTCTGAGTTTGTTTACATCAAGCCTTCTTGTTGTGTGCTTGTTATGTGTCAGTTAAAACTACCCCAACAAGCAGCACTTACTGAATTTAAAGGACAAGTCAGTGCTAAAGTTAAAGTAATAATAGTGACAGAATGCACTCTGAATGAGATTCTAACCGTCATGGTTGAGTTCTTGGTAGGTGCACTAGTCAATTAAAACTACCCCAACAAGTAGCACTTACTGAATTAAAAGGACAAGTCGGTGCTAAAGTTAAAGTAATAATAGTGACAAAGGATAGAAGATGACAATACAGAGCCAAGACAACCCCAAAGAGATGCACTTATGAATTTAAACATCATCACTGCCTCCATTTGAGGTAGTCTGAGCTTGTTTGCTTCCATTGAGAATGTGTTCTTTGTATGTGCGCGAGTCAATACAAAACTACTCTTCTATGCTAAATGAGTTAAATTGAGTTTATTTCCGTCAAACATGACTTATTATGTGCACTGGTCAATTACAACTACCCCAACAAGTAGCACTTACTGAATTAAAAGGACAAGTCAGTGCTAAAGTTAAAGTAATAATAGTGACAAAAGTTTAAACATTCTACTTTCCCAAGAATGATCTCTTACCTACTGCTCTGTCTGGTGTCCTCCTTCAGCTAGTAGGTATGCTATGACTGCCAAGAATTGTGAACACCTTATATAGGGAATGTGAACAAAACAATTCTGTCCTGTGTCGTTGTAACTCTGTCCTGGGCCATTATGGTAGTTTCATTGGTACTTCACACATTGCTCACCATCAAATTAAATTCAAGGCATTTGCATTTGATTAGTTGGCTGGTGCTTTTCTTTATTTTGACCACAAATGAAGATTCCAAAGTCTCTTTCCATCAAGATTGAGTTCTAATTAATTAAATGAACAGTGACAAATGTAAAAGATGACCTCACAGAACCAAGGCAACCCCAAAGGGAAGCACTTATGAATTTAAACATCATCAATGCCTCCATTAGAGGTAGTCTGAGTTTGTTTACATCAAGCCTTCTTGTTGTGGGCTTGTTATGTGTCAGTTAAAACTACCCCAACAAGCAGCACTTACTGAATTTAAAGGACAAGTCAGTGCTAAAGTTAAAGTAATAATAGTGACAGAATGCAATCTGAATGAGATTCTAACCGTCATGGTTGAGTTCTTGGTAGGTGCACTAGTCAATTAAAACTACCCCAACAAGTAGCACTTACTGAATTAAAAGGACAAGTCAGTGCTAAAGTTAAAGTAATAATAGTGACAAAGGATAGAAGATGACAATACAGAGCCAAGACAACCCCAAAGAGATGCACTTATGAATTTAAACATCATCACTGCCTCCATTTGAGGTAGTCTGAGCTTGTTTGCTTCCATTGAGAATGTGTTCTTTGTATGTGCGCGAGTCAATACAAAACTACTCTTCTATGCTAAATGAGTTAAATTGAGTTTATTTCCGTCAAACATGACTTATTATGTGCACTGGTCAATTACAACTACCCCAACAAGTAGCACTTACTGAATTAAAAGGACAAGTCAGTGCTAAAGTTAAAGTAATAATAGTGACAAAAGTTTAAACATTCTACTTTCCCAAGAATGATCTCTTACCTACTGCTCTGTCTGGTGTCCTCCTTCAGCTAGTAGGTATGCTATGACTGCCAAGAATTGTGAACACCTTATATAGGGAATGTGAACAAAACAATTCTGTCCTGTGTCGTTGTAACTCTGTCCTGGGCCATTATGGTAGTTTCATTGGTACTTCACACATTGCTCACCATCAAATTAAATTCAAGGCATTTGCATTTGATTAGTTGGCTGGTGCTTTTCTTTATTTTGACCACAAATGAAGATACCAAAGTCTCTTTCCATCAAGATTGAGTTCTAATTAATTAAATGAACAGTGACAAATGTAAAAGATGACCTCACAGAACCAAGGCAACCCCAAAGGGAAGCACTTATGAATTTAAACATCATCAATGCCTCCATTAGAGGTAGTCTGAGTTTGTTTACATCAAGCCTTCTTGTTATGTGCTTGTTATGTGTCAATTAAAACTACCCCAACAAGCAGCACTTACTGAATTTAAAGGACAAGTCAGTGCTAAAGTTAAAGTAATAATAGTGACAGAATGCAATCTGAATGAGATTCTAACCGTCATGGTTGAGTTCTTGGTATGTGCACGAGTCAATACAAAACTACTCTTCTATGCTAAATGAGTTAAATTGAGTTTATTTCCATCAAACATGACTTATTATGCGCACTGGTCAATTACAACTACCCCAACAAGTAGCACTTACTGAATTAAAAGGACAAGTCAGTGCTAAAGTTAAAGTAATAATAGTGACAAAAGTTTAAACATTCTACTTTCCCAAGAATGATCTCTTACCTACTGCTCTGTCTGGTGTCCTCCTTCAGCTAGTAGGTATGCTATGACTGCCAAGAATTGTGAACACCTTATATAGGGAATGTGAACAAAACAATTCTGTCCTGTGTCGTTGTAACTCTGTCCTGGGCCATTATGGTAGTTTCATTGGTACTTCACACATTGCTCACCATCAAATTAAAATCAAGGCATTTGCATTTGATTAGTTGGCTGGTGCTTTTCTTTATTTTGACCACAAATGAAGATACCAAAGTCTCTTTCCATCAAGATTGAGTTCTAATTAATTAAATGAACAGTGACAAATGTAAAAGATGACCTCACAGAACCAAGGCAACCCCAAAGGGAAGCACTTATGAATTTAAACATCATCAATGCCTCCATTAGAGGTAGTCTGAGTTTGTTTACATCAAGCCTTCTTGTTGTGGGCTTGTTATGTGTCAGTTAAAACTACCCCAACAAGCAGCACTTACTGAATTTAAAGGACAAGTCAGTGCTAAAGTTAAAGTAATAATAGTGACAGAATGCAATCTGAATGAGATTCTAACCGTCATGGTTGAGTTCTTGGTAGGTGCACTAGTCAATTAAAACTACCCCAACAAGTAGCACTTACTGAATTAAAAGGACAAGTCAGTGCTAAAGTTAAAGTAATAATAGTGACAAAGGATAGAAGATGACAATACAGAGCCAAGACAACCCCAAAGAGATGCACTTATGAATTTAAACATCATCACTGCCTCCATTTGAGGTAGTCTGAGCTTGTTTGCTTCCATTGAGAATGTGTTCTTTGTATGTGCGCGAGTCAATACAAAACTACTCTTCTATGCTAAATGAGTTAAATTGAGTTTATTTCCGTCAAACATGACTTATTATGTGCACTGGTCAATTACAACTACCCCAACAAGTAGCACTTACTGAATTAAAAGGACAAGTCAGTGCTAAAGTTAAAGTAATAATAGTGACAAAAGTTTAAACATTCTACTTTCCCAAGAATGATCTCTTACCTACTGCTCTGTCTGGTGTCCTCCTTCAGCTAGTAGGTATGCTATGACTGCCAAGAATTGTGAACACCTTATATAGGGAATGTGAACAAAACAATTCTGTCCTGTGTCGTTGTAACTCTGTCCTGGGCCATTATGGTAGTTTCATTGGTACTTCACACATTGCTCACCATCAAATTAAATTCAAGGCATTTGCATTTGATTAGTTGGCTGGTGCTTTTCTTTATTTTGACCACAAATGAAGATACCAAAGTCTCTTTCCATCAAGATTGAGTTCTAATTAATTAAATGAACAGTGACAAATGTAAAAGATGACCTCACAGAACCAAGGCAACCCCAAAGGGAAGCACTTATGAATTTAAACATCATCAATGCCTCCATTAGAGGTAGTCTGAGTTTGTTTACATCAAGCCTTCTTGTTATGTGCTTGTTATGTGTCAATTAAAACTACCCCAACAAGCAGCACTTACTGAATTTAAAGGACAAGTCAGTGCTAAAGTTAAAGTAATAATAGTGACAGAATGCAATCTGAATGAGATTCTAACCGTCATGGTTGAGTTCTTGGTATGTGCACGAGTCAATACAAAACTACTCTTCTATGCTAAATGAGTTAAATTGAGTTTATTTCCATCAAACATGACTTATTATGCGCACTGGTCAATTACAACTACCCCAACAAGTAGCACTTACTGAATTAAAAGGACAAGTCAGTGCTAAAGTTAAAGTAATAATAGTGACAAAAGTTTAAACATTCTACTTTCCCAAGAATGATCTCTTACCTACTGCTCTGTCTGGTGTCCTCCTTCAGCTAGTAGGTATGCTATGACTGCCAAGAATTGTGAACACCTTATATAGGGAATGTGAACAAAACAATTCTGTCCTGTGTCGTTGTAACTCTGTCCTGGGCCATTATGGTAGTTTCATTGGTACTTCACACATTGCTCACCATCAAATTAAAATCAAGGCATTTGCATTTGATTAGTTGGCTGGTGCTTTTCTTTATTTTGACCACAAATGAAGATACCAAAGTCTCTTTCCATCAAGATTGAGTTCTAATTAATTAAATGAACAGTGACAAATGTAAAAGATGACCTCACAGAACCAAGGCAACCCCAAAGGGAAGCACTTATGAATTTAAACATCATCAATGCCTCCATTAGAGGTAGTCTGAGTTTGTTTACATCAAGCCTTCTTGTTGTGGGCTTGTTATGTGTCAGTTAAAACTACCCCAACAAGCAGCACTTACTGAATTTAAAGGACAAGTCAGTGCTAAAGTTAAAGTAATAATAGTGACAGAATGCAATCTGAATGAGATTCTAACCGTCATGGTTGAGTTCTTGGTAGGTGCACTAGTCAATTAAAACTACCCCAACAAGTAGCACTTACTGAATTAAAAGGACAAGTCAGTGCTAAAGTTAAAGTAATAATAGTGACAAAGGATAGAAGATGACAATACAGAGCCAAGACAACCCCAAAGAGATGCACTTATGAATTTAAACATCATCACTGCCTCCATTTGAGGTAGTCTGAGCTTGTTTGCTTCCATTGAGAATGTGTTCTTTGTATGTGCGCGAGTCAATACAAAACTACTCTTCTATGCTAAATGAGTTAAATTGAGTTTATTTCCGTCAAACATGACTTATTATGTGCACTGGTCAATTACAACTACCCCAACAAGTAGCACTTACTGAATTAAAAGGACAAGTCAGTGCTAAAGTTAAAGTAATAATAGTGACAAAAGTTTAAACATTCTACTTTCCCAAGAATGATCTCTTACCTACTGCTCTGTCTGGTGTCCTCCTTCAGCTAGTAGGTATGCTATGACTGCCAAGAATTGTGAACACCTTATATAGGGAATGTGAACAAAACAATTCTGTCCTGTGTCGTTGTAACTCTGTCCTGGGCCATTATGGTAGTTTCATTGGTACTTCACACATTGCTCACCATCAAATTAAATTCAAGGCATTTGCATTTGATTAGTTGGCTGGTGCTTTTCTTTATTTTGACCACAAATGAAGATACCAAAGTCTCTTTCCATCAAGATTGAGTTCTAATTAATTAAATGAACAGTGACAAATGTAAAAGATGACCTCACAGAACCAAGGCAACCCCAAAGGGAAGCACTTATGAATTTAAACATCATCAATGCCTCCATTAGAGGTAGTCTGAGTTTGTTTACATCAAGCCTTCTTGTTATGTGCTTGTTATGTGTCAATTAAAACTACCCCAACAAGCAGCACTTACTGAATTTAAAGGACAAGTCAGTGCTAAAGTTAAAGTAATAATAGTGACAGAATGCAATCTGAATGAGATTCTAACCGTCATGGTTGAGTTCTTGGTATGTGCACGAGTCAATACAAAACTACTCTTCTATGCTAAATGAGTTAAATTGAGTTTATTTCCATCAAACATGACTTATTATGCGCACTGGTCAATTACAACTACCCCAACAAGTAGCACTTACTGAATTAAAAGGACAAGTCAGTGCTAAAGTTAAAGTAATAATAGTGACAAAAGTTTAAACATTCTACTTTCCCAAGAATGATCTCTTACCTACTGCTCTGTCTGGTGTCCTCCTTCAGCTAGTAGGTATGCTATGACTGCCAAGAATTGTGAACACCTTATATAGGGAATGTGAACAAAACAATTCTGTCCTGTGTCGTTGTAACTCTGTCCTGGGCCATTATGGTAGTTTCATTGGTACTTCACACATTGCTCACCATCAAATTAAAATCAAGGCATTTGCATTTGATTAGTTGGCTGGTGCTTTTCTTTATTTTGACCACAAATGAAGATACCAAAGTCTCTTTCCATCAAGATTGAGTTCTAATTAATTAAATGAACAGTGACAAATGTAAAAGATGACCTCACAGAACCAAGGCAACCCCAAAGGGAAGCACTTATGAATTTAAACATCATCAATGCCTCCATTAGAGGTAGTCTGAGTTTGTTTACATCAAGCCTTCTTGTTGTGGGCTTGTTATGTGTCAGTTAAAACTACCCCAACAAGCAGCACTTACTGAATTTAAAGGACAAGTCAGTGCTAAAGTTAAAGTAATAATAGTGACAGAATGCAATCTGAATGAGATTCTAACCGTCATGGTTGAGTTCTTGGTAGGTGCACTAGTCAATTAAAACTACCCCAACAAGTAGCACTTACTGAATTAAAAGGACAAGTCAGTGCTAAAGTTAAAGTAATAATAGTGACAAAGGATAGAAGATGACAATACAGAGCCAAGACAACCCCAAAGAGATGCACTTATGAATTTAAACATCATCACTGCCTCCATTTGAGGTAGTCTGAGCTTGTTTGCTTCCATTGAGAATGTGTTCTTTGTATGTGCGCGAGTCAATACAAAACTACTCTTCTATGCTAAATGAGTTAAATTGAGTTTATTTCCGTCAAACATGACTTATTATGTGCACTGGTCAATTACAACTACCCCAACAAGTAGCACTTACTGAATTAAAAGGACAAGTCAGTGCTAAAGTTAAAGTAATAATAGTGACAAAAGTTTAAACATTCTACTTTCCCAAGAATGATCTCTTACCTACTGCTCTGTCTGGTGTCCTCCTTCAGCTAGTAGGTATGCTATGACTGCCAAGAATTGTGAACACCTTATATAGGGAATGTGAACAAAACAATTCTGTCCTGTGTCGTTGTAACTCTGTCCTGGGCCATTATGGTAGTTTCATTGGTACTTCACACATTGCTCACCATCAAATTAAATTCAAGGCATTTGCATTTGATTAGTTGGCTGGTGCTTTTCTTTATTTTGACCACAAATGAAGATACCAAAGTCTCTTTCCATCAAGATTGAGTTCTAATTAATTAAATGAACAGTGACAAATGTAAAAGATGACCTCACAGAACCAAGGCAACCCCAAAGGGAAGCACTTATGAATTTAAACATCATCAATGCCTCCATTAGAGGTAGTCTGAGTTTGTTTACATCAAGCCTTCTTGTTATGTGCTTGTTATGTGTCAATTAAAACTACCCCAACAAGCAGCACTTACTGAATTTAAAGGACAAGTCAGTGCTAAAGTTAAAGTAATAATAGTGACAGAATGCAATCTGAATGAGATTCTAACCGTCATGGTTGAGTTCTTGGTATGTGCACGAGTCAATACAAAACTACTCTTCTATGCTAAATGAGTTAAATTGAGTTTATTTCCATCAAACATGACTTATTATGCGCACTGGTCAATTACAACTACCCCAACAAGTAGCACTTACTGAATTAAAAGGACAAGTCAGTGCTAAAGTTAAAGTAATAATAGTGACAAAAGTTTAAACATTCTACTTTCCCAAGAATGATCTCTTACCTACTGCTCTGTCTGGTGTCCTCCTTCAGCTAGTAGGTATGCTATGACTGCCAAGAATTGTGAACACCTTATATAGGGAATGTGAACAAAACAATTCTGTCCTGTGTCGTTGTAACTCTGTCCTGGGCCATTATGGTAGTTTCATTGGTACTTCACACATTGCTCACCATCAAATTAAAATCAAGGCATTTGCATTTGATTAGTTGGCTGGTGCTTTTCTTTATTTTGACCACAAATGAAGATACCAAAGTCTCTTTCCATCAAGATTGAGTTCTAATTAATTAAATGAACAGTGACAAATGTAAAAGATGACCTCACAGAACCAAGGCAACCCCAAAGGGAAGCACTTATGAATTTAAACATCATCAATGCCTCCATTAGAGGTAGTCTGAGTTTGTTTACATCAAGCCTTCTTGTTGTGTGCTTGTTATGTGTCAGTTAAAACTACCCCAACAAGCAGCACTTACTGAATTTAAAGGACAAGTCAGTGCTAAAGTTAAAGTAATAATAGTGACAGAATGCACTCTGAATGAGATTCTAACCGTCATGGTTGAGTTCTTGGTAGGTGCACTAGTCAATTAAAACTACCCCAACAAGTAGCACTTACTGAATTAAAAGGACAAGTCGGTGCTAAAGTTAAAGTAATAATAGTGACAAAGGATAGAAGATGACAATACAGAGCCAAGACAACCCCAAAGAGATGCACTTATGAATTTAAACATCATCACTGCCTCCATTTGAGGTAGTCTGAGCTTGTTTGCTTCCATTGAGAATGTGTTCTTTGTATGTGCACGAGTCAATACAAAACTACTCTTCTATGCTAAATGAGTTAAATTGAGTTTATTTCCATCAAACATGACTTATTATGTGCACTGGTCAATTACAACTACCCCAACAAGTAGCACTTATTGAATTAAAAGGACAAGTCAGTGCTAAAGTTAAAGTAATAATAGTGACAAAAGTTTAAACATTCTACTTTCCCAAGAATGATCTCTTACCTACTGCTCTGTCTGGTGTCCTCCTTCAGCTAGTAGGTATGCTATGACTGCCAAGAATTGTGAACACCTTATATAGGGAATGTGAACAAAACAATTCTGTCCTGGGTCGTTGTAACTCTGTCCTGGGCCATTATGGTAGTTTCATTGGTACTTCACACATTGCTCACCATCAAATTAAATTCAAGTCATTTGCATTTGATTAGTTGGCTGGTGCTTTTCTTTATTTTGACCACAAATGAAGATACCAAAGTCTCTTTCCATCAAGATTGAGTTCTAATTAATTAAATAAACAGTGGCAAATGTAAAAGATGACCTCACAGAACCAAGGCAACCCCAAAGGGAAGCACTTATGAATTTAAACATCATCAATGCCTCCATTAGAGGTAGTCTGAGTTTGTTTACATCAAGCCTTCTTGTTATGTGCTTGTTATGTGTCAGTTAAAACTACCCCAACAAGCAGCACTTACTGAATTTAAAGGACAAGTCAGTGCTAAAGTTAAAGTAATAATAGTGACAGAATGCAATCTGAATGAGATTCTAACCGTCATGGTTGAGTTCTTGGTAGGTGCACTAGTCAATTAAAACTACCCCAACAAGTAGCACTTACTGAATTAAAAGGACAAGTCAGTGCTAAAGTTAAAGTAATAATAGTGACAAAGGATAGAAGATGACAATACAGAGCCAAGACAACCCCAAAGAGATGCACTTATGAATTTAAACATCATCACTGCCTCCATTTGAGGTAGTCTGAGCTTGTTTGCTTCCATTGAGAATGTGTTCTTTGTATGTGCACGAGTCAATACAAAACTACTCTTCTATGCTAAATGAGTTAAATTGAGTTTATTTCCAATCAAACATGACTTATTATGTGCACTGGTCAATTACAACTACCCCAACAAGTAGCACTTACTGAATTAAAAGGACAAGTCAGTGCTAAAGTTAAAGTAATAATAGTGACAAAAGTTTAAACATTCTACTTTCCCAAGAATGATCTCTTACCTACTGCTCTGTCTGGTGTCCTCCTTCAGCTAGTAGGTATGCTATGTGTACCGATATCTAAAGCTCAACCTAACTTCAGATCCTCCCTTCGGTCCAGGGACGTACACACGTAGATAGATTTGATGCAAATCACTCGACAACAACAACACGAATACCAGTACTGTCTTTTGGTCATTTATTACTATAATAACACACACACATTCTCACATAAACACACATGGTTACCTAACTAAACTCTCACTTGTACAGTATTGCTACCTTCAGCCAGCCCTAGAAAATCTACGCACATTAGACCTCTATAAAATGGGTGCTAACGGTAACACGAGTTGTAGATGTGTTGTAGCAGCAGTAGTAGTTGTAGTAGGTTATTTAACTGGAAAAACACAAAATCACACGAAAGAAAATACCATTAATAATATGAAAACATGCATAAATAACTAACAACATATATGAGTACAATAAAAGAGTTTCTTCACACAGAATGATCATTTTCGTGCACAATTGCCTTACCAGCTCTCAATCTACGTGCGAACGCTCTCTCACGCTGCGATGGACTGAAACGTGCTGGTCAAAACAACTCTATGCGCACGCGCAAGAACACATGTGGAACTCTCGTACCAAAACACACATACGTTTCAATTAAATAAGGATGTTTCTCGTATCCTAAACTCAATGGAATAATTCCCATAAAAAAGTATCCCTGAGTTTACACATTCCCCCAGGGTCCAAAACCCCAAAGAACATATGTAAAGGCAGTAAACACGACAAACAAAGTATTTACAATAACAATCATGACGTCATAGCAGCGGAGAAGAAAAAGACCCCTTCTCTCCTCTAGAGGTCACTCGCTACCAGCTTAACCCGTGCATGCCGGTGAATGTTTGTAAACAATAGAATATATAATATGGTCGGAAAGACCCTATAAACTACACACCTCCCACTTGGGCTATGGATTGTGTCAATCTAATAGGCCATACAAATGGGAGCATACAAGTCTTTTATAAAAAAGATAAAATAAAAGGTTAGGTCCATGTCCGCAGCACGCAATCCGTTCATTATGAACCGTTTGGAAGGGAACAATGTTCTCACTTTGAGTGCAACGCATCCGTTCATTATGAACTGTACGGAAGGGAACAATGTTCGCTGAGTCCAACGCATCCGTTCATTATGAACCGTATGGAAACAGCATGCGAGCACGAAGAACAGAACATAAAGTTATCCTTGTCAAGTCTCCATCTTTCTCTGAAACGACTATAACTAAATTATACCTGCTCCTCCACTGGGATCAAAACCACCAACCTCCGCACGTCCCTGCGGAGGAAGGTAGTGGGACAAGGCACGCCGTCCTTCTTCACCTGAGACCAGCAGATGGGAAGGCTGTGACATGTTTGCACCTCTACGTCCCGGACAACTCCTTTGGAGTCAGGGAACGCCTTCACGACACGGCCCAGCCGGAACCGACCTCGCAGTGCATTTTGGT
Organism: Gymnoscopelus braueri; assembly: GCF_963280865.1. Taxonomy (NCBI): domain Eukaryota; kingdom Metazoa; phylum Chordata; class Actinopteri; order Myctophiformes; family Myctophidae; genus Gymnoscopelus; species Gymnoscopelus braueri. The sequence continues at coordinate 2,137,526 of NC_137620.1, read as the reverse complement.
CCGCCACCCACACCAAATCACCCACAGCGACATTCCGGGCCGGAGTATGCCACTTTTGGCGGATGAATAGATGAGGACCCGCCAACTGGCTCCACCGCTTCCAGAACCTGTCCACTTCGATCTGGACCGCCCGAAGCCTACTGAAAGGGAAAGAAGGAAACTCGAGGTTATACGACCTGCCCGCCCCAGTAACAATGAGTTTGGTGTAATAACCTCCACCCCCTCGTCTTGGACCTGTGCTCTAGCCCCAATAGGTCTCTCGTTGGCCAGGTTAGCTGCTAGATAAAGTAGCGTTTGGAACTCCAGAGTGGTCAGATTCCCTCCCTCATCAACGCTACCCAAAGCCCTCTTTAAAATGCGAACGGCCGCCTCTGCTGCCCCATTTCGATGCGGTGAGTCCGCAGGACTAAACCCCCACACCCAATCAGTCCCAGCTACAGCCGCCTTGTTCTGGACACTGTCCTTGTCAATGCCCGCAAGAAAACTGTATAAGTCATCCAAAGCAGGTTGGGCCCCCACGAAATTAGTCCCCCTGTCTGACCAAAGTTTTGCAGGATGGCCCCTCAGAGCTGTGAACCGCTGGTAGGTCATCAGAAAGCCCTCTGTGGAGAGATCCTCCACCAGGTCTGCATGGATCGCCCGCGAAGCCATACAGCTGAAGACCACTCCCCAGACTTTCTTCTTTACCCGCCGCCTCACAGCATCTCTGACGGTGTATGGCCCGAACAGGTCCAGTGTGGTGTACTGGAAGGGAGCTGCTGGGCTTGTGCGCACAGACGGGAGATCACCCATCACTTGAGAGCTCAATTTAGCTCTCACTTTTCGGCAGTGCACGCAACAGTCTATCACTCTCCGGGCAACTCTGGGGCCCTGCACCACCCAGGCTTTCTGTCTCATTCGGAGGAGGGTTCCAGCAACCCCCTCGTGGTTGGCACGATGAGCTTGCTCAGCGAGGAGGGTGCTGACCCGCACTCCGTACGGAATTAAAGGAACCCCCGGCCGCTCCAACTCCACGGACTGAACACGACCGTGGCACAGCAAAAGTCCTGTCTCTTCCTCCTTTCTCACAACGAGCCGCTCCATAGTTGTTGTGGGAAAGGACACACCAGCTTGGGCAGCGAGGCATAAGTCCTGAAACGCAGCTGTGCGCTCCTTAACTGTCAGCACTGCCTCCCACTGTACTCGATTGCCGGTCCTGCCGAGCAACCAGGTGTGCACTGCTCTGCGGGCGTATCCCACGGCACCGCAAAGCTTGGATAAAGACCCGCACCTATTCAGGTCCATTAGGTCCACCAGAGCCTCCCCCCAAAGTCTCTCCACGTTTACGTTGACTGGCCCCACCGCAGGCACAGCAGCAGCGCCTGGTGGCAGCCCCACGGAAGGCGCAGCAGCAGCGAACGATGGCAGCCCCACAGCTGGGGAGGTGCCGCCTGGTGCAGCTAGTTTTAACGCCTGGGCTCTGGTTACAACAGCTGTGAATGCTTTCCTCTGCAACGCACTCACTTTCTCCCTGGCCTCGAAGGCCACCTCGGCTGCTGACTTCATGGGCCACTCTTCGACCGGCTGGGACAAGAACTTAGGGCCTCTCTGCCACCGGGAATCTCCGTCAAGCTCCTCCGGAGAGCACCCCCGCGTGACAAGATCCGCAACATTTTCCTCCCCAGGAATCCACCACCAGTCAGTTACGGGCCCAGCATTCTGAATCTCACCGACCCGGTTAGCGAAGAAGGTCTGGAACCCATAGCTCTCCCTCTGAATGGCCCCCAGCACTGTTTGGCTGTCCACAAAGTGGAACCACCTCTCCACCTCCACACGGCCCTGCTTCAGCACGTACTCCTTCAGCCGGGAAGCGAAGACAGCTCCGCAGATCTCCGCCCTGACTGCCTCGCCTCTCTGGTCCAGCGGAGCTAACTTGGCCTTGGACTCCACCAGCCGGGACTGTACTCCGCTTTCAGTCTCCCAGCGGAGATAAAGTACTGCCCCATAAGAGTCTATGCTCCCGTCAGAAAATGTTATTCCCCACGGTTTGCCCACCCAGCCGGGAGGAGTAATACTCCGAGGGAAAGTGACGGTGCTTAGCCTAGAGTACTCCTTAAAAAGTTCGATGGCCTTTCCACGGAGATCGTCAGACAGCGGCAAATCCCAGGTGTCTTTGGTTAGGGTCCCAGCCTCTTGAAAGGCTCTCCTAACTAAAATAACTCCCTTTTGTTTCAGTGGAGTTGCCAGACCAATGGGGTCATACAGTGCAGCTACCTGGCTCAGCAGCTCACGACGAGTGAGAGGATCCGGTGTCTTCATGTTGACGTCCTCCTCAGCGAGGTCTTCCTCTGAGCGCATCCCCTTCTTCCTCCTCGAAAAGTTGATGGCAACCATGATGAAGAGGCTGTCTTCGGCCACGTGATATCCAACTCCCAGGGCCTTGTTGTCTTCCTCCCGCAGCTGGTTAGGCAGAACAATAATCCCGGGACTGGCTGGCTCCGCTTTTCCCCTCCCACTCTGACCAGACCGCACCCACGGCTTGAGGTAGAAACCCCCGGTTGCGAGAATGGCGTCAACCCCCGTTAATATTTCACTTAGTCTCTGGGGGTTGTTGTGAGATATGAGAATATCATCCACATAAGCGTTCTCCACGATACTGCTCCGTTCGTCCACTTTGTCAGCAAACTGAGGCAGGTTGGCGGTCTCGCGCATGGCAACCTGAGCAATACAACCAGCCGGTTTGTCGCCCATGTTCACCCGCACCACTGCATAGTCCTCCAGAACGTCAGCGGGAGAATCCCTCCATAGGAACCGGTGCAAGTGTACTTCCCGGTCCTCCAGCCATACGGAATTGTACATTTTAGAAACATCTCCGATGGCAGCGTGCTCTCCCTCCCTGAAGCGGAGTAGCACTCCTCGAATAGGATTCAGCACGTCAGGGCCCTTCAGCAGTATGCTGTTCAAACTGACCCCTCTGAACTCCTGGCTACTGTCCCAGACTATTCTGACAGGCGTGGTGACAGAGTGTGGATTGGGTGCCATCAAATGGTTAACCCACCACACCGGTCCGTCCCAATTGTCCATCACAGCCTTTGACAGTTTCACTGCTGCCCCCCTTTTGACCATGTCGTGCACCTGACTCGCGTAGGCCTCCTTCCACTTAGGATCCCTCTCGAGGCGCTTTTCGGTCCTCAGAAACGCAGCCTCCACAGCTCTCCTATTGTTGGGCAGTGTAGCAGGGTCCTCTCTCCAGGGGTAGCTAGTGTCCCAGTGTGACTTGTCGCTATGAGCGTCACTCTGCTTGAATGTCAGCCCACTTCTGACGATTTCATGCTCTCTCTCGTCAGAAAGTGACATCTCCTTTCCCCCAGGAGCACACTTGCCACAGCGGCACCCCCCACACAGAGGATTGCAGGCAGCGCCGATACTGTCCCACTGCAACCACTTGATGACGTCCGCGTTGCTTGCTGCCGTGGTCTTGACTCCCACGCTGCTCTGCACTGGGCTGATTCGAAGGACTTCGACCCTCACAGCCTCTGCTCTCATTGTGCAGGCAGTGTGAGTCCTTGACTGACAGGAGGCCAACCCCACGCTCTCTGATAATCCAGGATGCACGCCACTGACAGTCTTTCCCAACGGCCCCTCCCATAGTACGAGATCACCGCACCTCATCAAACGCTGAGGTGCCAAACGACCCTCTCTGGCACTTATCAGCATGTCCACCTTCTGCGGGCGCCTCAACTCACCCGGCTTGACAGCTCCTGGGAAAAACTTTTCCAAACTTTTTGAGTCCACAGTGTAATCTATTCGAGCAATCTCCTCCAGCCCATAACAAACCATGTCGTGACTCTGCAAGGTCCCCTTCATGTCCACTTTGAGAGACACACTGTATTTCCTCGTGTCCACAGTTGTCTCCATCCCCCCCACACCATGCACCACCAGCGTGACAGGCTCACCCACAAGCCCGAGATCTGCTGCTGCCTGGTGTGTGAGGTAGTTAGTGTCAGAGGCGAGATCAATTAGGGCCCCCATCCAGTCCCCCCTCCTAGTCGTGACATCGACCAGCATCATGAGGACTGGATGCTGTTCACAGCTGTCCAATGCGTCCTCGCACACTGCTGCCGCTTTGTTTGTTATGGCCTTGTAAACACCCTTCAGCTGATCCGGTGTCAGGCCTAGCTCCGCAAGGGTGGCTTCCTGCTGAACGGTTGGACCCCGAGGCTCTCTTCCCTCCTCCCTCTGGACCCCTGCTCTCGCAGTATTTCCCTTTGCAGTGACCCCTCTTGCAGTGTCTCTAGGCACAGTGTCTCTGTTGGGGCGCGCTTTGAGGCATAAGAAGTAGTGATGATCCGGGGGATTATCCCCCCTCTTGCACTCTTCGTTGCGGCACAAAAAGTTCCTCTTACACGCTCCCTCGTGAAGATCCAGACATTTATAACAGGCTTTCACCTTCCTTGCATGGTTACGCCTGTCCGAAGCATTAGCCTCTCTAAAAGTCTTACAGCGGTACACTTGGCCTGCATGCCCCCTTTGTCCACACAAATCACAGGTGCCCTGTGCGGAGCTGCCATTAGAGTCACTCACCGTCGCTCTAGTGAATGACCGCTTCTCCTGCTGTCTGTCCCCCGCTCTGTCTCCCTGCTTGTCGCGGGAATGCGGGTCACCCGTCCTGGCGGTGCCTGGTTTCCTCGGCTGCAACTGTTCTCTCCGTAGTAAAACAGTTTTCTGGTCCGCCAAGAACTGCATAAGTTTATTGAACAAGTTCCCCTGATGGACCCCGTTGGCAGCCTCGCACTGGAAAAGTAGCCACCTGTCTAGCATATTGTCCGGTAATTTACTCTCCAGTGACGAGACCACGAGACGATTCCTCATAACGTCCTCACAGTTCAAATCTTCCAAGTCCATCAACGCACTTTCAATAGCGTCAATTAAAAGTAACGCCTCTTTCGGTTGATTATTACGCACGGAGGGCATGTCCTGTAACTCCATTACAATCTCGTTAGCAATTTGAGACACATTACCGTATCGACCGTCCAGCACTCGAAAAACGTCCTCCGAGCTTCTGTACCGCGCCAGTTTGAGCTCCCGTTTCACCGCGTCAGTGACACTATCCAGCAGGTGAAACAGGCGCAGGTCACGGGATCCAGTCGGTTCGGCCAGTCTCTGTAATGTGTCCCAATTCTCCCTCCAGCGGTAATACTCCCTTCTCACTCCACTAAACTTGGGCAGATTCAGCGGTGCTAGTGCAAACCGAGGCAACGGGGCAGCGCTCGTACCGTGCTGTGACGCAGCAGATGATCGCCACTTATCACCGCTGTCCGGCGGCTGTTTAGAGTCCCCAAAATCCGGCGGTAATCCGACCAACCTCCTCGCTGGCTTCGGTGATTTGCTGGCAAAAGGCACAAATTGAGAAATTAAGCTCCCATGCTGCAGTTGAGACGTGCTCCCCGGACCGCCTCCTGAGGCCCCGGATAAGTCCACTAACGCACCGTCGACGCTCCGTGCGTCGCCGCTGCTGCCTGCTGGTGCAGACTGAACCTCCGTGGCACTGATCCTTCTACTCGGATCCGGTACTGAGCCAACTGCAGCTAATGTACTCAATGTCCTACTTGTTTTGTCCTTATAGTCCATGCAAACGTTCCGCATACCAACTACCTCTAGATCGGGGGCGAAAGGGGAAAAGGCCGTCATAAATTCCACCAAATGTCCGTACCTATTATCCAAATCGTCCCGCATCGATCTCCGAGCTCCGGGGGTGAAGTTGTCCGCCGACGCTATGTCGCGCTCACACTCGTCAACAGCCTGCTTAACGCGATCCAGCCGATAATCAAACTGACTTGACAAGTGTATTTTCCACACAGCCTCCCTCAGCTGCTTGGCTGCCTCGTCCACCTTGTCGCCACTCTCTTTCAACCTCCCGTGCACCGCCGCTACTTCCCCTGTATTGTCCACTGTAGCATCAGGATCCTCCAGTGCTTCCACATAATCGCTACTAGCGTCCATTAAAATGTCAAAATCATCCTTAAGTGCCGTTATGTTAGTGGTCATTTCAAGCTCGGTCATCTTGTCTAGGCTAAGATTGACTTTCGTTAGCCGTCTGGACAAGGTTGCTTGCGCCACAGAGCGTCTCTTTTTTAGTCCAGCTAAAAGTACGTCCGCCATAACGGCAATGGGATGGTTAGCAGTTACAGGAAAAAAGGGAAAATAGTCTATAGGTGCCTCTCCTGGAGGAATTCAAAGCTAACAAAGTCTTATGGCGCCCCCTGCTGGTGTTAGGTCGGTGCCTCCTTACCGTCCCTAACTACTTCCGGGTCAGCGGCCAGTCGAACCTGCGTCACGTGATTCAATGTTCAGCTAGTTAGCCTTAGCACAGTGTCTAGCATAGCAACTTAGCTTTCCTCCAGCGCTAGTTAGCATGCACAGTCTAGTTTAGCAAAACAATCGGCTCATCGTCCGACAAAATCACACAGTCAATGCAGGAATCACACATTTCAAAAAGCACACATTTCTTTGATGATGATGATTTTGCTTTGGTGATTGTTGTCGTTGTCGGCCAGCCGAGCGCGTCCTCCTCTCGGACCGGGTCGCAGCAACGCGTAGTCAGCTCTTTCGGTGAAACAGCTGGCTCTCCCGCGCGTCCTCGACGCTGCTTGTCCGAGACGGAACCGAACTCCCTCCTTCCTCGTGGGGGTTGGTTTGGCGCCGAGCTGGGCAGGGTTGATGAGGTTTAGCCTCTCCCACGACGAGCCTCCGTCGACACGAGACCCACGACGTTGAGCTAGCCTAGCCACTCCTCACGTGAAAGGCTACTCCGATAATAACACCAATCTCCGTACTTTCCTCGTCGCACGGGCTGGCTGTTAAATAACTGTACCGATATCTAAAGCTCAACCTAACTTCAGATCCTCCCTTCGGTCCAGGGACGTACACACGTAGATAGATTTGATGCAAATCACTCGACAACAACAACACGAATACCAGTACTGTCTTTTGGTCATTTATTACTATAATAACACACACACATTCTCACATAAACACACATGGTTACCTAACTAAACTCTCACTTGTACAGTATTGCTACCTTCAGCCAGCCCTAGAAAATCTACGCACATTAGACCTCTATAAAATGGGTGCTAACGGTAACACGAGTTGTAGATGTGTTGTAGCAGCAGTAGTAGTTGTAGTAGGTTATTTAACTGGAAAAACACAAAATCACACGAAAGAAAATACCATTAATAATATGAAAACATGCATAAATAACTAACAACATATATGAGTACAATAAAAGAGTTTCTTCACACAGAATGATCATTTTCGTGCACAATTGCCTTACCAGCTCTCAATCTACGTGCGAACGCTCTCTCACGCTGCGATGGACTGAAACGTGCTGGTCAAAACAACTCTATGCGCACGCGCAAGAACACATGTGGAACTCTCGTACCAAAACACACATACGTTTCAATTAAATAAGGATGTTTCTCGTATCCTAAACTCAATGGAATAATTCCCATAAAAAAGTATCCCTGAGTTTACACATTCCCCCAGGGTCCAAAACCCCAAAGAACATATGTAAAGGCAGTAAACACGACAAACAAAGTATTTACAATAACAATCATGACGTCATAGCAGCGGAGAAGAAAAAGACCCCTTCTCTCCTCTAGAGGTCACTCGCTACCAGCTTAACCCGTGCATGCCGGTGAATGTTTGTAAACAATAGAATATATAATATGGTCGGAAAGACCCTATAAACTACACACTATGACTGCCAAGAATTGTGAACACCTTATATAGGGAATGTGAACAAAACAATTCTGTCCTGTGTCGTTGTAACTCTGTCCTGGGCCATTATGGTAGTTTCATTGGTACTTCACACATTGCTCACCATCAAATTAAATTCAAGGCATTTGCATTTGATTAGTTGGCTGGTGCTTTTCTTTATTTTGACCACAAATGAAGATACCAAAGTCTCTTTCCATCAAGATTGAGTTCTAATTAATTAAATGAACAGTGACAAATGTAAAAGATGACCTCACAGAACCAAGGCAACCCCAAAGGGAAGCACTTATGAATTTAAACATCATCAATGCCTCCATTAGAGGTAGTCTGAGTTTGTTTACATCAAGCCTTCTTGTTGTGTGCTTGTTATGTGTCAGTTAAAACTACCCCAACAAGCAGCACTTACTGAATTTAAAGGACAAGTCAGTGCTAAAGTTAAAGTAATAATAGTGACAGAATGCAATCTGAATGAGATTCTAACCGTCATGGTTGAGTTCTTGGTAGGTGCACTAGTCAATTAAAACTACCCCAACAAGTAGCACTTACTGAATTAAAAGGACAAGTCAGTGCTAAAGTTAAAGTAATAATAGTGACAAAGGATAGAAGATGACAATACAGAGCCAAGACAACCCCAAAGAGATGCACTTATGAATTTAAACATCATCACTGCCTCCATTTGAGGTAGTCTGAGCTTGTTTGCTTCCATTGAGAATGTGTTCTTTGTATGTGCACGAGTCAATACAAAACTACTCTTCTATGCTAAATGAGTTAAATTGAGTTTAATTCCATCAAACATGACTTATTATGTGCACTGGTCAATTACAACTACCCCAACAAGTAGCACTTACTGAATTAAAAGGACAAGTCAGTGCTAAAGTTAAAGTAATAATAGTGACAAAAGTTTAAACATTCTACTTTCCCAAGAATGATCTCTTACCTACTGCTCTGTCTGGTGTCCTCCTTCAGCTAGTAGGTATGCTATGACTGCCAAGAATTGTGAACACCTTATATAGGGAATGTGAACAAAACAATTCTGTCCTGTGTCGTTGTAACTCTGTCCTGGGCCATTATGGTAGTTTCATTGGTACTTCACACATTGCTCACCATCAAATTAAATTCAAGGCATTTGCATTTGATTAGTTGGCTGGTGCTTTTCTTTATTTTGACCACAAATGAAGATACCAAAGTCTCTTTCCATCAAGATTGAGTTCTAATTAATTAAATAAACAGTGACAAATGTAAACGATGACCTCACAGAACCAAGGCAACCCCAAAGGGAAGCACTTATGAATTTAAACATCATCAATGCCTCCATTAGAGGTAGTCTGAGTTTGTTTACATCAAGCCTTCTTGTTGTGTGCTTGTTATGTGTCAGTTAAAACTACCCCAACAAGCAGCACTTACTGAATTTAAAGGACAAGTCAGTGCTAAAGTTAAAGTCATAATAGTGACAGAATGCAATCTGAATGAGATTCTAACCGTCATGGTTGAGTTCTTGGTAGGTGCACTGGTCAATTACAACTACCCCAACAAGTAGCACTTACTGAATTAAAAGGACAAGTCAGTGCTAAAGTTAAAGTAATAATAGTGACAAAAGTTTAAACATTCTACTTTCCCAAGAATGATCTCTTACCTACTGCTCTGTCTGGTGTCCTCCTTCAGCTAGTAGGTATGCTATGACTGCCAAGAATTGTGAACACCTTATATAGGGAATGTGAACAAAACAATTCTGTCCTGTGTCGTTGTAACTCTGTCCTGGGCCATTATGGTAGTTTCATTGGTACTTCACACATTGCTCACCATCAAATTAAAATCAAGGCATTTGCATTTGATTAGTTGGCTGGTGCTTTTCTTTATTTTGACCACAAATGAAGATACCAAAGTCTCTTTCCATCAAGATTGAGTTCTAATTAATTAAATGAACAGTGACAAATGTAAAAGATGACCTCACAGAACCAAGGCAACCCCAAAGGGAAGCACTTATGAATTTAAACATCATCAATGCCTCCATTAGAGGTAGTCTGAGTTTGTTTACATCAAGCCTTCTTTTTGTGTGCTTGTTATGTGTCAGTTAAAACTACCCCAACAAGCAGCACTTACTGAATTTAAAGGACAAGTCAGTGCTAAAGTTAAAGTAATAATAGTGACAGAATGCAATCTGAATGAGATTCTAACCGTCATGGTTGAGTTCTTGGTAGGTGCACTAGTCAATTAAAACTACCCCAACAAGTAGCACTTTAGTATTTTAAATCAATACACAGTATGATTTGCAAATTTGTATGGAAAAACAAGCGCCCTAGGCTTAAATTGGAGAAATTACAGGCACCAGTGATATAAGGGGGATTAGGTCTTCCCAATGTAATGTATTACCACTAAGAAGAAATAAGAAATGATCATAATTCAACTTTTCTTGATTTGGAGGCTGTTCGCTGTGGATCAGCTCTATCTGAGATACCATTTATAAATGGAGCTATTGCACTTCCTGGGATAACAGAAAACTTTATTGTGAGAAACACTCTTTAATCTTGGAATCAGATACGAAAGCATTTTGGTATTACGAATCAATATTCTGTTTTTGCAATCCTGATTTCCCTCAATCATGTTCAGATGTTGGGTTCAGAGTTTGGAAAGATGCTGGTATTTCTAAGATAAAAGATCTATTGTTGGGTAGTACTGTACCTTGAAATCCTTTGCCCAATTTAAGACTGAATTTAATTTGCCCCAAGCACATTTCTTTAGATATTTACAATTTAGGAGCTATATCCAATCAGTACCACAATATAAAAGGGAAATGAGAGTGAATAATCTGGAAAAGATATTAATGAAAGCCTCTTCTTTAATGAAGACAGTCATAAGTTACATTATACTATCAAATGTTTATTAACACCCCTAATTTTAGTAGTAGAGCATTTTACGCAGAGGATTTTGGGTGCCAGCTGGATGATAAAAAGTGGAAAATAATCTTATTAAGTGCAAAGAAAATCTCCAATAGTACTTATGAAACACAATATAAGATCATCCACAGGTTACATGTAACTCCAGCCATACGTAGGAAATATGATCCTACGTGTACCGGTGTTTCAATTTTTAACGAGACCAGATCAGACTGAGACCGCGTCTACTGTCGTCCTAGTAACAGCAGATGTTGTCCCACGGTGAAAGAACGCGTAGCTGTCCTCGTCAATGCCTGTTTTTTATTTCATATCACAATGCCAACACATACCGATCTGATTCTTGTTTGGATGAAGAAACGTCAGACAGACGAACACTCGCGTTGCGTTGTGGACGGTTCTCCGTTGGTTTTGTTGTTGTTGAGAAACAGGAAGACAATCACCTCCTGTGTCAGTCTCTCTAATAATAGATTTACACGTTTAATAAATGCAACTATTTGCCATTGGAGTCGGAGTCAACATGTGTAAGGTACAATCACTATTCAGCCCATTCAAAGCGTGCAAATAAACGCATCAATTAATTAATTAATAAATAAATGTTCATTCCCTCCTGGGATTCGAACTCTTCCCAATATCAGCATAATTACAACAGACAGGCGCTTACTCCGGTGCGCCATTCTTATCACGACAAATGTGTACCGTAAACAATTTATAGAGTATACAACCAGCCATTAAAAAACAAAATAGTCATGGTCACTAGATTAATTTGAGACCTCAGTCGCCACACTGATTTCATTGTACTGCTCTCTAACACGGCTGTTTACTACAGATTTGTTTCTCAAATCTATCACCATCACCATCATCATCATCATCTATTATTCATTATGTTAGAGGCTACTTAGAAATAGTCATTAGAAGACAACCACTTCTTCCTGTGACAATCTCTAACAATACATTTTAGAAATGCAGCTATTCGCCATTGGAGTTGGAGTCAACATGTGTAAGGAAGACAATCACTATTCAGCCCATTCAAAGCGTGCAAATAAACGCATCAATGAATGAATGAATTAATTAATACATATATAAATAAACGTTCATTCCCTCCTGGGATTCGAGCTCTTCCCAAGATCAGCACAATTACACCAGACAGGCACTTACTCCGGTGCGCCATTCTTCTCACGACAAATGTGTACCGTAAACAACTCATAGAGTATACAACCAGCCATTAAAAAACTAAATAGTCATGGTCACTAGATTAATTTGAGACCTCAGTCGCCACACTGATTTCATTGTACTGCTCTCTAACACGGCTGTTTACTACAGATTTGTTTCTCAAATCTATCACCACCACCACCACCACCACCACCACCACCATCATCATCTATTATTCTTATTCATTATGTTACAGACCAGGAGACCTGGTTCTGCCAGACCCAGAAGGAACAAATTCGTAGTAGGCAACACACCTACAAACCACTTTATAAGTTAAAAGTATGAACCATTTTAGGCATTGTGTGTGTGTGTGTGTGTGTGTGTGTGTGTGTGTGTGTGTGTGTGTGTGTGTGTGTGTGTGTGTGTGTGTGTAGCATTTTGTGTCTAGGGGTATTTGCAAGAGCCAAGCCTTTGCTCAGTTATCTCATTAGAACTAGTAACCATGACAACCAGTAACCTTAGAGTAGTTCTCACACTTTCAGATGATATCTGCTATTTGACAATGGGTATACAATGGGTTTGTATTGGATATTCCTAATATCTAAATACTTAATCAAGCAACGTAAAAAGGTCTGGGGTGCTCACACAATTCTGAGTAGATTAAGAAATAAATGGGCCAAACATGTTTGAAAGTGAAATATCCCTTTAACATGGTGTCAGAAATTTTGGAGGGGCAGGTGTGCTGATTGTTTGCTCAATTAACAAACATATAAAAGGTGGAACAACTGTGTTGGGAGTTGGAGCGATTATAACTATATAGAGTTATTGAGAGAGATAGTGAGAAACTATAGAGAGAGATAGACATTTGTGACTGAGTCATGGACCCACGAATGTTTTCCGAAATCCTCAATTTCAAGAGGAATTCAACCTTCCCAGAAGGTTTCACAAAGCATCAGAGGTATAACCTGAAGAGAAAGGCCAACCAGTATGTCCTTAAGGGTATGTATTCTGTTACACTATCAATCTTTATTTAAAGTACTTTGTTCATTAACCTTTTAAAATTATTTGAAAAAACATGGTCTCCTCACACATTAGAAGGACAATATAAGTCACCAGGACCAAGAATTGGTGTTTTTGATTAATCCATCATGGTTAAAATGTAGTTTGAAGTTATAATGGGTTTGTATAGGAAGGGGGCGTGTGTGATAAAATGAATATCAAATATCTAAATACTGAATCAAGCAAGAGTCGACGATAAAATGTCACTTTAAGAGTAGATTGAACATTTTCACATTTATTTGTACTAGATGGCATCCTTCTATACTTATGCACCAGAAGCAAGAAGCAGGAGCCCCATTTCGCTAAGGTAAATGTGTTTCATGCTTACTTTTGGTGCTCAAACACTTGAATTTCCCCATGGGAATCAAAAGAGGAATCTAAGTATCTGTCTATCTCATCTCTCTATATGCTATCTATGTATGTAGGTGGTGGAGTCGGCTGCTGAGGCGGCGTCTGTATTCCGGGAATTCCATGCCAGTAGTATCGGTGGTCACTGTGGTGTGGAGAAAACACACCACGCAGTGATCCACCGATACTACTGGCCTGGAATGGAGGCGGACATCCGCAAATGGGTAAGTTGGAAGGGTCAAGGGTCCTCCAAATGTGTATATATCATTTGTACATGCAGGCCTATTTATGCAGGGCCTACTTAGGAAAACAATGGCAAATTGAAGCATTAACTAAATGCACACACTCATGTGATTGTATATCCCCTTCACTTACTGTTTGTGCTTGACCAAAGGCCTGTGATATAAATTAATGTGCATATCATTTGACTTAAGATCAAGGAGTGTCCTGGGTGCCAGAAGAAGGCGGGTTGCTTGAAGGACAAAGCTCAGTATGAACCCATCACAGTGAGTGTTTTGCAACTGAAAATCCCATGCATCTAAATGTGCAAAGATAGGCTACCAGCAATCATACAGATGTCTAATTGGTTTCTTTTTTAATCACCTTTTTATCAGGTAAAGGAGCCATTTGAGCTTGTAGGCATCGACCTAATGAAACTCAAAAGGACACAAGATGGCAACGAGTATGTCTGTGTGATGGTGGACTACTTCACAAAATGGACAGAGGCCTACCCACTGCAAACCAAGCATGCAGGGGAGGTCTCCAAATGCATTGTGGATTTTGTGTACAAGCATGGGGCCCCGCAAAGGCTACTTTCTGACCAAGGTTCGGAATTCCGAAACCAGGTACAACACTCATCAAACATTACAAATTATATTGTTATTTAATTATTTATGTTGGGGATCGTACCATTGATCTGAATTGTGTTCATTTAATTGTTTTTATTATTATTGTTTCCATTTAAAAACAATTCTTAATTGCTTTTATACTTTTATGGAATGTAGCACTTTGAGATTTGTGTCAAATTGTGTTCCAAATCTATTATTAATGGAATTTATAGGTGAATTCTCTGCTCTGTGAGGAGCTCGAGATCGAAAGGAGTTTTTCAGCGCCCTACCACCCGCAGACGAACGGCCTGGTAGAGAAAATGAACGGGACCATCCAGAAGTAAGTTGCATAATGCCAAATTGGCAGATACACCTACAGTACACAACATGAATGCTGTAGACTACATTAAATGCATCTGAATGTCTGCTATGTTATGTAATGTGAACATTTTCAGGTCGCTGAAAGCCCTTTGTTTGGATCATCCAAATCAGTGGGACAAGTACCTGCCAGCGGCCTTGTTTGCGCTGAGGACCAAAAAACATCTGACAACTCAATACACGCCCTTTTATCTGCTGTATGGGCGGGAGGCACGGTATCCATCCGAAGTCCATTTGGATTATGATGTAAGTGGATCCATTTGTTGGGGGGGGGCAGTAAATTAGTAGCAGAGCACCAAATGAGTTTAACCCCCTTTATACATTGGCTATTTGAAAATAGCCAATCTACAGTCTCACAACGCAGAGCGACACGATGTGAGCTTGTAGATCTGCTATTTCCCAAAATGTATGCCAAATGCATATTGATTTGGGGGTCCTTGACATGAATATATGAAATTGAAAACACTACTGTCAATAACCCCACCTGGTGTTTTTGTACCTTAGGTGACACCAGAAGATATGGAGTCATACTGTGGGTCGGAGGAGGTCTGTGAGGGGCTGAACAAGCAGACACCAGTGTACGAGGCTGTGCAGGGCAATGTCCTCAAACAGCAGGACAAGGTCAGGAAGAGGAAGCTGGAGCAGGGCTGGGATGACAAGTTCACAGTCAGGGATGTGGTGTTAAAGAAGAACATCAGAGAAGAGCAGAGGAAGGGAGGCAAGCTGGCCCCAGAGATGCTGGGACCCTATACCATCACCGAGATAAAGGGGAAAGCGGTGTACTTGGTTGGGGACCGAAATCAGAAGCTTATTGCTAATTTGGACCAGCTGAAACGCTACATCGAGCCAGAGGAGAGGATTCCAGCGAAGCTTTTAAAGCTAGCTGGAACCTTTCCTTTGGCTCGCCCCCCTCCACCACTTACCCCTTTACCTCATCCTCCTGCTCTTCTCCACCCTCCCCAACTGTCACCCAGTCCCTCCAGCCCTCTTCTTGGCCGCCCTGCACAGCCATCATGCAGCCCCTCCGGGCCTCCTCCTGCCCTCCACCACCCACCACCATCCTCGGGCCCCTCCACTGGCTCCCCACCTGCCAGAGGAGGGAGATCAGCAGAGGACCAGGTCACTGGTAAATCCCATTCACTAATGTGACATGAAGAATAATAATGCCATGTACATGTAATAATACATGTACATGTAATAATAGTACATGTAATAATGCCATGTACAATTTTTAATGACTGAAATGTTCTGAATTTCCACTTCTCCAAGCTATATGGAAGGGCCACACGGGGGAAATTTTGTGGGCCAAATTTGGCCCATTTAAAATTCTGACCCTTGACGTCCAGAGCCTGGCGCCAGGGGAGACATTGACCAGCGAAGTAAGTCTAGTTTTGTGAGCAAGTGTTCTCATTGATATTAAAGTGATTTTTAATTGTATTTATTTTTGTGTGTAGATAGTCAATGCGTACCTCACGTGGGTCGCCCAAAAGGCCACAACGAGGGTGACAGTTTTGCCAGTGGAGGAGATGAACAGAATATGGGACGGTTTAACCAGGGGGGTTAAAAAAGTAAGGATAATAGTTACTTTTAAAAGTGTTGGTTACAGTCGCACCATGTTAACAAATTAAATGATCACTTCACTTGCAGATTGATGTCTTGGAATGGGACATCATTATGGGGGCAGTGTGTAAGAATGGCCACTACACACTAGTAGTAAGTTAACTTTAATCAATGCAAATTATGCAACTATATTTACAACTAAGCTTTTGAAGTATATATTAAAGTATTCTATCTGCCAAAGGTTATGTATCCACATGACCTCAAGTGTCTGTTTGTGGACCCACTCACTGCCACCCCAAGACAAGTGGAGATGTGTCAAAATAGTACAAGGCAAGTAAATCATAGATTTATTGTGCTTCATTGCAAGTATGTTCAATGGCTTCTGATACACAAGTAACCAACGGTTTCGTTTTTTCTTCAGAGCTTATATGCGGAGGATGAGGGGCACAATCTCTCGCTGGACCTGTGAGACTGTCCCTCATCCCCGCCAAACGGATGCAACATCATGTGGGGTGTTTGTGTGCAAAGTGAGATAATATAGCCTAGAATATCTATCCTAGTAACAATTTAATACATTCTAAAAGAACACTGTTAACACTAACCTGTATTTTAAGATTGCAGAGATGCTGGTCCTAGCCACTGCTGGGGTGGAGCAGGGCCTGCTAGCAAACATCGACCTGGTACGCCAAAGTATTGCCAGACGACTTTTGGAGGACTCTGGTAGGCTTCAATCAAATGTTTATCAGCCTCACCCAGACCAAAAAATTGGACTTCACTGAACTCAAAAATATGTTTTCATAGATGACCAGACACTTCTCTGTCGCT
The DNA here is from genome assembly GCF_963280865.1 of Gymnoscopelus braueri. NCBI lineage: Eukaryota > Metazoa > Chordata > Actinopteri > Myctophiformes > Myctophidae > Gymnoscopelus > Gymnoscopelus braueri. Next base: position 2,120,731 of record NC_137620.1, on the reverse strand, counting down.
CCTGTGGGGAGGTGAGCGCTGGGACAGGAAGGTCCGCCGCATCCGTGGATGCTTGGGTACGAAACCTTTAAAGTTTTTTACATGGAGAGCACATTCTTTCTGTAACTAACTAAATAAATAAATGAATAACATTGTATCCATCTTCTTTCAGATTGAATGCTCATCATGTGCATTGTGGTTCCACTGGGTGTGTGTAGGCAGGCCTAACACCAGTGAGGACTACTTCTGCCCAGCCTGCACATAACCCAGTGGAATCACAATGCACATCTCTCTAGGTCGTCCTCAGACGAGCCCTCCATCGTTGCTTCCAGTCATCCCGACTCTCCATACATCTGGCCAGCTCATTGGTGCTATGGGCTCCTGCATCCTTCTTGAGCGTGTCCACATATGTTGGTGTGGGGCGTCCTCTTGACCGGTGCCCATGTGTTGGTTCCCACAGCACCAGTTTGCTGGCTGGCAGCTCTCGGTGCCTTTGGCAGTGTCCTGCTAGTCTCATTCTCCTTACAGCAATCTTCTCGCTCACCCTTGGTATTCCCTCATACAGGATTATGTTGGTAACATGCGCACTCTTGCTGATGTTAAGCACCGCACGCAGCATCCTGGTGTAGCACCCGTCCAGGGACTTCTCAAGGGCTGGTTTCAGGGTCCAGCATTCACTGCCATAGAGAAGAACGGACTCTACTGTCGCGTAGAAGAAGCTGAGTTTGATTTGGCGGGGGAGATTGGAGTTCCATACACTGGTCATGCCATTCAGGGCCCTCCATGCAAGTGCCTTCCTCACTTTAAGATCTTGCTCAGTTGAGTTGACCCATGAGCCCAGGTATTTGAAGTCCTTGACTTCTTTCAGCACAGTGCCTCCTGAGAGGTTGATGTTCTGGTGGAACGTTGTAGGTGAGGACCTCAGTTTTCTTGTCGTTTAGCCTGAGGCCGACCTTGGCGCACTCTAGCTCTACCCTGTTCAGTAGTTCTTGTGCTTGTTCCACGTTGTCAGAGAGCAAACTGATGTCATCCGCATAGTCAAGGTCTGTGAGGACCACTGCGGGGTGTCGCCTTGACTTCCTTGGCGTTAGTGTGAAGCCAAGTTCCTGCTCTCGTAAATGGATCTCCTCATACTGTGTGATGCCAGGATGGATCATCATCACTTTTTTATTTATTTTTTCATCAAGAGGCATTTTTTCCCCTTCATTGTTACAGTGAAGATGGACAGGAAAGACATGCAGCAAAGGTCGTTGGGTTGGAACCCGCGTGCGGTCAGGCTGCATTAGAGCCAATGGTCTGCGCCTGGACTGCTCGGCCAGCTGGGAACTCTTTATGATTTTGTTTTGGAATCCTGTATGAGCAGCGTAGTTGTTTTTTTTGCCCCAAAAAAGATGACCTGTCTTGCTGCTCTTGACCTAGTCTGGATGCAGACTTCTGCAAAGGTTAAATTGCAATTTAGATGGCATGCTATTTAGACAGAGGCTTATCACAGGTCTACAGCCAAAGGGTACCGTCATGTCTCGAACCACTGTCCGGCGCAAGCTTCACAATGCCACACTGCTGATGAAGGAGGAGGTGAAGGACGCAATGAGGAAGACTTCATACGTAGCCACAACAACAGACTGCTGGTCTGCAAGGAGGAGGAGCTTTATTGGCGTTACTGCACATTGGCTGGATCCTAGTAGCTTTAAGAGGTATTCTGCTGCTCTTGCATGCAGGCAGTTGAAGGGCTCGCACACCTTTGATGTCTTGGCAGGTGCGTTGAATGACATACATTTGGAATATGAAATCCGTGAGAAGATGTCAGAACCACAACGGACAATGGCTCAAACTTCATAAAGGCATTCCGTGTGTTTGGTGAAGAAACTGAAGATGCAAACAACAATGCTGCTGAGGAGACAGCTGATGAAGAAGATGCAACTGATGACCCTGAGAATGAGGAGGTGGTGGACTTCATTAACGTTGATGCCATTATGGCTGAAGATGATGGTCTCCAGTACCAACTCCCGAAGTATCATCGGTGCGCTTGTCATTTACTAAATCTAGTGTCTTCAGTGGATGCCACTAATGCAAACAAGACTCCTATCTACAAGACGCTGTCGAGGTCCACCTTCGCCAAATCTCAGGCTCTCTGGAACAAGACATCAAGGTCCCATACTGCTGCAGAGGTCGTACAAAAGCATTGCAAACTTCAGCTGGTGCAACCTAATGCCACAAGATGGAACTCCTTTTACATGGCTGTGGAGCGGATCCTGAGGATCATCAAAGAACAAGGAGAGGAGGCTGTGAGATCCGTCTGTTCTGCATTAGATCTTCCAATGTAAGTAGTTAATGTTTGTATTTTTAATTACCCGCAGATATACTTACCGTACTATTACCCTGCTGAACCTGTAGAAAAAAATATCCTAGTTACCTTTTATAAAGAAAGTAATGGTTACATTTATTAAATGATAAATAGTCTGCATAGTATCTATCCAATAAGCATATTTTGTGTGTGTGTGTGTGTGTGTGTGTGTGTGTTAGGTACAGTCCAGCTGAAATCGCCTTTTTGGGTGAATATGCCAACACCATGGCTCCAGTTGCGAAGGCGCTGGACATACTGCAGGGAGAAGAGAACATTCACCTCGGATGGCTCCTCCCTACAATCACCAGTCTCATCGCCAAGCTTCAGAAACTCAGAGCGTCGCTGAAATACTGCAAGCCGCTGATTGATGCCCTCCTAGGCGGGGTGAATAAACGATTTGGGGAAATGATGTCTGACCCAGAGCTGATCGCTGCAGCTATTCTTCACCCAAAGTTCAAACCATCCTGGACCACTGATGTCCTCAAACTAGGTGAGAAAACATCACTTCTTTGGTCAGGTTCTCATTTTAACTTTTTTAAAACACTAAAGTTATAATTGATATCAGATTTTTAGGGTTAATGATTAAAAAATCCTGAAAACAGCCAATGCAACCATAAAATGGGATAATGATGATGATGATGATAATGATAATTGTTTCATTTTTCATTTAGGCCTCGGATACATCAAGGAACATCTTCCGGACTATGATGAACCTCTTCAGCAGCCGAATGACTCCTCAAGCACTTCCGATGAAGATGATTTCTTTTCCGGTAATAAGCATGTACACACCCAGGAAACCACCAAGCAACTGGATACATACCTGGCATGTACAGCTGGAGGTATGGACATTTTCACATCTTGCCCAGCTGTAGCCAAACTGTCGCTCAAGTTAAACACAGCACTACCCGCCTCTGCTGCCTGTGAAAGGCTATTCAGTGCAGCTGGATTGCTCTTCAGCCCAAGACGGGGAAGACTTCATTCACAGAACTTTGAAAACCAGCTGCTACTGAAGTTGAATAAGGCCTTCTTCAAGTTTTAATAGTTTGAACAGGCTGACAATTGTCTCAACTGAGACCTCTTTCACTTAATTTGACAGTAAAAGTCCAAGTGCACTTAAAAAAAAAAAAAAAAAACAGAAAGCACTACTTTGACCTTCAGAAACTTGAGTTGACACTACATCTGGCTCAAAGCCTTTGCTTGTTTTTATTTCATTTATTTTATTGAGTTTGTCTTGCTGAAAGCAGTATTGTTGAGCCAGTTATAAAGGTAGATTAATCAGTAGAGTACATCCGGTGTCACTGTATTTTCTCTCTGGTGTTATGTCTTTCCATACTACAGACAGACAAACTGCATTTCCTCTCTGGTGGTGTTATGTCTTTCCATACTAGAGACAGACAGACACTGTATTCCTCTCTGGTGTTATGCCTTTCCATACTACAGACAGACAGGTCAGATATTGTTGTGGTACTGTACTGTATATGCTGTTCTTGTGGAGTGGTTTCAACCATTGAGTTCTTGAAAGCAGAGATGTAGTTTGTTTAGGAATTTCTTCACTGCTCCTCTCAGTGAAGGAGAGAACATGCCCTGCCTAATGTCTGTGCGCCACTGAAAGCCTACTGTAGGTGCAAATGATGGCTTTACAATGTCCATTTGTGTGGACAATGTTATAAAAAATGTTTCATTTAAACTGTTAAGGGACCACCTGCAGATACATGCAGGCTTGTCACACAGCTCATTCTAGTATCGCACTAGTTTGTGATGAGTCCCATTTCCTCCAATATAAAGCCTTGCCCTTGTGTTCTAAAAATGAGTGTACTGTGCGGGGGGTGTTTAATAAAACATGAAAATGACAACCTTTTCGAACCCATTAATTTCAATTCTATGTTTTTATAGGCATTTCTGCATGCTTTGTATAACGTAGTGGTTCTACAAGCAAGCACATCAGTGCAGGTGGTTTCAGAGTGACTTATCTGAAACGAGTTACAAGGTCTTATAAATTAATTGTGAAAAAATTACAGCAATTCATTGATGTGAAAAATAAGATATTTACTTTTACTTAAGTATTTTACTTAAGTGTTTTTAAAAGCATGTACTCTTGATTACTTAAGTACATTTAAAAGCAAGCACTTTTTTACTCTTACTGCTTTTACTTGTAGTGGAGTAAATTTAACCAGGGAGTAGCTGTACTCTTACTCAAGTACTGGGGTCGAGTACTCTGTCCACCTCTGGGCCTACTTAACTATCCTGAGGTGATCAGGAGCAATCAGACAATTTGCCAGTTTGTGCCCGTTTGGGACTATTTGTTACACTAGAAGAGACGATAAAGCCACAAATTTCACTCTTGTGTACCATGTATGAGATGTGACAAATAAAAAAACTTTACAAGACTTTTAAATCATGTGGTTGGCTGATTTACTATGCCTCTTTCTTTGCTCTTTGTGTAAATGGTATGGGGGTGTTTCTCCTTGAGGGTGCCATGTTGTACAGACTGAGAGAGATTTTAGGGGTGTTAGAAATCAGTGTGGTGACTGAGGTCTCAACTTAATCTAGTTTTAATGGCTGGTTTTATAGTCTATGATTTGTTTATGATTATGAGTCAGAGTGGGTGGACTGGCGCACAAGAGTAGGCTATGCCCCAGACTGTTGGATTTCTGCTGACATTGGGAGGAGTTTGAATCCCATGAGAGGCTAACATTTATTTATTTGTGACGGTTTAAATGGCCTGAATAGTTAATGTAGGCTACATGACGCATGTTTAATCCACTGGCGAAATGTTGCATTTCTTAAATGTATTGTTAGAGACTGTCACAGGAAGAAGTGGTTGTCTTCTAATGACTATTTCTAAGTAGCCTCTAACATAATGACAAATCTGTAGTAAACAGCCGTGTTAGAGAGCAGTACAATGAAATCAGTGTGGTGACTGAGGTCTCAAATTAATCTAGTGACCATGACTATTTAGTTTTTTAATGGCTGGTTGTATATTCTATGAGTTGTTTACGGTACACATTTGTCGTGAGAAGAATGGCGCACCGGAGTAAGTGCCTGTCTGGTGTAATTGTGCTGATCTTGGGAAGAGCTCGAATCCCAGGAGGGAATGAACATTTATTTATATATTAATTAATTAATTAATTCATTGATGCGTTTATTTGCACGCTTTGAATGGGCTGAATAGTGATTGACTTCCTTACACATGTTGACTCCAACGGCGAATAGCTGCATTTCTAAAATGTATTGTTAGAGATTGTCACAGGAAGAAGTGGTTGTCTTCTAATGACTATTTCTAAGTAGCCTCTAACATAATGAATAATAGATGATGATGATGATGATGGTGATGGTGATAGATTTGAGAAACAAATCTGTAGTAAACAGCCGTGTTAGAGAGCAGTACAATGAAATCAGTGTGGCGACTGAGGTCTCAAATTAATCTAGTGACCATGACTATTTAGTTTTTTAATGGCTGGTTGTATACTCTATGAGTTGTTTACGGTACACATTTGTCGTGAGAAGAATGGCGCACCGGAGTAAGTGCCTGTCTGGTGTATTTGTGCTGATTTTGGGAAGAGCTCGAATCCCAGGAGGGAATGAACGTTTATTTATATATGTATTAATTAATTAATTAATTCATTGATGCGTTTATTTGCACGCTTTGAATGGGCTGAATAGTGATTGTCTTCCTTACACATGTTGACTCCAACGGCGAATAGCTGCATTTCTAAAATGTATTGTTAGAGATTGTCACAGGAAGAAGTGGTTGTCTTCTAATGACTATTTCTAAGTAGCCTCTAACATAATGAATAATAGATGATGATGATGATGGTGATGGTGATGGTGATAGATTTGAGAAACAAATCTGTAGTAAACAGCCGTGTTAGAGAGCAGTACAATGAAATCAGTGTGGCGACTGAGGTCTCAAGTTAATCTAGTGACCATGACTATTTTGTTTTTTAATGGCTGGTTGTATACTCTATAAATTGTTTACGGTACACATTTGTCGTGAGAAGAATGGCGCACCGGAGTAAGCGTCTGTCTGGTGTAATTATGCTGATGTTGGGAAGAGTTCGAATCCCAGGAGGGAATGAACATTTATTTATTAATTAATTCATTGATGCGTTTATTTGCACGCTTTGAATGGGCTGAATAGTGATTGTACCTTACACATGTTGACTCCGACTCCAATGGCAAATAGTTGCATTTATTAAACGTGTAAATCTATTATTAGAGAGACTGACACAGGAAGTGATTGTCTTCCTGTTTCTCAACAACAACAAAACCAACGGAGAACCGTCCACAACGCAACGTGAGTGTTCATCTGTCTGACGTTTCTTCATCCAAACAAGAATCAGATCGGTATGTTTTGGCATTGTGATATAAAAGAAATAACAAAATACAGGCATTGACGAGGACAGCTACGCTTTCTTTCACCGTAGACAACATCTGCTGTTACTAGGACAACAGTAGACGCGGTCTCAGGTTGATCTGGTCCCGTCTTAATCTTTGTCACCGGGCAATGTGTGAAATTTAAAAACAGTATTGGTACATACTGTCATCTGATGTGGTTTTGTCCCAAAATTGTGAATTTCTGGTTAATTGTTCAAAGGGAGATAATGAAAGTTTTTGGGATACAGATACACCTAAACCCAATGAACTGTATACTGGGGTTGGATTCAGATTACGAAAGCGGGTAAGGTTACATTTTACTTAAGCTTTGAATGCCGCACAGCTTTCAATTTAGCAAAAAATGGTTAGATGAGGATCCCCCTGATATAAAATTATGGTGTGAGAAAATTATGTCCATATTACCAATGGAGAGGTTATCACATGTATTAAGAGGCACTCTTGCTGACTTTGTTGGAGACTGGTCACCAATTGCAAGGTTTTTGAAAGAGTGGAATGGAAAAGAGTAATTTGTATGGGAGTGACCAATAGAGAAGTCTAACTGTATTAAATGAGTAAACACGATTACTATTAATTCTAACTTTATTATAATTTTCGTTTAATTGTTGGTTGCTGGCTTGTTGTTGATTCTGTCTTGTTTTTATTTATTTATTTTTTATTTATTTTCTTTCTGAGTATGTTGCCTTATGTGTCTAGTGTTGTGCACTTAAGTGTTAAAAAAACAATAAAAACATTGAAAGAGAACCTAAAAAGATCTCCGGTTATACAATGTTATTGTGTGCTACTGAGACTAACTAAACGTACATGAATTATTTGAACCAAGCTATAAAAAACATTTTCTACACACGCATGTTGCACACCCAGAGCAGATCATGCCTTTGCTCTGCAAGTCAAATTAACGTTCACCTGAAAGAACAGGGAAGACAAGCTAGGAGGAAACTGAAATGTTTAACTGGTTCAGACAAATGAATTATTCAAGTTGTCTTTGTATATTGATTTCTTTATATTGGGGACAGTAGAACATCTCAGGTGGTCTTTTTGTTGGGGTGAGTGGTGTCAGGGTACACAGTAGGACCCAAAAGCAAAACTTGAGGCAAGCGGGATCAAATCAAAGTACTTATTTACCAGACAGGCAGGTTAACACAGGTAAGTATGGCAAACTGCCGAGTAGACCCTCCTCCTGCTCGAGACAACTGACCAGCAAGACTAAAATCCAAACACAGCTTAAATAGACACAGGCATAACAGGACACAGGTGAACTCAACTGACAATCAACACTGGGATAGGCTGGGGGACCAAGAGGACACAGGTGGAAACACTGACAAAATCACAAGACTGGTTAGACAAGTTAAACAGTAACTAGGCAGACAGGAAACACTGGGAACAACACTACAAAATAAGATACACAAAACCAAGGAAACAACAGAGTAACAGAAAACCAAAACCAAACAGAACAGGAATACATGACAAATGAACAACAGAACAAGTCCTCATAAGTCCAAAACCTAATAAGGGCAGTCAAGGTCCAAGGGCAGAGGAGCAGAGCGTGACAAGTGGGTTACTGGGGTAACATCTCAGGTGTTGTGCCCCGGGCTGTTAGTGGTAGAGGGGAACATCCTTGGCTGTGTCTGTTATGTATTGTGTTCATAATTTAGTTAGTATGTCAAAGGGAATTATTGTGTTAGGGTAAATGTGTCATGAAGTTAATTTGTTTGTGTGTGTTGTAATCAATGTGTATGTGTCACATCCAGGGTTTACGTTATCCGTTTTTTACTGGCCATTGACCGATACAATGTTTAATTGGCCGTTAATATAAACATCACCAGCCACCGTGGCCGATTGTGAAAATGCTGTTACTCTTATTAACTCTTTGACTGCCAGAGTATTTTCATAAAGTACTCCCCCAGTGCCAGCAATTTTCGTGTTTTTTTATTTTTATATTTTGAATTTTTCTCATGAAAATAATTTAAGGGGACATAATGTAAAGACCCAGCACAAATCCGCCACTAGAGTGCAGCACATGACTGCTTGATCAGGTCGTTGGGTCTCTCTCAGCCTTCTTGATAGATTAGACAAGGAAAAACATGAAAACGGAAGTGACGTCGTCCCAGATTGTTTTGATCGCCAAAATGCCGTCGTGATACACGACGGCGATGACTGATCGTCACCCAGACCATAGATTATAGAAGAGAAACTGTCCGTTTGTCCGTCATACCGTGTGAAAGACCGTTTATTTACCTATTTTGGACGAAAATGACTGGGGAAAAGAATCAAAAACCGGAAACGGAATCCAGGTCATGAAACCGGATGCAGATGTCCGTGAAGTAAGTGGAACTCGAGAATAACATTGAATATTAAGCAGCATAGCGCAATCAGAGATTAAACAATGAACGCGCGTCGACGGCCAACTGGACAAAGTAGCACTTGACGCGTTATCGCGTCGTCCGCAGTCAAAGAGTTAAGCTATTGTATCTTTTAAGCCTATTATTACGGGACCAGGCTGCCAGCATGGCTCCGTTTTTACGAAACTCGGCCATATGATAGATGGTCATGAAAAACTATCAAGAAATAAATCTCACAACCTTTCGTCAAAAGGTGGCGCTATAGCACTCAATTGAAAATGCCAACTTTGAACAGGTACAACTCATGCCCTGTTTTACCTACAGCCATGAAACTTGATGAACAACTTTCACACTCTGACTTTTGACCTCTGACCTTTAGATCTCCCACCATTTTGAATTATATGAAAAACAGTTAAAACCTATCTCCTCCTGGGATTTTTGAGTAATCTGCACAAAACATTTTACACATGAACTTTGGACCTCTGCCGACAAACTGATGCAGCGGATTTTCCATAAGTGAAAAAATGAAGCTTTAATGAGCCAATGAATATTGCAGTTTTATGACAATTATTCATCTGCCCCTAACACATACATGCAGACTCACATTTCTTTGAAACGTTGCGGTAATGTTGAGGGTCATTCCAAATATCACTGAAACCAATCTTACTCCAATTGGTCAAGGGGGGGCGCTATAGCGATTTTTTGAAAATGCAAACTTTAAACAGGCAAAAGTCATGCCTCGTTTGGCCGACAGCCATTAAACCTGCTTACACATGTGCCTTGACTTATGAGGAACACATCTATCACGTTGACCAGTAAGCTCCGCCCTTAGATTGTCCGCAATTTTGAGCAGTTTGAAAAACACTTAAACCCAGGATTTTTCAGCTATTTCCGTGAAACTGTATCATCTGTGTGATCTCTTTTTTCTCAGTTCTTGTCTGTTGGTCCAATGGCTTCTCCCTTAAGCGAGTGCCTCACGACCGCAAGGTTGCCGGTTCAAGCCTCACTTGATGTAGACTCATTTAAGTTGAATTGCAAAAAACATGACTGTATCAATGAATACATGTGCAAACGGTAAAGATAACATGAAATGCTTATTGTCTCCGCCGTAGGTGGAAAATATGTTTTCGCTTCGTCACCGCCGTGTGTGAGCAAACATTGTTAGCCAAGCTAACATTGGTCAAGCTCCACGTGACACGTGTCAATATGTTGACACCAATGCCTTTGATTGGCTAGAGGGACGCATGACGACATAGAATCCTATAAATAGGTGTGTCACTTCAAAAAGACTTTACTTTTTGAAGTGAGGTAAGACAGGACCAATCAGTCTTGATTGGAACAGTACCTTCCAGTCCAAATCACCCGTCCGTGCGTGTGTGTGTCCCTTTGAGAACACCTAACATTGGTCAAGCAAAGGCGCAGAAGGCCAAAGCTAAGAAAGCATACTCATCTACAACAGTAACACAGAAGAGGACTATAGAGTTGAATTGATCCCACAACAACAAGGCCGAAGTCTTAATACTGTAACAATTGGCCACCTTGATCAAATACATTATGTAGCACTAGAGAAAACTGACATAGATCAAACACACCAATCAACTGCTGAAACTGTTCAAAACAACAATGAAGATGAAGAAGACAGACAAGTATTTGAACAAACCAGTCAATTACGACCACTCCCATATGACACATTGCTTCAAGAAGAACATTCTTTAGATGCAAACACTACATATTCAGTCGCCCCTGCAGAACACCAAAAACCACGCACATTCTACCAACAGTACCTTGCAGTACAAATCACCCGTCCGTGCGTGTGTGTGTTCCTCTGAGAACACCTAACATTGGTCAGTTTTACGTGACATCACAATATGTAATATAAATATATAAATAGGAGGCTGAGATCACACAATGTAACTAACTCCCATTATGCAAACTAAAGAAGCAGCAAATGAGCATCTGAAACCTGATGAAGACGCAAAGGCGCAGAAGGCCAAGGTCTGCTGGCGGAGACTTGTGCTCCGAGGAGCACATTTTCTAGTTTGAGAGTATGTTTTTGCAATGTATGACAAACTTCATTGTGAAAATAGCCGATCTACAATCTCACAACTTTTCAGATAGCAACATTTTGTGAGCTTGTAGATCGGCTACTTTCACTAGTTTTCGTTCTGAGGAGACACAAAAATGCCTTTATTGGTAAATGGTTTGTGAACCAGTGATCTAGAGTAGTTCGGGACACAGGCTTGGTTCATAATGGACGGAAATACTTATAAATATCAACAGACACTACCAGGGAGGCCATATATCTAGCTCAATGAGAAGAGAGGCAACCTCGGAGTCCGTAGATCGCTGGTTTGATCCCTGTCCGCGACAATGTATTGAGGTGATCATGATTTGGCATTCTTGGGTTTACACATAGTGTTTCTTGAGGATAGGCTTAGGTGTTGTTTTACTGAGGTTAGGGTTAGTGAGGGTTTAAAATGATCATTTGTTAATTGCATGGTCTTCTTTCTCTCAAGTTCATTCTTCTATGTTTCTATGGCTTATTGTGCATAATATTACTTATCATTGCTTCTTTCTTTTTTCTTTCTGCATTCCCTGGCCCCGCTTAACGCTGAATGTAGCTATATTTAATATTATTATTTGGATAAAGCATTGGTTCTCAAAGTGGGGCCCGGGGACCCCCAGGGGTCCTTGGGGGGGGGGGGGGGTACCAGGGGGTCCCCAGCTATTAGTTAATATAGCGTCACAATCATTTAAACCACTTTAGCCATATTTTATACTTTGGATATTCAAAAATAGCAGATATACAAGCTCATAGCGCGAGTGCCGTGCTATGAGCTTGTAGATCTGCTATTTTTTTTAAATCCCTGGCACAAAATATTTTTGAGATGAGGGGGGGGGGGTCTGTGACAAGGTGGTTAAAACGGGGGTTTTCATATTTTTGGGTATTTTATTGGTGCCTAACCTATGTATATTTCTCACTAACCACCATCATCTTGAGTGGGCGGGGCCTGAGGCTGGAAACAGTCTGGATGAATACACTGACACTGACCAAAGTCACCACAAGCGTCCGACAATCTCCCCCTGGCGAACGAGCTCAATGAGTTCTACTGCAGATTTGAGAGAGAGGTTCCCTCCCGCCCTCTCCCTCCACCCCCCCCCCAGCCACAACCACTACCCCCGTACCCTAGTGGGCCCCCCTCCTCTCCCCCCCCACCCCCTCTCTCTGTCACGGAGAGAGAGGTGAAACTGTTGCTCGGGAGCCAGAACCCCCGGAAGGCGCCCGGCCCGGATTTTGTCTCCCCCTCCGTCCTGAAGCACTGCGCTGACCAGCTCGCCCCGGTGTTCACCAACATCTTCAACGCCTCACTGGAGCTGTGTCATGTCCCAGCATGCTTCAAGGCCTCAACCATCATCCCCGTCCCCAAGAAGGCCAAGGTCACAGGCCTAAATGACTATAGACCCGTGGCCCTGACCTCTGTGGTCATGAAGGTACTGGAGCGCCTTGTCCTGGCTCATCTGAAGCGCATCACCGATCCTGTTCTGGACCCGTTGCAGTTCGCGTATATAGAGCAAATCGATCCACGGAGGACGCCGTGAACATGGCTCTGCACTACGCCCTACACCATCTGGACACTGCCGGCAACTATGCCAGGATCCTGTTTGTCGATTTCAGTTCTCATTTCAGGTCTCAGCGTGTGAAGCTGGGGAAGAGCATTTCCAGCTCCAGGTCCACCAGCACCGGTTCCCCGCAGGGCTGTGTCCTGTCCCCACTACTGTTTTCCCTGTACACCAACAGCTGTGTTTCCCTCCACCCGTCGGTCAAGCTCCTCAAGTTTGCCGATGACACCACCTTGGTGGGCCTGATCTCCAAGGAGGACGAGTCGGCCTACAGGAGGGAGATCGAGCGGCTGCGGATCGAGCGGCTGCGCAGCAACAATCTGGAGCTAAATGCCCAAAAGACAGTGGAGATGGTGGTGGATTTCCGGAGGAACGCAGCCCCTCCCCCTCCCATCATGCTGGGAGGCACCCTGGTGAACTCTGTGGAGTCCTTTAAGTTCCTGGGCATTACCATCTCCCAGGACCTGAAGTGGGAACTGAACGTCATGGCCCTCCTGAAAAAGGCACAGCAGAGACTGTTCTTCCTCCGGCAGCTGAGGAAGTACAGACTGTCGAGGGCTATGATGACCCGTTTTTATACGGCCATCATTGAGTCCATCCTCACCCACTCCATCATCACCTGGTTCCCCGCTGCAGCTGCAAAAGATCTCGTCAAGCTGCTGCGGGTGATTCGTTCCGCAGAGAGGGTGATTGGCCGTCCCCTGCCCTGCTTCAAGTCCCTGCACGACTCCAGGGCGCTGAGGAGGGCAAGAAAGATCATGGCTGACCCCTCCCACCCTGGCCACGGCCTCCTCACCCTGCTCCCCTCTGGGAAAAGGATGCGGTTGCTGAAGGCCACCACAGCACGCCACAGACTCAGCTTCTTCCCCTCAGCTGCCAGGCTGCTCACTGAGTCTGGCTTCCCTTCTCCCCCGCCCCCAAGGGTCACTGAAACTTGACACTGGCAATGACATTGCACTACTGAACACTATGGCACTTTATATTTATCTATTTTCTTGCACGGTGTTGTTTTGTGTTTGTTGGTATTTTATGTTATATGTGAAAAAAGATCAAAACACAATTCTTATGTGTATTACACAATGGCTAATAAAGGAATCTGAATCTGAATCTGAATCTGAATCATCTTAAATATTTTCTGTACAACGTTTTTGCACTGCATGTTGTATCTACAATGTTTTCCCCCGGTCCCTTAGTCAATCTGCCCTTGAACTGCTGAGTGGCTGTACGGGCCAACGGGTCGCCCAAGCGTCATGTCCAATTCCTCGAGACATTATGTCACCAGGAACAAATGAGAGCGGAGAAAGGTGTGGTCTGGGAGGTATAAAGGTGGAGGCGGGCCGTTTGAACAAGAGAGCACAGAGAGAGAACGCAGGAACAGAGACAGAACGGCGAGGACAGCAAAGGGGAAGGTTGTGCCACAGAACCACAGAGCAAGGGTGGAGAATAAAGTGAGTTGTAGACGCACCAGCCACCTGGAATTGGAAGCCGAGGTGTGCCTATACTCCAAGTGAAAAGAAGCCATTGTAACGAGAGTGTCGGAGGGGAGAAAAAGACGAGTGAGACCAGACCATATAAGAGGAGACGAGTGAGACCAGACCATATAAGGAGCGAGGAGACGGGAGAGTGGCGATAACGTTGCACGCGCAACCAACTCGGAGCCAGGTGTAAACACCTGGCCGGCGAGTAAGTACCTGAACACGCAATGTTATCCTTGTATTACCACTGCCCTAGAACCACGCTATACCCTGTAAATGCACAGATGAACTGGTCCAAGCTTCTTTAATTACAGACGGTGATAAGAAGACAAAGAAGCCTGGCCTAAAAACCTCTTCCATACACCCCCATATTTGGACATTCCGGAAACCCCCTTGAACATTGAGAAACAGTGTTGAGTATCTAAGCACTTTACTTGTGAAGTTATTGTTGCAACCCCTTGCTAATATTTAACCCCTGCGTATTTGCACAACTTTATAAATTGTTTTATAGTTGTTGTGTGCTGTTGTATTTGAGTTAGTTAGAGGTGCCATAGGTAGTTAGGTATTTTATTAGTATAGTGTTTTTGTTGATTGGTTTTAAGGCGAAGATGCCATTGTATTAGGGACCCAGTAAAGCTGTTACTTTAATTACAAACCTGTTTCGTGTCCACTTTCGCATGGGAGTTTTAAAGTGTTGTTCTCAAGAAAACTTACCAGTATTGACTCGAACCTGTGAATAGCCAAAAAGGAAAAAAGTGTGTATATAGGGGACCCTCCTCTTTACCAAAGGTGGCATAGTCATAAGCAGTACTATTCAATTTGAATTCACAATAATTACGCACCCCGCACTTTAATCTGTGCATGTTTTATTTTATTGTTGTGAATTTAATGCGAGTAATTTATAAGTAAAAGGTGTCATATCCAAAAGATATTGGCAAGTCAAATGTGATACAACTGTCCCTGTTCACAGGTCCGCAGCGAAATACATATAATTTTGGGGGGTCCTTGAAATGAAAAAGTTTGAGAACCACTGGAATAAAGTAACACAACATTGCATGATTGAAATACGTAGTTTACAACCATTAACACCATCATAAAGATTTAATTCCCGACAGCCTGCTGCTGCTGTGCGCTGCAGTTATCTGATAGATCAGCCTATTCGTCATACGATGGTGTCGCACGTTGAAAATATCAGATGTACAAGCTCACAACACGTCACAACGCGCCACGTTGTGAGCTTGTATGTCTGCTATTTTCGACACGCAACAACACCGTCATACGGTGAAGCACAAATCAAGCTTTACGCAGCACTGAGTGCGGGTCTGGTTCGCCTGGGTGTTATGGTAAACAGAACTGGGGTTCTGATGTAATAGAATCTGAACCAAGCCGGGCCCTAATAATTGACCATAATAAAACAGGAACCCGAACTCGTATGGGTCGAGGATATACGAGCAAGCAGAGTAACTGTCTGCGATGGATAGTGGTGAAAGGTGATGGCACATACATTGCAGGCAAAGTAATCAACCTTCCTTGTGCCATCATGACATAACATTAACATAACAAAACCAAAACGGTACGTTTTGCATATTATGGTAACGGTTGAATGAGATGTAAAGCCCAAAACATATTTGCTTATACTGTGCGATGGAGCCGCACAATAGTTCACTCACACCCACTTTATTAAGTTATTTTTTGGCTAGCGACACCTTTGCATGATGGAGTTCATAGATATTATTTAGTATAATAAACTCTAAACTGGCTACACAAACAGGAACAGAATGCATCTGTGATCAAGTGGAAAGAAGCGCACAGCTAACGTAACAAGGTGTAACTAGAAAAAGTGCTCCTCGGAGCACAGGTCTCCGCCAGGTCAGGTAGGTTATTTTGGCCTCCTGGTGGCGCTATAATAGGCCAATGTTTAAAGGGTGCCATATGTTTTTAGGCCTTGCACGGCAATCGGACACTGCATTCATGGTTTGAGGCATTTTGTGTAATTTTTTTTTTTGCTAAATTAGACCTGCTGGTGGCGCCACCCTTTTAACAGGCCAATGTTAAAAGGGTGGCATTTGTTCCTCAACATAGTGTGATTGTGTGTGCAAAGTTTGACCGCAATCGGACGGTGCGTTCATGATTTGCGGAATTTTGTTCAAAACAAGCCACTACTGCAAACTTTAGATGTCAATCTTAGCCAATGAGGATGGAATATGAAACATCAAACACATCCGTCTTGATCACATGACTATGGAGATCATGTGTACCGATTTGCATGAAATTTGGATAAAATCGGAAGGAGTAATATATATATTTTTTTTTACATAAGTCGGCCTCCTGGTGGCGCTATAAAAGGCAAATGTGAAAAAGTTTTTCCTTGACCTCTAGGGAGTGCGCATACAAAGTTTTACACAGATCGGTGCAGTTATAGGTAAAAACATGAATCGGCCTGTAATAGCGCCACCATGAGGCTGATTTGAATTTTTTCAAGTTGCATTTCTTCCTCTGCATAGTGGAAATATGCGTGCAAAATGTCACGGAAATTGTGTTCATGATTTGAGGCATTTTGTTGAAAACGGAGCACTCCTGCAAACTTTGGAAGCCATTTTTAGCCAATCAGGATGGAATATGAAAAATCTGAAAGACCTGTTTTGTTTAATGACTATAGAGATACTGTGTACTGATTTGCGAGATTTTTGGACAAAATCTGTAGGAGTACTGTCAAAAAATATGTTTTGCACAAATTGGCCTCCTGGTGGCGCTATAACAGGCCCATGTGCACAGTTTCGCAGCGACCGGGCCAACGGTGCCGGAGATTAGCTGTTCACAGACAGATGGACACACGGACACACACACGGACGGACGGACGGTAAAACATAGTCTCTCGCCATGCCTTTCGGCCTGGCGGAGACAATTATTAGTTGGGTGTACATATCTAAACACGCATGTGACGTTAATTATAATATGGGCGATTCATTTATTCTTTGGCCGGAAAAATATAATCCTGTCTGTCAAGGTGGTGTTTGGTTTGCTGCATCGCAAAAATAAAAGTGCTCTTTCCCAAGGCCAATCCTTTCCATCTGAAACCCACCGGTCATTACAATACTGTTATTTATTTTTATATATTTACATTTTGGGTAATTTGCTCTACCCTCCCTGTATTATGACACTATACAATAGACTACAGTAGCTACAGTAGCACCGCTGTGTCTTTGTTAATTAATGGCAGCAGGTTTTGAAACAATCTCCAGTGATTTGTCTCATTGTACCAGCAAATTAATAGTTTTAACATTGCACCTGTTGCGCCACTATTTCATCACCCCTGGGCCAGATTAACCTGACGCTTCCAGATCCAAAGAAGCTTTCGTCACACATTTGTTCAATACCGCCCCCATCTGGCAGAGTCAGGTTAGGGCCAGATATCATCGTGGGAAACACACACCTGCCTTTGCTTGCTCAGCTGACGTTTAATTTGCACCCACCTTGGTATAGTCTAGATGCGTCTGGACTCTGGACACTCCTGAATGCAAGGTATAATAAATAATAATACAACTTTATTCATATAGCACCTTTCAAAACTGGGTTACAAAGTAACCACTTTGCTGACAGGGACCCCCCAGGCCAGTGTTTATGCTTGTCCCCCTACTGTGTTCCCTCTAAAGGGGGCAAAGAATTGCTCACAAGGCATCGCATTGTTTGCCTATTACGACATGCCCAGAATAGGAACGCTTGGGCAGTCGTTCCCAAACTGGGTAAATATTTTTTGGGGGGTCCCCAGATGATTAGCTCAATGTGCAACAGTGTTTTCTCACTCAACAGTAAACAAACCAACATACAGTAGACTGGTTAGACCTTTTTTAATACCAAATTGTCAAATATTACGTAAGAAAGAGGCAAACATTTAAAAAATAAAATAATAATTGAGTCAAACGAAATGTAATGGTACAATTTCAATTGCTTGTCAGGGTGGGGGTCCCCAGTTCAAATATGTTTATTTTGGGCCGGGGAGCAGTGGATTGAAAGGTCACCAGTTCGATTCCCGACCAGAACATCTCTCAGAACCCAAAGTCACCAAGTGTTATGAATCTTTCAGATATCATTTAATTAGTTAACACAAAGAGGTTAGTGTCTTATTGAGAATGACCAAGTAGTCAGTAGTACAGCAGTAGTCAGGCATGCAATGCTCATTTGGTATGTTCTTGCACTCTATTTCAATGATGTGACGCGCACGTCGCTTAACACCTACACTGCAAGTCACACAATGGACAATTGATATTGTGGCGATGTTACTTTTCTGTGGTGTGGACACTTTGTGTACTTCTGATGGTCACCAGAGATTTCGACCCAGGACGATTCGACCCGGACCATTCGACCCGCTCTCGACCCGCTTGGACCTGACATTTCGACCCGGACCGCGAGAGAGAGAGAGAGAGAGAGAGACAGAGAGAGACAGAGAGAGAGAGAGAGAGAGAGAGAGAGAGAGAGACAGAGACATAATAATAATAATATGTACATTGATTTACCAAACAATTATTATTTGTCCCCATCCACTATCACTGGGAGTCTGGGTTTGACTCCCGCTCGGGACATTACTTTTTCAAACAACAATTTGTTTTCGCCGATAAAGTATAGTTTTGGACCATGACGGAGGCACGCCGACTCAGGAGACCTTGAGGCCAAGGAGTCGCGCCCGAGCGCCTCCAGGCGCGAGTGCCCGCGACGACCGGCCGATGGTCTCCTAGTCGACTAAGTGCCGTCCGAGTTATGTACCGATAGGCACAGAATCGTAAATGATGTTGTGGGGACTGCGTTTGCCCCGCTATGGTTTGCCCCAACTGCCACTCACTGCACTAACATAGCCCGCCAGCCCCCTGTATATAAAGTTTGTTGTGTCAGTTAAAGTGATGAAGTACATGCAGAGTAAGATTTAAGTCAGGACAGCTAGCTTATGAGATGAAGAACTGGGTCTGAATGCACGCACCTTGTACCTCCAGGACCTCACCACCGTCACCTTGTACTCTACTAACCTCTAGGGGTTAATAATTCGATAATAATAAAGATAATTCGACCCGGTAAATTTGGGTCGAACTGACTCGAATTCGCGGTTGGGCGAGTTGTCCTGGGTCGAAATCTCTGGTGACCCTTCTGATGGTGGAGGCGAGTGTGTAATAAAGCCACAAGAAGGATTATCCAGTACTTTGTTTACTTGTCGGACCGGCAGTTTTACAGGACAACAGCACGATATAAACAGCAGTACAGGTATGTGTTACAGAACTCACAGTTATTCTATAACCTTGTCAGTCTTTGAGTTATAAGTCCTTGGTTCTTTTGTAGAGGCGGAGGATAAACACTCGAACGTCCATACACTTTAAACCCGGAATACAACTGACTCACAAGGTGGGCTGAACCAATATGCAACAGTACCTCTGGTGCCTGAGAGCCAATACGGACACATTATACTCAGCAGCACACACACACAATAGGCTGGCATCAACACAGATACTGGGGATAGGCTGGCAGTTGTTCCCTCGTTACACTATGCATCTAGGCTTATCCTATGTTAATTCGCTAGGTGTGAGTCGGGAGCCTTTGAAAACTTTGTTGAGGTGCGAATTTAAAGTAGTTTTAAATCTATGCGTGTGCCTGCGTGTGCTCCTGGTCAAATACGTTCCGGCACGGCGTGCAAGGCCGTCCAGTGAGCATTGCACCCCTGGCAGTAGTAAATACTTGAACTGTATAGTGATATTTTAACTGTATGATGAACAGAGCTGAATAATAATGGACTGATCTATCTATCTATCTAGTGTGTGACATAGATCGTCGTGTGTGTGTGTGTGTGTGTGTGTGTGTGTGTGTGTGTGTGTGTGTGTGTGTGTGTGTGTGTGTGTGTGTGTGTGTGTGTGTGTGTGTGTGTGTGTGTGTGTGTGTGTGTGTGTGTGTGTGTGTGTGTGTGTGTGTGTGTGTGTGTGTGTATCTAGCCAGCCAGACAGTTATCCTTTATTCAGTTACACACCACCTCCACCAGTCGGCGGAAGGCAACAGTGCCTGGATCCTTTGCTGTGCATGCTTCAAACAAACAAACAAACAACACATTAAGCCGGAAGCGCGTGTGCATTTACCATTCAATCAGTAGCAAGGATTATATATAGTAATATATGGGCGAGTATCCTTAATGTACTAACATTGAGAGCTGGTGAAAATGTCTCATGATGGAGGTAAAACGAGTCAAATGGAGTCTGTAAGGCTGTCGATAAATGAACACATGACGTCGGTGGGAGAGGCTATATTGCGTGTTTTGGAAACACAGCAAAGTGGTGTTTGTTGTGTGAAGCTTAATGTCAGAGTTTTTGTGTTGGAGCGCCTCAGTGCGGCTGCAGAGTTCATGTGCAACCTCTTCCAGAGAGAGATGGAGGCTCAAAAGAAACGAAACAAACTGCTGGACGCGATGCTACAGCCACACATCAAACTACACAGAGCAGGTTGGTCCATGCTTCATGTCAAGGACCTTAGATACTTCCACTCGAGCTTAGCCACAAAAGTATCTAAGGTCCTACCTGCTGGCTTGAACGATTGATTGATTGATTGATTGATTGATTGATTGATTGATTGATTGATTGATTGATTGCTTAGGTTTTTGAATTTTACGGCTACAGAAGATGATATAGTGATCACTTAACCTGCATGCAAAAACCTCACTCGTGGAGATTCTGGACCTGTCTACACTTTGATTTGTTGTGCTGATGCTACTACCACTGATGACAGTGCTGTCAAACAAGTCTATGAAGCTTCTGTATCTATGAAATCTATGAAAAAGTTGAATCTACAACACAATGTTATACAATATGTAGTGGGGGTCCCTGCTTCATCTCTCTCTCAGCTAAGGGGTCCTTGGCCTGAAAAACGTTGAAGACCCCTGTTCTAAACCAATGGTTCCACTTTTAGCTCCGGACTCAAAAGAGAAATGTGTTGTCTCCCCGAGACTATAGTGAAAATAGCAGATCAACACGTCGCGGTGTGACATGTTGTGAACTTGCAGATCTGCTATTTTCACTTCCAATTTATGGAATCGCTGATTAACGTATTTATTAGTAATAGTCACTTTGAAAAATTTTTGAATTTGTTTTTATTTCTGAAAATGATTGATGTGTTTCTCTTTTTTGTTTTGAAATAATTAAAAAGTAATACAGAAAGCAGATCTGCAGGCTCACAACGTGTCGCATCATGACCTGTTGTTGTTATTATTATTATTATTTATTTATTTTGTTTTAAAAACAATGACTCTTGGTAGGGCATTCCACTTTTTGGTGGCATAGCAGTAGAATACATTTAACCCCTTGTTTGAGCCAAATCTGTGTTGAATTTGATTTGTGGAGCGTTAACGTTTTTGAAGTAGTTTGACAGGTACATAGGTGTGGTGTGGTGTAGTGTATCTTGTAGACCAGTTCCATTGCAAGTTGCTGTACACTGTCCTCTGCCCTGAGCTGAGCCATCCTACCCTAGCAAAATGAGCAGGGGTTAGATGAGTTGTAGGTATGAGGCCAAGTAGTAGTTTTAAACGGAACACCAAGGCATCTCAGACAGCACACTAAAGGGCCGCAGAATGGTGGTTGGGAAACGCTGGTCTATACAATATAACATTTGTATTGCAACTAAATTCAAACTATCAGTGGTTTATTCTCATTTTATGTCTCATTTTACACTTTTGTCTAGACTTCCTGCACCTCCCTGTGTGTGAAGAGGTTTCCATTGGACAGCAGGAGAGGAGCTCCAGTCTGGTGCAGGAGGAACCAGAGCCTCCACAGATCAAAGAGGAACCGCCGGAGCTACTTCAAAGACAAGAGGAGACATTACTAGCAGTGAAAAGTGAAGATGATGACGAAAACAGAGAGACAGAGCCTCTTGCCAGCACCTCACCTCAACACATGAAAGCACAAGCTGTTGTAGAGGACTGTGGAACATCACAACCAACCAGTGATGACCAGCCTCTCGCTTCACACTGTTCTGATTCTGACATCACTGAAGACAGTGATGACTGGGAGGAGACCGGGGCAGATCAGTCAGCTTTAAACACACTGCAATCACACAAGACACTACATGTGGAAGAACAAAGATTGTCTTTGAGCAACCAGCTGTCCCAGGACCTGACATCATCAAAACAAACTCCAACCACGAGCAGTCACACAGAAAAGAAAAGCTTGATTTGTACAGTTTCTGGTAGAATGTGTAGTCACATGGATCATCTGAAGACACACATGAGGATTCATACGGGGGAAAGGCCATTTACTTGTGCAATTTGTGAACAAAGATTCAATACAAAATCCACTCGGAAGAAACACATGATGACTCATACATGTACAGTCTGTGAAGAAAGATTTGGTAATCTGAGGGCACACATGAGGACTCATACAGGGGAAAACCCCTTTACTTGTACAGTTTGCAAAGAAAGCTTCAGTCGAAAGCATTTTCTGAAGAGGCATGTGGCGACTCATGCAGGTGAGAAAAAAAGCTTTTCCTAATCTGTTTAAAATGCTTTTTTTCTAAATGCAACTCTAAAGACAAGATTTATGCGGGGGAGCACATATTTCTGTGCTGACAGACACAACAAACTTATTATCATTCATTATAATTCTGTAATACTGTAAAAAGTCTTAGCAAAGGAATTACATAATCTGATGATGTCAACGTTGACATTACTAGCAGTGAAACATGAAGATGATGATGTAAACGGAGAGACAGAGCCTCTAACCAACACTTCAACTGAACACATGAAAGCGCAAGCTGATGCCGAGGACTGTGGAACATCACATCCAATTAGTGATGACCTGCCTCTCTCTTCACACTGTTCTGAATCTGACATCACTGAAGACAGGAATGACTGGAAGGAGACCAAGGGAGATCAGTCAGCTTTAAACACATTGAAATCCCACAAGAGACAAAATGTGGAAGAACAAAGATTGTCTTTGAGCGACAAGCTGTCCCAGGACCTGGCATCATCAAAACAAACTCCATCCACGATGAGTAACACAGGAAAGAAAAGCGTTAATTGTACAGAATGTGGCAAAGGCTATATAAATATAATATGAAACATCAAACACATCCGTCTTGATCACATGACTATGGAGATCATGTGTACCGATTTGCGTGAAATTTGGATAAAATCGGAAGGAGTAATATATATATATTTTTTTACATAAGTCGGCCTCCTGGTGGCGCTATAAAAGGCAAATGTGAAAAAGTTTTTCCTTGACCTCTAGGGAGTGCGCATACAAAGTTTTACACAGATCGGTGCAGTTATAGGTAAAAACATGAATCGGCCTGTAATAGCGCCACCATGAGGCTGATTTGAATTTTTTCAAGTTGCATTTCTTCCTCTGCATAGTGGAAATATGCGTGCAAAATGTCACGGAAATTGTGTTCATGATTTGAGGCATTTTGTTGAAAACGGAGCACTCCTGCAAACTTTGGAAGCCATTTTTAGCCAATCAGGATGGAATATGAAAAATCTGAAAGACCTGTTTTGTTTAATGACTATAGAGATACTGTGTACTGATTTGCGAGATTTTTGGACAAAATCTGTAGGAGTACTGTCAAAAAATATGTTTTGCACAAATTGGCCTCCTGGTGGCGCTATAACAGGCCCATGTGCACAGTTTCGCAGCGACCGGGCCAACGGTGCCGGAGATTAGCTGTTCACAGACAGATGGACACACGGACACACACACGGACGGACGGACGGTAAAAC
Organism: Gymnoscopelus braueri; assembly: GCF_963280865.1. Classification (NCBI taxonomy): domain Eukaryota; kingdom Metazoa; phylum Chordata; class Actinopteri; order Myctophiformes; family Myctophidae; genus Gymnoscopelus; species Gymnoscopelus braueri. The sequence continues at coordinate 2,096,842 of NC_137620.1, read as the reverse complement.
ATAGTCTCTCGCCATGCCTTTCGGCCTGGCGGAGACAATTATTAGTTGGGTGTACATATCTAAACACGCATGTGACGTTAATTATAATATGGGCGATTCATTTATTCTTTGGCCGGAAAAATATAATCCTGTCTGTCAAGGTGGTGTTTGGTTTGCTGCATCGCAAAAATAAAAGTGCTCTTTCCCAAGGCCAATCCTTTCCATCTGAAACCCACCGGTCATTACAATACTGTTATTTATTTTTATATATTTACATTTTGGGTAATTTGCTCTACCCTCCCTGTATTATGACACTATACAATAGACTACAGTAGCTACAGTAGCACCGCTGTGTCTTTGTTAATTAATGGCAGCAGGTTTTGAAACAATCTCCAGTGATTTGTCTCATTGTACCAGCAAATTAATAGTTTTAACATTGCACCTGTTGCGCCACTATTTCATCACCCCTGGGCCAGATTAACCTGACGCTTCCAGATCCAAAGAAGCTTTCGTCACACATTTGTTCAATACCGCCCCCATCTGGCAGAGTCAGGTTAGGGCCAGATATCATCGTGGGAAACACACACCTGCCTTTGCTTGCTCAGCTGACGTTTAATTTGCACCCACCTTGGTATAGTCTAGATGCGTCTGGACTCTGGACACTCCTGAATGCAAGGTATAATAAATAATAATACAACTTTATTCATATAGCACCTTTCAAAACTGGGTTACAAAGTAACCACTTTGCTGACAGGGACCCCCCAGGCCAGTGTTTATGCTTGTCCCCCTACTGTGTTCCCTCTAAAGGGGGCAAAGAATTGCTCACAAGGCATCGCATTGTTTGCCTATTACGACATGCCCAGAATAGGAACGCTTGGGCAGTCGTTCCCAAACTGGGTAAATATTTTTTGGGGGGTCCCCAGATGATTAGCTCAATGTGCAACAGTGTTTTCTCACTCAACAGTAAACAAACCAACATACAGTAGACTGGTTAGACCTTTTTTAATACCAAATTGTCAAATATTACGTAAGAAAGAGGCAAACATTTAAAAAATAAAATAATAATTGAGTCAAACGAAATGTAATGGTACAATTTCAATTGCTTGTCAGGGTGGGGGTCCCCAGTTCAAATATGTTTATTTTGGGCCGGGGAGCAGTGGATTGAAAGGTCACCAGTTCGATTCCCGAGCAGAACATCTCTCAGAACCCAAAGTCACCAAGTGTTATGAATCTTTCAGATATCATTTAATTAGTTAACACAAAGAGGTTAGTGTCTTATTGAGAATGACCAAGTAGTCAGTAGTACAGCAGTAGTCAGGCATGCAATGCTCATTTGGTATGTTCTTGCACTCTATTTCAATGATGTGACGCGCACGTCGCTTAACACCTACACTGCAAGTCACACAATGGACAATTGATATTGTGGCGATGTTACTTTTCTGTGGTGTGGACACTTTGTGTACTTCTGATGGTCACCAGAGATTTCGACCCAGGACGATTCGACCCGGACCATTCGACCCGCTCTCGACCCGCTTGGACCTGACATTTCGACCCGGACCGCGAGAGAGAGAGAGAGAGAGAGAGACAGAGAGAGACAGAGAGAGAGAGAGAGAGAGAGAGAGAGAGAGAGAGACAGAGACATAATAATAATAATATGTACATTGATTTACCAAACAATTATTATTTGTCCCCATCCACTATCACTGGGAGTCTGGGTTTGACTCCCGCTCGGGACATTACTTTTTCAAACAACAATTTGTTTTCGCCGATAAAGTATAGTTTTGGACCATGACGGAGGCACGCCGACTCAGGAGACCTTGAGGCCAAGGAGTCGCGCCCGAGCGCCTCCAGGCGCGAGTGCCCGCGACGACCGGCCGATGGTCTCCTAGTCGACTAAGTGCCGTCCGAGTTATGTACCGATAGGCACAGAATCGTAAATGATGTTGTGGGGACTGCGTTTGCCCCGCTATGGTTTGCCCCAACTGCCACTCACTGCACTAACATAGCCCGCCAGCCCCCTGTATATAAAGTTTGTTGTGTCAGTTAAAGTGATGAAGTACATGCAGAGTAAGATTTAAGTCAGGACAGCTAGCTTATGAGATGAAGAACTGGGTCTGAATGCACGCACCTTGTACCTCCAGGACCTCACCACCGTCACCTTGTACTCTACTAACCTCTAGGGGTTAATAATTCGATAATAATAAAGATAATTCGACCCGGTAAATTTGGGTCAAACTGACTCGAATTCGCGGTTGGGCGAGTTGTCCTGGGTCGAAATCTCTGGTGACCCTTCTGATGGTGGAGGCGAGTGTGTAATAAAGCCACAAGAAGGATTATCCAGTACTTTGTTTACTTGTCGGACCGGCAGTTTTACAGGACAACAGCACGATATAAACAGCAGTACAGGTATGTGTTACAGAACTCACAGTTATTCTATAACCTTGTCAGTCTTTGAGTTATAAGTCCTTGGTTCTTTTGTAGAGGCGGAGGATAAACACTCGAACGTCCATACACTTTAAACCCGGAATACAACTGACTCACAAGGTGGGCTGAACCAATATGCAACAGTACCTCTGGTGCCTGAGAGCCAATACGGACACATTATACTCAGCAGCACACACACACAATAGGCTGGCATCAACACAGATACTGGGGATAGGCTGGCAGTTGTTCCCTCGTTACACTATGCATCTAGGCTTATCCTATGTTAATTCGCTAGGTGTGAGTCGGGAGCCTTTGAAAACTTTGTTGAGGTGCGAATTTAAAGTAGTTTTAAATCTATGCGTGTGCCTGCGTGTGCTCCTGGTCAAATACGTTCCGGCACGGCGTGCAAGGCCGTCCAGTGAGCATTGCACCCCTGGCAGTAGTAAATACTTGAACTGTATAGTGATATTTTAACTGTATGATGAACAGAGCTGAATAATAATGGACTGATCTATCTATCTATCTAGTGTGTGACATAGATCGTCGTGTGTGTGTGTGTGTGTGTGTGTGTGTGTGTGTGTGTGTGTGTGTGTGTGTGTGTGTGTGTGTGTGTGTGTGTGTGTGTGTGTGTGTGTGTGTGTGTGTGTGTGTGTGTGTGTGTGTGTGTGTGTGTGTGTGTGTGTGTGTGTATCTAGCCAGCCAGACAGTTATCCTTTATTCAGTTACACACCACCTCCACCAGTCGGCGGAAGGCAACAGTGCCTGGATCCTTTGCTGTGCATGCTTCAAACAAACAAACAAACAACACATTAAGCCGGAAGCGCGTGTGCATTTACCATTCAATCAGTAGCAAGGATTATATATAGTAATATATGGGCGAGTATCCTTAATGTACTAACATTGAGAGCTGGTGAAAATGTCTCATGATGGAGGTAAAACGAGTCAAATGGAGTCTGTAAGGCTGTCGATAAATGAACACATGACGTCGGTGGGAGAGGCTATATTGCGTGTTTTGGAAACACAGCAAAGTGGTGTTTGTTGTGTGAAGCTTAATGTCAGAGTTTTTGTGTTGGAGCGCCTCAGTGCGGCTGCAGAGTTCATGTGCAACCTCTTCCAGAGAGAGATGGAGGCTCAAAAGAAACGAAACAAACTGCTGGACGCGATGCTACAGCCACACATCAAACTACACAGAGCAGGTTGGTCCATGCTTCATGTCAAGGACCTTAGATACTTCCACTCGAGCTTAGCCACAAAAGTATCTAAGGTCCTACCTGCTGGCTTGAACGATTGATTGATTGATTGATTGATTGATTGATTGATTGCTTAGGTTTTTGAATTTTACGGCTACAGAAGATGATATAGTGATCACTTAACCTGCATGCAAAAACCTCACTCGTGGAGATTCTGGACCTGTCTACACTTTGATTTGTTGTGCTGATGCTACTACCACTGATGACAGTGCTGTCAAACAAGTCTATGAAGCTTCTGTATCTATGAAATCTATGAAAAAGTTGAATCTACAACACAATGTTATACAATATGTAGTGGGGGTCCCTGCTTCATCTCTCTCTCAGCTAAGGGGTCCTTGGCCTGAAAAACGTTGAAGACCCCTGTTCTAAACCAATGGTTCCACTTTTAGCTCCGGACTCAAAAGAGAAATGTGTTGTCTCCCCGAGACTATAGTGAAAATAGCAGATCAACACGTCGCGGTGTGACATGTTGTGAACTTGCAGATCTGCTATTTTCACTTCCAATTTATGGAATCGCTGATTAACGTATTTATTAGTAATAGTCACTTTGAAAAATGTTTGAATTTGTTTTTATTTCTGAAAATGATTGATGTGTTTCTCTTTTTTGTTTTGAAATAATTAAAAAGTAATACAGAAAGCAGATCTGCAGGCTCACAACGTGTCGCATCATGACCTGTTGTTGTTATTATTATTATTATTTATTTATTTTGTTTTAAAAACAATGACTCTTGGTAGGGCATTCCACTTTTTGGTGGCATAGCAGTAGAATACATTTAACCCCTTGTTTGAGCCAAATCTGTGTTGAATTTGATTTGTGGAGCGTTAACGTTTTTGAAGTAGTTTGACAGGTACATAGGTGTGGTGTGGTGTAGTGTATCTTGTAGACCAGTTCCATTGCAAGTTGCTGTACACTGTCCTCTGCCCTGAGCTGAGCCATCCTACCCTAGCAAAATGAGCAGGGGTTAGATGAGTTGTAGGTATGAGGCCAAGTAGTAGTTTTAAACGGAACACCAAGGCATCTCAGACAGCACACTAAAGGGCCGCAGAATGGCGGTTGGGAAACACTGGTCTATACAATATAACATTTGTATTGCAACTAAATTCAAACTATCAGTGGTTTATTCTCATTTTATGTCTCATTTTATACACTTTTGTCTAGACTTCCTGCACCTCCCTGTGTGTGAAGAGGTTTCCATTGGACAGCAGGAGAGGAGCTCCAGTCTGGTGCAGGAGGAACCAGAGCCTCCACAGATCAAAGAGGAACCGCCGGAACAAATACAGTTTGTGCCAAAGACTTTACCCAAATGGGTCAGCTGAAGAATCACGTGAGCTCTCATACAGGGGAAAAGCCCTTTGCTTGTACAGTTTGTGCCAAAGGCTTTGGTGATATGGGCACTCTTAAACGACACATGATGACTCATACAGGGGAAAAGCCCTTCACTTGTACAGTTTGTGCCAAAGACTTTACTCGAATAGGTCATCTGAAGAGGCACATGAGGATTCATACAGGTAATACATACACCACTAGTTGTAGTTTGTGGCAAATACTTTGGAAACGCAACTCTTAACTCATTCACTGACAGCGGTTTTCTAAAACAGGCTGCAGCCTCTGCCAACATTTTTAACGATTTTCGTACCTTTCCAATTTCCGGTATGATCGATCCCCTGATGGTTGCTAATCACGGAGGGTTTCATTGTGCTACCGCGAAAGAAAAAAAATCATTGCGACCTCCCGTTCGCTTGTTATAGGCCGTTGAAAATAGCATGTCTCGCCAAAAATACAGGAGCCCAACCAGGAAGTGAATGGGAGCAGTACATCTTTGGATCACATTATCTCCTCTTCAGGTTCTGTGTGAATTTTTTTTTTTTTTTTTTGGAAAATACGTTTTAAAAGGTCTTTGGCAGGCAAGTGTTGGATTTGAATTTATTTGTTTGTTCAAACATCCTTGGCAGGCAATGTGTTAAGAAACAATTGTGGACACCTTGCATGTCCAAACAATCCCTGTGTTCCAATGGATCCAATATTGTTATTTAGTCTCAAGCTCTTGTTAATACTTTGGTTCAATATTTATAAAACCCACACATAAACGCATTCAACCTGGCATCACTATTCTGGGCATGACGTAGAAACAAAATCCAAAAATGTAAAAATCTCAAAAAACTGCTCAAATACCTGATCTGCAAGCTCACAACACGTCACATCTCGATGCGTTGTAGATTGTCTATTTCTGCTACTTGTGTGTGTCTCATTGGGATTCTATGTCGTTGTCTTGTTTTATCATTGTATTGTTTTTATTTATTTGTGTTTCTGCAGCAGATGACAAGAAGCAGCAACAGGCCTTGTCTGATGGAGCGGCTGTTAAAAAGAAGAGCCGAACCTCCACCCCTGAACTGCAGGGGGCGCCCAGTGACGGTAAGAGAGAGAGAAAATAGTATTATCATTATTATTATTATTGAGATTGGCAGGACTTACTTTAACCCATTAATACCTGAGGCCCATTAGACAAAATGTTTTCTAAATCCTAACCGTTTTATGAAAAACGTATGTTGCTATATCAGTGGTGTTCAAACCTTTTTCATGTCAAGGACCCCCAAAATGATATGTATTTGGCTGCCGACTTTGTTCCAGGGATCCCCAGAAGCAAAGATTTTAGTTAAAAATGTTCGCTTAAAGAATATACAGTATACATATTCAAAGATTTGCAAACAGATCTACAAGCTCATAGCGCGGCACAAAGCGATGCGCTATGAGCTTGTAGATCTGCTACTTTTGAATAGCCAAAGTATATAATAATGGTTAAAGTGGTTAAATTGATTGAAAATAGCTCAAATCTAAAATGACACAGAAGCTTTTCTGGTCTTAATTGGACAAAGGGGATTTAAGTGATATTTCTTTGTTAAAATAAGTGTTAAATATCTATATATTCCTACTGTAATCATTGTTATAGTGTTTGTTCAGTAACCAGGGTCTCCCTAATCTGAGTTCCCAGAAGTTTTCGCCCGCTCTCATACAAACGGGAGGGGCGAAGGAACTTCTGGGCCAAAGCCCTGCTATCTGTGGGCCGGATGTGCGTTGCGCTCAGAATCTGAGCGGACACGCCTCTTACCGGTCTACTCGTCTAAAAAGTCCGACGAGAGGCAAACAGCAGTACACAACAATGGCGGCCGCAATTTCTCAAGGGGAAATTGCTTCCCGTCGCTCCTATTTACATGTAAGACCCACTGCATGTGGATCCCGCCCCCTTTTCTTTATTGGCTGTTGATTTGAATCAGAAATCAGTGGCCGCGCCCCTGCTGTCCAGGCTTTGAGCCGAAGCCTCCCAGACTAGGGTCTCCCCACCTCTCCAGCTCTTTAGTAAACATGAGGCAAATGTTCAGGTTGGGATTCCAATGTCATTCAATCAAGAGAAAGAATTAATATGGGGTATAAGGATATACAAATATGTTAAATTGGAAATGATGAAAGAAAAAGGAAAAAACAGGCAAAATTGTAACAAGAATAATACAAAGAAACTTTGAACAACATAGTACAGTGGTACGATTTTACAATGATGCTAAAAGGATAACACAAAAAGCTAAGGGGCTTTTTTCCATTGTGATCCTGTGTATTCAATTCATCAAGACATTTATAGACATACAATAATATACAAGACACCATCGACACTCGTAGCAACAAGTCTCATGTTACAAATAATTACTTGTACTTCTTGCTCTTTATTTATAGAGTCAAACTTGAAGCTTTGTAATATTTTGATATACTTATTCATAGTTATCGTTCATAAATGTACCACTATTGAAGAAAAAGCAAAATGTTTGCCTTACCAGGGGAACAGGTCCTCCAACCCTGCAGAGACCGTGGACAGCACTGAGACAGGAGCAGAACAGATGAAGTGTTGAGCAATGTTGGGTAAGAATGCCACAAGAAAGTCACCACAAAACAGCTACGATACACTAATCTGCTGCCCGGTGTTGATTTCGTCGGCCAAAACTATGTCCGTCCACTACCTTTTTTCACTGACGAAAACTAAATAAAAACTAAGCTATGGTGACTAAAACTAAGTCACTAAAAAAAGAAGGAATCAAAAAAGAGACGACAAGGTATCTAGGAGGTGTTAAAGGGATATTTCACTTTCAAACATGTGTGGGGTCATTTTAACATCTACTCAGGCTTTTGTGTTTCACCCCGGACAGTTTTTAAGTTGCTTGATTCAGTATTTAGATTGTTATTGTTTTTGATCAGACACGCCCCCTTCTTATACAAACCCATTGTAACTTCAAACTTCATTTTAACCATGATAGATTCAAAAACACCTGTCCTTCTCATACTGCCCTCCTAATAATAATATGTGATTTTTTTTTTATTTCCCCCCCAAAATAAAAACAAATAAATGAGTATCATGATTAAAATGGAGTTTGAAGTTACAATGGGTTTGTATAGGAAGGAGGCGTGTCTGATCAAATGAATATTAAATATCTACATACTGAATCAAGCAACTTAAAAACTGTCTGGGGTGAAACACAGAAGCCTCCAAAACATGTTTGAAAGTGAAATATCCCTTTAAATTGAGAGTGAAACAAAAGGAGAGCTCCCCTCCCTCTGGTCCATCTAATCTAGCACTAATTGCCTCCCAGCCTATCGTGACTCATGGCTGTCAGTGTGTCAGCCTGCTTATTAGGCCTGTCACAGTTATTACATAATCGTCTCATCACAAATATTTGAGATAATCGCAATAATAATTGCGAATAATATCATGATCATAATCGTTTCCATTTTGAAAAAAAAATCATATATTTTCAAATTTATTTGGGAAATAGCAGATCTACAAGCTCACATCGCATCTGTAGATCGGCTATTTCCACTATTAACTCATTGACTGCCAGAGTTAAAACATCATCTATAACTGCCCCTGCCAGCGATTCCGAGCGACACAGTTCGCCAACTCATCATTGGCAGTGTGGGCCAACTAGTGGCAGTCAATGAGTTCTTTATTTTATTTTGTCACATCTGCCATGTGCAACTTTAAAGCCTAAAAGCGAGAACAGAATAATAATATTTGTTATCATTATGTTCCCAGTGTTCAACGAAACAAAAATGCAATTAAATCGCTAAACGCAATTTTTTGTGCGACAATTAATCGTCACGTTAAATGTCATAATACAGCCCTGCTGCTTATTTACTAGGGCTGTTAATACAATGTCATGTTGTGACACTAATATTGTCGCATCGTGTTGCATTGTGAGCTTGTAGATCAGCCATTCTTGCTATTTGTGAACATTTCCCCAAAAAACCTTTCCAGTTTAAAACAGGGTTTAACCACATGAAACCTATAGCTTCTCTATTCTGGCATGTCATAATAGTTGAACATTCTGTGAAAGTAGGTGAACGTTTGGCAAAATTTGGCAAATCTCAACGTGTCGCAATGCGTTGTGATAACGTAGATCAGCTATTTCAGTGAAGAGATTCTAGAGAATGATATAAATTGGATAAGTACAGTATATAGTTTTAAGTGGTGAGGGGATTAACAATAGGAAAATATAACACTTATGCCACATGAATTACCACTGGGTTCATTTTCATCTGTTTATTCATCATCTCTGTCTGTCTCTGTCTCTCTCTCTCTCTCTCTCTCTCTCTCTCTCTATCTCTCTCTCTCTCTCTCTCTCTCTCTCGCTCTCTCTCTCTCTCTCTCTCTCATATTCAGATTCACATGAAGGCAGAGCCTCCAGTGTCCACTGTCAAGATGTGCCTTACAGTGCGTTTTAACAGCGGGCGATTCAGGATAGTATTTTCCGGAAGTGCATTATATGTCTATAAGAGCCGGCAACTACTGGCGATAGGGCGAAGTGAGCGGGGGGGCGATGAAAGATGGATTTTCTTTATCTTTTGGACGATGTCGCCCGGCGATCGCCCGAGAGTCGCCCGCTGTTAAAACGTACTGTTAGTCTCACATTTGATCAGACAGCCTGGGCACTCTGATGGGACATGGCTAATGAGATGACCCATTGTATTGCAATAAGGCTCTCATGAAGAGGAACATGCACAGGATGTTATATGAAGTATCAGTTCCAGTGGTGGAAAGTAACAAAGTACATTTACTTGAAAACTTACTAGTTACTTTGTAGATTTAGATTATTATTACAAAACATACATTAACCACGTCAGCCCTGCACATTTCGGCCATTTGAAAATAGCCGACCTACAAGCTCACAATGCATTGTGACCTTGTAGATCTGCTATTTTCAAAAGATGTTTATACATTTGAAAACTTGAAATGGGACATTCTGCATAATGAGTACTTTTACTTTTGGTACTTTATTTTGATGCCAATACTTTTGTTTTACTTTTACTCAAGTACATTTTGAATTCCGGACTTTCGGAGTATTTCTATATTGCAGTATTGATACTTTTACAAGTAAACACATTTGAGTACTTTTTCCACCACTAATCAGTTCTAAACAGTTTATGCCTTAAACTGAACTCTGAAATTCAGTCAACCCAAATGTCACATCACTGGTTTACAGGTGTAGAAAGTGGGTGAAATTCATTTTTGCGTATTTCAGCCCACTTCTGACAATGATCTGACAATGTGTTTGAAGTAATGTGAATAAAAGGATGTGGATCATGAGTTCAGCTCTGTGGTGAAGACTCTTGCTTTAGTTTGCCCTGCTCTCACACTGATAGACAATGGTTTACTGTATGATATACACTAACACTGTAAACATTGTTTGTTTTTGCCACATGAAGCATTCTGTGAAAATAGCAGATCTACAAGCTCACAATGCATCGCACTCTATTTAGTGTAGAGCGAAAACAAGAGGGGACCCCTAATATGGAGCCCTGGGGGATTTAGGAGCCTCTTAAAAGAATAATTACATACAATAATACTTCCATAAAGTCTGAGAAAAGACAGTTGATTGTTACCATTACTAAGGACTTCTCTGTTCAAGGTCTTTTTCACTTAACATTTTGCTCAAACTGTCATCCAGAACAATTACGTGCTCATAGTCTCCTTTCAATTGTTTAATTTGATGACTGATTTCAGAACATTTCAGTAGATTTCTGATTACTTCACTTGGCAGCAGACAATGACCAGATTCTTAGTTAAAATATTGCAAACAATATTGAGGTGGGGTGTAAAAAAAAAACTATTTGCTGGTTTTAAAGGAAATGCTGGTACTATTGAGGACCCCCCCCCCCTTTCCTCAATCATTTTTGTATTTTCACACTGTGGCAGGAGTTTTTTGACACATTTCAAAAAATGGAACATGATGTGCCATCCTTAACAAGCCATACATATCCTACAGTGTAATATTCTGAAACAACAGGGGTTACCTTAAAAACTTTCTTTGTTTGAGTGAATAGACATGACAAACATTTTATAGACCGTAGCTGCAAGTGACAATGATCGGGTCCAAATTGAAGTAAATGAGAAAAAAATTGGGACAGTTTTAGAGTAAAAGATCAGTGGAGCAAAGACGCAGTTGACTTGAGAGATTACAATGATTTAAGAATGTTGCCTCTAGGCCAAGCTGTTTTCACAATAACTAAAACAATGTCAACTTTATTAAAGTGCCAACTTGACAATGAATGCCATTTTATGTGTCTGAGTAATGGGTGAAGCGTGCAATACCCTGTCCTCTGCCTATCTTTTAGTGTTTATTTAGTAAGAAAATGAAAAAAGGCCTTTAACAATTGCAAGTTTATTTTGAGATGAGTCAAACATGAGCTGAGCTGCCTGCTTCCTTTGTGAAGCACAGTCCACCTGAAAATACAGCATGTCAATACACATTTACTCTTAGAACCAACCCCTCCCCCTCCCCATTTGCTACAAAATCAGGAAGTCAGTATTGCGATGGTCAATAAAAATGTTTATATGATCACCAAGGTTATCTATTATTTCCCCTGGTGGGAAATCCAAGTTGACAACATAATAGAAAGAGGAATCTACAGAAGTTGCATATCATCTTCCAAAGAGGAACTGAGCCAAGGAAGTCCGATAAAATGGTGACAGAGCCTATTGTATGTGCTATGGACACTGGCTGGCTGAATAACAATAGTTATAAAACATACCTTTTAAGATACATACATATACAGTATCAAATAAGTGCATCTTAAGTCCAAAATATACCAAGTCTAGAACAGGGTTTCTCAAAGTGGGTGCCGTGACACAAGTCCAGGGGTGCCGCAGATTACTTTGATGATATTTGGAATTTATCAGTATCACTTCCGTTTAACCACTTAGACCCTCTATACTTAGTCAAACTTATCTGAGTTGCACTGTACTTGGTGTTCTTTTTCCATCTACACCAAATGTATTTGCCAAAAATAGCCGATCTACAAGTTCACAACGCGTCACATTGTGAGCTTGTAGATCTGATATTTTTGGTGCTGGGCTTTGAGTTATCCTTGTGACACACTGTATCTCTACATATTTATGTCCTGTAATACGATGTATGATAATAAATGTAAGGTGCTATAAAGTAACAATGTAATTCAGGAGTTTTGTGGGTGAAAAAGTTATTTACAAGGGGTGCTCTCTGCTCTGAGCCCAAAAAGTTTGAGAAACACTGGTGGTGAATGTACTATACTGTAATGTGATTTGACATTGGTCAGGTCAGTGTGATCATCGTAGCACTTCATGCTTTTTCCTACCGATCAGCCCTGAGCACGGGTCTTCTCGGATCCACTCAGATATCATACATAATGATAAACAGACCAGAGGTCCGAGATAATAGAACCGGAACCAGACCAGGGTCCCAATGATTATGGTAAAACATGGATCCGGACCCGGGTGTATACAGGTCTCGGGTCCTGTCGGGTATTTTCAGGAATCGGGGACACCCGTGAAGAGTTCTAATGGGAACACTGCGTATTTATGCTATGCTGGAAAGCAGCGTGGTGAGGCACTGAGCGTCTATTCTGCGCTGCACGTTTGTCTGGCTGGTTTGTCTGGTTTGTCTGTTTAAATATGTTCAACTTTGTGGCATTTGGACCAGAGTGACTTGCATTTTCAGCTGGGAAGAAAAAGAAAATAAATGAAAAAATGCTTTGGAGAACACAGGGCCTTAGAATAGCTTCCTCTTCTCAAGCACAAACCTAAATGTGGACCCCCCCCCTCCTGCATTGCAAGAGTTTTCACATTGTTTCACAATAACAGTAAATGTTGTATGCGCGTGCATGCCATGCGCACGTGTGTGTGTGTGTGTGTGCGCGAGCGTGTGTGTGTGTGTGTGTGTGTGTGTGTGTGTGTGTGTGTGCGTGTGCGTGTGCGCGAGCGTGTGCGTGTGCGTGTGCGCGAGCGCGTGCGCGTGCGCGTGCGTGTGCGTGTGTGTGTGTGTGTGCGCACGCACGCACAGTGGTGTAAGTAACTAAGTACGTTTACTTACTGTACTTAAGTACACTTTTGAGGATTCTTTTTACTATACTGGAGTATTTCCTATTTTCAATACTTTTACGTCACCTCCACTACATCTCAGAGGCAAATGTTGTACTTTTACTCCACTACAATTATTTGACGGCTTTAGTTTCTAGTTACTTTGCAGACTTAGATTATTATCACAAAACATACATTACTATTTGAAAATAGCCGATCTACAAGCTCGCGATGCAACGCATTGTGAGCTTGAAGATCTGCTATTTTCAAAAGATTGTTATACATTTTGAACTTGTGAAATGGGACATTCTGCACAATGAGTACTTTCTACTTTTGGTACTTTATTAAGTACATTTTGATACCAATACGTTTGTACTTTTTAATACCTTACTTTTACTTGTAACAGAGTATTTCTACATTGCAGTATTAATACTTTTACTTAAGTAAAAAACTTTAGTTTGAACTTTACTTTTTTAGTTTGAGTACTTTTTCCACCACTGTGTGTGCATGCATGCGTGCGGGCAGGGTGGCCTGTGACTCGCTGTCTGAATCACTCTCTCAGTCCAGCCCTGCGTTGTCACACCACAGAGTTGTCGTTCCCTCCCATATAGAGGCAGGTTTACTTATAGGTACTGTAGTCTTTTAGTTTACCAGGTTCTTAGCGCACATAAAAGCCTCCCTGCTTTTCTATGTTACAAGGAGTGACGTTTCAGTCGAACAGTTTTACACTGAAAGAGAATCAAACACAACAGGATGTGGCTTGGTGATTAATGATTACTTATCCTGTCCGTGTCTGAAGCTGTGAGTATCATAACCCCCTTTTTTGTACTCTATAGCTATATCGAGGGCTACTATTTGTGTATGTAATATCAATGAATATCAACGATGATGAGCTGATATTTTCCTGACGTTGATCAAGTATGTCAAACATGGGTTGCATTTTTATCCTGTTTTCGATACAGTAACCAGTGGCATTTAGCTGTAACTGTAACATGTGCATGAACTGTATGTCTACATAGGCTGTGGTGTATGACGGTTGTATCATAATGTATGGGTCTCTACTTTACCGTATGCTCTCTTTTTGTCTCATTTGTTAATCCTTTTACTTTTGCTTATTTCTTTTTTTTCTTGGACCCCAGGGCAGTCTGAGGTTGATTCACCAGTGAAGACCAACAAGCTATTTAGAAGAACTGTGTGTTTGGCTGATGGATGTTACATTCACTTTTATACAGTAGCTGAGTCATGAAGCATGATAAAATAAAGCGATTCGAACAAGCGAAATGTTTTCAAATAAGGACGTTTTTCTTCCTCCTGTACTTTATCGACCATTTGGTTATTCCAGTTGTGGGATATTCATTGAACAACTGCACAGTCAGTTACTCCGTCAACGTCAAATGTTCAAATATTAGAGCAATTCCACATGGCATTCCATCAAGAGTGATCACACTTGACTTGTCTGGCAACAGCATTTCAGAGATAGGCGTGTCAAACTTTACAGGCCTCTCCGACCTTACACGTTTGGATTTGAAACGCAACGTCATTTCCGTCATCGCTGATGGTGCATTCGCCCCCCTCATTTCCCTCCAGGTGTTAATTCTGAATGACAATAAGCTCACCGAACTACAGGAACATGCGTTTGATGGTCTGAGCAATCTCACTGAACTCAGGCTGGCTCATAATCACATGAAAACCATGGCGCCTGACTCTTTCAATTCTCTGATCAACTTAAAGGTATTGGACTTAAATCTGAATAACTTCCGTGGCTTAAGGGAGGTTGGGTCTGTCTTATGCCACTTGCCACTTTTACAGGACCTGTCCCTCACATGGAACAACGTGTACACCTTTGAGTCATGGGAACTGTCAAACACGTCCTTAGGACTTAAGTCACTTGATTTGTCTCAAAATAAGATTGAAGCATTTAGGATCACGGCAGACATACTTCCGAACCTCACATTGTTAAACCTTGGTCACTGTGGTAAAAAGCCGGGCATTATTTGGGACGTGCAGAACAAGACTTTCCTCAGCAGAGTGTCCACCCTTGACATTGGCGGGGCCCATATGCCTTGGACTGGAATTAAGTCCTTGTCAGATAGCGTTAACTCCTCACTGACCCAGCTGAGGCTAAATGATGTTAGAGTTCACAAGAGACTTTTACAATGGATCAGAATTTTCTGCACGATTCCTTCACTGAGCACTCTCAAACTGGAGAAGAACAAACTCAAGTTTGTCCCCTATCACATGTTTGACTTGTGCGTCCATGTCACTGAGCTAGACTTGGGGTCAAACCGTATACAGAATATCTCAGAGGACGCCTTCCGATCTCTCCGACAGATAAAGACTTTGAATGTACGAAACAACAGCCTTCTCTCAGTACCAGCTGCCATAAGGAATCTGCCAATGCTTGAAGAACTAGACCTCACTAATAACAGCATCAGCGCCCTTGATTGCAAAGACTTTACCAATCTCACAGGACTTCGGAGGCTTCATCTTTCTGACAATTGTATCTCAGCTCTGAAAGGATGCATTTTTAAGGATCTGAGTAAATTACAGTACTTAGAAATCCACAGAAACCCTGTTTCTGATTTGGGTGATGCATTCAGAAATAGTTTAGCAAATCTTCGACTGCTGAAAATGAGTAACAACCAGCTGACTACTATCTCTCGGGGTGAATTCAAAGGTTTGCAACATCTCGAAGAATTGTGGCTGCAAGACGGTCAAATAGAAACTCTTGAAGACGGGTCTTTCGTTGGCTTGACTAATCTAGTAAAACTCAACCTAGCAAGCAATAAACTTAGAGAACCTCAGTTGAAAGAGAAGGTGTTCAATGACCTAAAACAATTAAAACGTCTGAATTTGAATAACAACCACATACGGTATTTAGTGGAAACACCACTTCACCTTCCACCATTCTCTCAGCTGTCATCCCTAGAGGAATTGCTCATGTCCGGCCAACATCGCAGCGGCAAGGCTCATCTGCCACCAAACTTCCTACAAGGTCTATCTAATTTAACAGTCTTCAATGGCAGGAACATGCAGCTCCTATCCGTGCACGTGAACACGTTTAATCACACACTTCGGTTGACTGATCTCGATCTGTCCTCAAACGACCTCACAGATGTTCCAGCGGACTTGTTTTCCCCAATTCCACTGCTTGAGAAACTCTCCCTGTCCAGAACCAACCTCCGGTCGCTAGATTTCCTCATAGACGCCAAACTAGAGCAGCTCAGGTTCTTGCAGGTGAGGAAAAATGCCTTTTCAGTCATCGGCGAGGAGGAGATGCGGTCGCTCCCTGCCCTCACCTACCTGGACATGCAATACAACAGCTTCACCTGCGACTGTGACAACGCCTGGTTCGTACGATGGGTGGAAACCGACCGCCAAACGCAAGTTCACGACGCACACAACTTTGAGTGCAACTACCCCTCACACCTGAAGGGCACCAAGCTGTTGGACATGGACTTTCGGTCCTGCTCGGTGAACGTTGGCCTCATCTGCTTCATCTCCTCGTCGTGCGTGGTCCTCCTGCATCTCCTGGGCTCCTTCACCTATAAGTTCCTGAGGTGGCAGCTGGTCTACGCCTACTACCTCTTCCTGGCCTTCCTCTACGACAACAAGCTGCGGCGCGCCAAGTGTAAGCCTCACCAATACGACGCCTTTGTCTCCTACAATGTCCACGACGAGCCCTGGGTCCTCGGAGAGCTGCTGCCGAAGCTGGAGGGAGAGCAGGGCTGGAAGCTGTGTCTGCATCACCGTGACTTCCAGCCAGGTGAGATGGCTGTGTGTGTATGACCACCCTTGTTAACAGATTTTGTGAGAGAAATACTCAACCAGATCTAGGAAAACAAGCCCAAAAGAAACGACTAGGCCACATGAGCATGTTACACCTATGTACATCGGCTCTTTGAAAATAGGCAATCTACAAGCTCACAACACAATGGGACACGATGGGACGCGTTGTGAGCTTGTAGAATCTTGAAATAAAATGTGGAATATTTGTAATATTTTTGAAACACAAATCTGGTACGGGGCTCCCTGGCACAAAACATTTTCAGGGCTTAGGGACAAATACATTACATTCATTTGGGGGTCCATGACAGGAAAATATTTTAGCCAAAAAAACGCATCCCGCAACATTCAATATTTACAAGCAACTTTACAGAAAAAATAAGCCCAAAGACGATTTAATAAGCGGACATGGGAACACTGGTAACCACGCAAACAGAGGTCTGAGCTTGTAGCCTACTAGTTTAGCTATTAAAAAAAAAATGTTTACACATGTAAATACAATTGAAACAATTCTGAACATTTTGGAACATTTTTCAGAAACAGAGACCACTACAAAAAACGGATTAACCACTTGTTAGTTTAAGTGGTTAACCACTTTAGTTGAGGATGAGGACCACAGAAGAAGATTTGCTCGGACAACATTAAAACAAATGTTTATTCCTGTTTCATTTTAAGAAGATGTTTAAAAGGGGAAAAAATACAAATTAGGAATTGAATTGTTAATTTTCTTTTTATTTGTATTTTTGTCCCTCCTTTTTTATTTTATGAATCATGCACTGGGTGAAAAGCAATGATTTTGGGAGGGTATTCCTCAGGCATACCCCTGATACTTATGGGAGTATGTGTGTGTATGTTGCCCTCATTCATTAATGTACCACCTCCCACATACCTCCCACATATCCAGGTAAATGTACCATTTCTGAGACATTCATTTGCATTCACCCCCTGTGGTGTCTGCCAGCAAGGACCTCACACACCCCACCCCTCCCACCCCAACCACTTCTGAGCATGTGCAGAAAACTACATTTGATTGGAAGCTGTGGCTTATAACCCCACCCACCCACCCCACAATTCTGCATGCTAATTTGTGTATAAACCCCCTAGTTTATACCCCCCCCACTGAGGGGGTTTATAGCACCCCCCATATATATATATATATATATATATATATATATATATATATATATATATATACACATACACACACACACACACAAACAATATAGAAAAACAAATAGGCAGAACTCATGTAATTATGTTTATTGATCAAGAAAAAGAAATGTATTTATACAAAACAATGGAACAGGAGCACACAGATAAGATAAACTGTTTCAAAGAAAGGTATTTTGTTCCAGGGACCCCAAAAGCAAAGATTTGAGCTAAAAATGTTCACTCTAAAAATATATATTCAAAGATTCTGAATCAGAATCAGGTTTATTGTCACATCACAGGTTTAATTAAAAAAAGTGGGTGAAATTCGTGTCTATATATTCACACTAGTACCTGAGATAAGATATGTGCATGAACATAGCAGCAATGTATACTGTGCATGATATACTTATGGACGTTAGTTAAGGTGCTTGGGAAAAAAAAACACAATAAAAGACAAAAGTCAGTGCATTGTACACAGGATTACGGTGCAAAATGTCAGTGTGTGTCGACCGCATAATCCACATAAGTAGACTGACACTGGTATAGTCAGCAAGTAGTTCCATCAGGAAGAGCAAAGAAAAATAGGGGGAAAAGGAAAACAAAGTCACTTGTTGGCTACTTGGTGTAATCCACGGTGGGTGGGTCCAAGGAAGAGCTAAATCCAAGTCATTTGTCCCTGGTATAATCCACAGGAAGAAATATAGAAAATAAAGAAACATATTTTGTTCCAGGGACCCCAGAAGCAAAGATTTGAGTTAAAATGTTCGGACTAAAAACATATATTCAAAGATTTGCACACATTTTCAAAAACAGCAGATCTACAGCAGATCTCGCTATGTACAAGCTCATAGCGCGACACGAAAAAGACCTGTTGTGGTCCTCAAGCTCTTTGTCGTCAAGCATTGGGTCCTGGAGAACACAACGTTTGGTACGAGCTCCTGAACTTCTTCCTGCTGGAGGGCTGAAGATCCAAAATGGCAGTCCATCTTTGAAGCTGTCATGAGCTCTGGAGTTGCTCTGTGTCCTCAAGCACTGGGTCCTGGAGAACGCAGCGTTTGGTATGAGGTCCTTGAGATGATTTCCTGAACTTTTTCCTGCTGGAGGGTTGAAGATCCAAAATGGCAGTCCTTGAAGCCTTGAAGAAAAAGAGAAGAAAAAAGAAAGAATTACAATTAAACCACAAAACCACTGAAACAGGAACACAACAATGTTAATACAATTAAAAAAGCTCTACCACACTACAGTGTGTGTGTGTGTGTGTGTGTGTGTGTGTGTGTGTGTGTGTGTGTGTGTGTGTGGTCTTGTCTTGTCTTGTCTTGTCTGCTGACTGTCTGCTGAATCTTCTACCAATCCATTTTCCTTTGACTGTTGACATGCAAATTGCAATTTATTTTAGAGACAGTTTCACTGCACTGGCAGGAAATAGCAGCAGTATACTTAAATTATCAAAGTAAAAGTACATAATTTCTTGCTGAATTTGCGAGCCTTAAACCAAAAGAAGAAAGAAAGAAAAAAGAAGAAGAGAGTGTGTGCTGGAGATTACCTGTTAAAACTCCGAAAGGTCCTCACACATGTACCCCTGGATGCCAACAACTGTAAAATACATAACAGCAATTAAAACTTCAACTGAAACAGGAGTGCACAAAAATAGTTAAATGAAGAAGAAGAGTGTGGGTGTGTAGTACCTTTTAAAACTTCCTCGTCAACAGTGGGGAAAACAATGGAAATCTCCCTGCAAATATAATTTTAGGGGTTAGTGGGATGAAGCAATGCTTTTCCATTGTATTCAATGTACAGCCACAGTAAAGACAAACTACAAAGCAATCCAACTTTAGTTACTAACATTTATAAAGTCTGTGTATTTTACTATTACTGCATTATGCTGACACATTAAATCATGGCATATGAATTGACTAGCCACTTAGCTAGGCCACATGTTTTAAAACAATCTGAACTCATACAGGTAAAGAAACACTAGCTTACAACTGATCAAACAAACTGTAGAGAACTGATCAAAGTAAATACAATAAACAGTAAAACCTACTAATGATTTACAATTAGATAAAATAGCAGCTTACCATTTACAAAGCTAGTCCGAAAACATCAACAGGCCAGCAGTACATTTGTGAGTAGAATGAATTCACCCAACCGCCCAAACAGTTCGAATGTTTGAAATCTCTGTTTGGACGAATCTGATTGGATAGACACACACAGGTTCCCCTCCCCTCCGTTTGAAATGTGCATGTTAAATGTTGGCAGTCAGAGAGAGAGAGAGAGAGAGAGAGAGAGAGAGAGAGAGAGACTGGAAATAAACTATTTACTTAGTTTAGTTAGTTTTAACAAGTTAAAAGTTACTATGTAGAGGTACTAATACTTTGCACTAAACAACAAGCACAAACAAAAGTACTGACATTTTATACTTAAGTAAAAGTAGTGTAATGTAGAAATACTCTTACTGTTACAAGTAAAAGTCCATAACATTTTGTTCTTTTGAGCACTACTGGGCCTAGACTAGAAAACAAACTAAATAGTTTAACCACATGACTGGTGGTAACCTGTATTTTTTAGCAGTGATGGCAGAAGTACTCAGATATTTTACTTAAGTAAAAGTAGCAATACCACAATATAAAAATACTAGTACTAAAAATAATAAAACAAGTAAAAGGCCTGTGTTCAAAATGTTACTTGAGTAAAAGTAAAAAAGTATTCAAAATATACTTAAAGTACCAAAAGTGAAAGTATTAAAATGTTTGAAAATAGCAGATCTACAAGCTTGTATTTTCAAATAGCCTATGCATAAAATAGGGCTAAAGTGGTTAATGTGGTGATAGAGGCGGTGCTACTATATTGTTGCAGAGACCTGAGACAATAGGGCCAATGAACCCATCAACACCTTTCATGCAAATGTTGTGCCTGCATGTAAATCTCTACCCCCTAAAATACACACGAAAAAAATATCTCACTCATTGTTTTTAATCAGTAATTGTGCAATTCTCTCTCTCTCTCTCTCTCTCTCTCTCACCTCCCATTGTTTGAACAAACCTCTAATTTACATATGTAAGGTAGATTCCCTAGCAGAGAAAAGAGAGATGCATATCCAGGTATCTTAAAGGCATTTGAAGGTAAACAGTCCTCTCCCGCATTCATTGAAAAACTCCCACCAATCATTTATGTTGGGTGGGTGTATGCCTTGCCCACGTATCCAGGTATATCACCTTTTTCACCCAGTGATGGTATGAATTGTATGGTATACTATGTATTGATGTACTGGTTGATAGCCATTGGACAGATC
The DNA here is from genome assembly GCF_963280865.1 of Gymnoscopelus braueri. NCBI lineage: Eukaryota > Metazoa > Chordata > Actinopteri > Myctophiformes > Myctophidae > Gymnoscopelus > Gymnoscopelus braueri. The sequence continues at coordinate 2,075,585 of NC_137620.1, read as the reverse complement.
ATCTATTATTTGATGATTTTTGATTGAAAATAGGGGACAGGTATACTAAGATTTATCTTCTTCCTGCTCCAATTCATTTGTGGAATATGTAAACAAAAACAAAGGGGGGGAGGGCAAATAAATGTAATCATGTAAAACCATAAATGGGAAAAAACAGTGAAAATAAATGATCGCTATAGGATCCCTATTCTGGGGCTAACATCTGGTTAAAATAGTAGACAACATGACTCAAAATGATTTGTAGCTTTTTGGAGGAGAAGATATTTAGTGTAGAGCAAATACAGGTGGGAGGTCTAGTATAGAGCCCTGGTGGACTCCAGTCAACTAAGTTACATAGGGTTTCAGTGGCTGAATTGATTGGAACAGAAGTTGGAGGTGCATTTGAGGTATTGGTGTTTGTTCCCCAATTATTGCTAAAATAGTAAAATATATTAAAAAAACGTAAAACCTCAAAACACATATTTCTTATCTTAGCAGACAAAATTGGAACTGAAGCTGAATTGGCTGAAATTTTGCAACCCACCTGAAAAAGTATGTTCTGTTTATCGAAGAGCTGGAAAGACGGGCAGACCCCTGTTAGGCTGTTACTGAACATGCACTAGTCTAAAGCATGATTATAATCGGAAAATACTGCTTTAACCTTTTAACAAAAAAAAACGTTTGTTTTAACCAAAACATATCATTTACCCCAACTTTAAGAGGTTATGAGCTAAAATAACCTTATACTCAGTGCAATTAAGTTCTGTTATTGTCCCAGAAGGGGGCGCCCTACTAGCACTTTGTGCAGACTGTCAGAAGCAAGGGCAAAGAGGTGGCTGTTGATGTGAATGTTTTTAAATTAATTGATCGATGCTTTTCTTGCTCCCAAGGCAAACCCATCATAGATAACATCACAGATGCCATCTATGGGAGCAGGAAGACCATCTGTGTGATCAGCCGCCGCTACCTGGAGAGTGAATGGTGCTCCAGAGAGGTGCAGGTGGCCAGGTAATGACTGACTGACTGACTGACTGACTGACTGACTGACTGACTGACTGACAGGCATGTGAACTGGCTCCCTGGCGGTGTGATTTTGCAAGAGAAATAAGCAACCAGAAACATGCCACAAAACATTTTAAGATGTGGGGGGACAAATACATATTCATTTGGGGGTCCTTGACATGAAAATGTTTGAAAACCACTGGTTTAAACAACATTATGAAACAAGTCCAAATAAGCAACTACACTTTACAAACAAGCCCAAAAACCCGCAACTACCAATATTTACAAGCAACTTTACTGAAAAACAAGCCCAAAGTCACTTATAATAAGCAGACATGGCAACACTTCTCCCTCCACCACCGGGCTATAAGATGGGATAGAGGCCAAATTATAAACCCAAGGAAAGACCTGGAAGAGGAGCAAGCTCTTTTGGAATGAATGGATGAAATAATGAATGAAAGAAATAAAGGATGAATTAATGGATGAATGGATGAATGGATGAAAGAATGAATGAATGAACGAAAGAATGGATGAATGAATGAAAGAACGGATGAATGAACTGTTTTGCTGCTCAGCAACCGCAGTGAACATGTGTGAAAATAAGCAAGCGAGAGAGAGAGAAAAAGTACACAAAGAGTACACAAAGAGTACACATTAAAACACAAAAGAAGACGTTAAACATCGCGTGTCACCGACATTCCCTCTCTCCTTCTTTTCCCAGCTTCCGCCTGTTCGACGAACAGAAGGACGTGCTGATCCTGGTGTTTGTGGAGGAGATCCCGGCCCGCCAGCTGTCTCCTTACTACAGCGTGAGGAAGCTGCTGAAGAAACGCACCTACCTGAGCTGGCCTCGTGCCACCCAGCAGCACAGTGGAGTCTTCTGGGAGAAGCTCCGGATGGCCCTGAACGCCAGGGACACTTCCACTGCCACAGAGGGTGACCACATCAACCTCATCCGGGTGGCCAGGAACTGAGGGTGACCGGTAACCGGAACGCTCGCCCCTTCTTCTTTTTTACTGAGGTTAAGGTTAGAAATAAGGTTAGGTTTAGGCATAGTTTTACTGAGGACACGTTTAGGAATAAGGTTAGGTTTAGGCATAGTTTTACTGAGGTTAAGGTTAGAAATAAGGTTGGGTTAAAGCATAGTTTACTGAGGTTACATTTAGGAATAAGGTTAGGTTTAGGCATAGTTTTACTGAGGTTACGTTTAGGAATAAGGTTAGGTTTAGACATATACAGATCTACAAGCTCATAGCGCGGAACTCGGTGCCGCGCTATGAGCTTGTAGATCTGCAGTTTTACTGAGGTTAATTACGTTTAGGAATAAGGTTAGGTTTAGGCATGGTTTTACTGAGGTTACGTTTAGGAATAAGGGTATGTTTAGGCATAGTTTTACTGAGGTTACGTTTAGGAATAAGGTTAGGTTTAGCATAGTTTAGCATAGTTTTACTGAGGTTACGTTCAGGAATAAGGTTAGATTTAGGCATAGTTTTACTGAGGTTACGTTTAGGAATAAGGTTAGGTTTAGGCATAGTTTTACTGAGATTACGTTTAGGAATACCTGGTGTCACCGGATCTGACCCGGGGCGAGCGTTCTTGTATTCGGGTGACCACATCAACCTCATCGGGCTGGCCAGGAATTGGTCATCATGAGGCATTGCTACTGAACCACCTTCAAAACCTCCATAAAAGAGAACCTGTCTGTAATAGGCTCTATGCACAGCAGCCATAGAAAGAAATTGGGCCTTTTCCTTACTTCCTTCACGGGTCTTACCAATGATACTAATGAAGGCTCTGTTCCATTTAGTGTAGCACAGTGGTTCTGGTTCTCAAACCTTTTAATTTCAAGGACCCTGTTAACTCTGAGAGTGTACAAAAGGTAAGGTTCCATTTGTACACTCTCAGAGTTACACACCTTTAAGGGGCCAATTGGAACCCCCACAAGGAACCATGAGGGTCCCTGGACCACACTTTGAGACCCACCGGTGTAGCAGAGTGTTTCCAGTGAGCCAACATGCACAGTTCTGTTTGACCAGAATGGAACAGAGCCTTCATTAGTATCATTGCTAACACCTGTTAAGGAAGGCCCAATTTCTTTACAATATGGCTGCTGCGCATAGAGCCTATTTACAACTGCACCTAGACAAGTCTTCTAGCTTGCCAAAAGAAGTTACCTCCCCACAGTTTTTTTCCGTAATTGTACTAGACCAGGGGTCTTCAACGTTTTCAGGCCAAGGACCCCCTAGCTGAGTGAGAGATGAAGCAGGGACCCCCTACTCTATATTGTATAAAATTGTGTTTCAGATCAACTTTTGCTGCTCTTTTTTCCCTCTACACACCTATAACTCTTTGCCAAAAATAGGCTAAAGTTCTCTCTTTGCCAAAAATCGGCTAAAGTTCTCCTCAGAAAAGGGATGCTATAGGGTTCAAGTGGTTAATGTAAAAAAAAGTCATATCACACAAATATTTGGCGGACCCCCTGTAGTAGCTCTGAGGACCCCCTAGGGGTCCCGGACCCCCTGTTGAAGAACCCTGTACTAGATCATATATGTGGGGGGATATGTGCACATGATCTGGCAACCCGGGAGCCAGCGAACACAAAAACGCTAATAAACAGCTGAGATTTAGTGATATTTGAAAAATGGGTTTCGCAGTTCCATGCACATGGTAATGGTCAATGGCTGTGTGCAATTTGAGATCAATAGCTCCAGCCATTGAGGAGAACCGGGCAGAACAATTTTTGGAACCCGGGAGCCAGCGAACACAAAAACGCTAATAAACAGCTGAGATTTAGTGATATAAATAAACGGGTTTCGCAGTTCCATGCACATGGTAATGGTCAATGGCTGTGTGCAATTTGAGATCAATGAGGAGAACCGGGCAGAATTTGTTTTGGGCTCAGACGTTTGGTCTCAGAGGTTTGTGGAATTATAGGAGGATTGCTCCTAGTGTTGAGGATTTATTGTACAGCATTGCATGTATTTACAGTATTGTTATTATTTAACAAGACCTCAGGGCTTTTTGTGTTATCCTTTTAGCATTATTGTGGAACTGCACCTCTGTCCTTTTAGTTTTCAATCAATCAAACTGCGTACAATGGAACACTTTCTGTGAAGCCCATGTCTATAATGCATTATAAGCACTAGACCATACCCGGTGAAGTGCGCAGGCAAAAGTAGTTGCAAATGTGGGGTTATTGCACGTCCTGTCGTGCGTCCTCCCCGCCCATCCCGTCCCGTCGCGCCGCGCGACGGGGTTTGCAGTGTGCAGTGCATTTCATGCACACACTCTCACACTCTCCCCCCTCTCTCCCCCCCTCTCTCTCTCTCCAGCCAGCATAAGCATGGCAACATTCTTTGACATAAAAATGCGAATAAACAGCTGAGATTTAGTGATATCGGAAAAACGGGCTTCGCAGTCACATGCACATGGTAATGGTCAATGGCTGTGCGCAATGCGAGATCAATAGCTCCAGGCACTGAGGAGAACCGGGCAGAACAATTTTTGACATACAAATGCAAATAAACAGCTGAGATTTAGTGATATCGAAAAACGGGCTTCGCAGTCCGATGCACATCGTAATGGTGAATGGCTGTGCGCAATTTGAGATCAATAGCTCCAGGCACTGAGGAGAACCGGGCAGTAAAATGTTTGGGCTCAGAGGTTTGGCCTCACAGGTTTGGCCTCAGAGGTTTGGCCTCAGAGGTTTGTGGAATTATAGGAAGATAGACTTTTAATGCATCATAAGCCATAAGCTTATAATACTGTATAATTATAAATATAAGCACTCATACATATTCATAGACAGTGTTACTGAAATGGTTTCTATGTTAAATTATAAATGGTTTGCATTGATTTATTTGCTGTTACAGTGTAACATTGTGTCACAATGAAAATGTACAGAATATCTACAGTTAACTCATTTTAATCATTGATCATATTGCCTCATTATGTTGCAATTCAATATTGTATGGTATTGCCTTAAGCTTTAATAAAAACAATGTTTTCATGCTTCTTCAATCAATCGAAGCTACAGTTTATTTTAATTGTATTTATATACTTATCAGGGACAGTGCACATTAATCAACATGTCAGTTTTCATATCCACGTAAATAAGGCAGAGTTAGCCAAAAGCTAAATTTCATCTGTAGTCCCTGAGCAGGCTGTTAAAAGTGGTGATATATCCATACAAAAACAGACATCAATACAAAACAAGACAAGTAGACACATTTGGTTAGCTTTAAGCCATCTCTTAAAGGTAGAATAAGTGATATTTTTTGTTATTTTTTTCGTTTTTGTTAAAAGGTTAAAGTACTATATTCTGATAGTAATCATTACTACAGAGCGTTTGTTCAGTCACAGTGGTCTCTCCAGCTCTTTAGTAAACAGAATGATGTACATTTTCAGGTAGGTGACAACATTTAAGCCAATCAGGAGAGAGTACTGAAAAGGCATTTTCTGTTTAATAAAGAGCTGGAGAGACATAGAGACTCCTTTTACTGAACAAACACTCTATAGCAATGCGTACTATCAGAATATAGAGCTATTTAACACTTATTTTAACAAAAGCAAATCACTTACCCTACCTTTAAGGTTGGACTTGAAGGTCAAATAGTTGGTGATCTCTCTTACTTACAAAATGATATTAATAATTGTGAAACAGAACATTTTGTCAAAATATTGTTTTGGTTAGCTTTAAGATGACAATGTTTGGCCACCATTTCACCAACTTGTCTTTTGTGATACGTGTGTTTGCATCTCTGAATGGATTACTGCTTTTAGTTAGTGTAAAGGTTAACTAGGTAACTTTGAGCCGGGGGAAAAAAAGATGGTTCAAAGGCTTGTGCACTGAGTTGATTGATTGGGCCATAAAAGTGTCAAACTCGTTATGTGCGCGTTAGTGCTCTCTCTAATCAATGAATGCATCAAAGACAGCAATCACTTTGATACCTGTCAGAGAGGGGAGGGGTACACACACAGATCTGCGATCTTACCTAGTAGCCTATACCTTTAATCTGGTAGAGAATGGAATCTATAATGAACAATGATTTCAGCCATCAAAGATATCCTTAAACACCATATTGCTATAAAATACATACAGAGAAAATGAAAACACAGAAAATTAATTGAATTTCTACGTCTTGGTGGCACCTCGACCCATAAGGGACTTCTTAGTGTTTCTCTCAGGTTTCAAAATGATTATATAACACTTTGGTCCAAAGAGTGCCACCACAAGGCCAAAGCTAGATGCTAAAATAGCAAACACCTCCACTACATCTGCATATTTGCCTGGAGAGCTGATATATGCTGGGATGAAGGCTATCCACACGGCACAGAAGATCAACATGCTGAAAGTGATTAACTTGGCTTCATTGAAGTTGTCTGGAAGATTCCTTGCCATGAATGCTAGGACAAAACTGAGGAGTGCCAGTAAACCAATATAACCTAGTAACACGGCAAAACCAACTGTTGATCCCACTTCACACTCATAGACTATCTTATCACTGAGGTATTGTGTGTTTTTATGAGGAGTTGGTGAGGCAGACATAAGCCAGGTTATGCAGATTATTGCCTGGATGGCAGTAAGAACCAGAACTGTTCCTCTCTGCTGCATAGCACCGAACCACTTCATAATGTCTGCACCACCAGGCTTGGAGGCCTTGAACACAGCAACCACTACCATAGTCTTTACCAGGATACACGAGACACACAGCACAAAGCTGATCCCAAATGCTGAATGCCTCAGCTGACAAGTCCAGAGTCTGGGACAGCCAATGAACAGAAGTGAGCACAAAAAACACAGTTTGAGTGACAACAAAAGTTGGAAGCTGAGTTCTGAGTTGTTGGCGCGTACCATGGGTGTGTCTCGATGATAGATGAAGATTCCCATGACAATAGCACAGACAAGTGTGCCAAAAACTGAGATGGTGGTCAAGGAGATACCAAGGGGCTCATGGTAGGAGAGGAACTCCGTGCTCTTAGGAACACATTGGTCACGCTGGAGACTGGACCAGAAGTCCTCTGGACAACTGGTGCACTCTGTAGAGTCTAACAAAAACAGCAAGGTTAAAGGGACACACAAGTTAATTATTTTCCTAAAGATCTACCTACATTGTTACATCCTAATATCCTACTAATCCAACTATATCCTATTATCTTACTATCCTATCCTACTATACATGTGGACACCTCTGTCTGTCTGTCTGTCTGTCTGTCTGTCTGTCTGTCTTTCTTCAACCGCTTTTCTCCTCAATGAGTTGACCTCATTGAGTTGAACTTGCACATGGGTAGTGATATTCTGCATTATGCAGGGAGTCAGGAAACTTAAGATGTTAACTCATTGAGTGCCATTAACGTGTTTCACGTGTATTCATGAATCCCAAAATTAACATGGATCATAACCCCGACCTCCTCCATGAGTTTAGCCATCCGAAATACAAATGCAATGACAACACGAGCTGTGGATTTCTTCATCACAGTGACGATCCTCTGAATTTCAGCTGGGTCCTCGTCCATGGGCATATAGCCTCCACATATGCCAGACAAGCCAACACGACCGGTCCAGCTCAGACTGTAAGGATCTGGCAGCACTGTGTCCATAGTCATTGTCAATTATCACCAATCCAACCCAGGTCCACCCAAACCGCCCCATAATCTGGAGCATAGCTTGCACCTGATTGGATGAAGAATGGAACAACACGTTCTTTGGCTCGATTATTCACATAGTGGTAAATGAGTATGAATATGGCCAGCAAGGTATTGAGCAAAGTCTCCGGATTGACTAAATTTCTGGCAAGGACAGCAAGGTACTTGGATAGGGAGACAAAACAGGTGGTGGCCAATTCTCTTATTATGTGCCATTTTGATTTTGCATGTACATCTTGGTTCGAGGGCTTAATGAAATCCCTCAAAACAAAGCTACAGTCAGCTCAGAATAGACTGATCAGGGTCATTCTAGGGTTAGAACCCAGATCCCATATAGGTAGGATCCAGTTTAGAGAACTCAACTGGCTCCCAGTGGAATCCAGGGTAACCATGGCCAGATTGACCATGGTTCATAAGATAATATATGGCGAGGTCCCCATATTTTTAAAGACATGTTTTACTCAGAGAAGCGAAGTACACCATTTTTTCACCAGAGCCAGTGTAGCAGATGTGAGCCATCCGGCTTTTAAAAGTAAACTAGGCAGGGAATCATTTACTTACATAGGAGCCACACAGTGGAATGACCTCGAAAACAGTGTCAAACTGACAACCAATCTGAGGACTTTTAAATACAAAACTAAATCATGTCTATTAGAAAAGGTTCCCCTATAGAGGGTCTTTAGACTAGGAAAGATAAGGTAGCACTTGTTTGTGTACTGTGTATGTTACATGTGTTCTTGTATTGTTTGTATGTATGTACTGTAAATGTTACTTGTGTTTTGTATTGTTGTGTAATGTGTATGTCACTTGTGTCTATGTAGTGTTTCGGTAGTTATATGTGTTTTGTATTGTACTGTATTTTTAACGTATTGATTGTTAATTGTAAGAGGACCTCAACGGAAATAAGTCTCAGGACTTTCTTGTGTTATCCTCGAACTGCGGTGACCATGTGGTTTTTGGCTTTTCAAATAAATCAAATAAAAAAAAAGTGAATCACCTACACAGATTCCACGGAGGAAGAGGCCTAATCATTCTCTTTTGACACTGTCAATAAAGACCTTCAGCTCCGGCAGGAATACACACAAGCAAATGAGAGGCAATATGCACAGTGGTGGAAAGTAACTAAGTGCATTTACAGTACTTAAGTACTGTACTTAAGTAAAATGTTGAGGCATTTGTACTTTACTTGAGTATTTCCAATTTCCAATACTTTTACTTCTACTCCACTACATCTCAGAGGCAAATATTGTACTTTTACTCCATTTTATACATAGTCTATTTGAAAAATGCCGATCTACGAGCTCACAGCTTGTAGATCTGCTATTTTCAAACATTTTAGTACTTTTACTTTTGGTACTTTAAGTACATTTTGATGCCAATACTTTTGTACTTTTACTCAAGTACATTTTGAATTCTGGACTTTTACTTTTAACAGAGTATTTCTATATTGCAGTATTGATACTTTTACTTAAGTAAAGAATTTGAGTACTTTTTCCACCACTGTGAGTGAATCACCTACACAGATTCCACGAAGGAAGAGATATGCAATATCAATTACACTCACTAGAGGGAGGTATTTGTCAAGTGTGTGTGTGTGTGTGTGTGTGTGTGTGTGTGTGTGTGTGTGTGTGTGTGTGTGTGTGTGTGTGTGTGTGTGTGTGTGTGTGTGTGTGTGTGTGTGTGTGTGTGTGTGTGTGTGTGTGTGTGTGAACTACTTGATACCAACAGTTTTATCTGTAGCAGTTCACCTGGAAGGCATCGCTTGGGACTGTTCTAAAGAAGGAGGGGAACTAGTTCCGGTCACTCAGACAGGAGCAGGTGGCACTGTAACTGATCTGCAAAAGGTGCAAAACATCTTGACTTTATTTATTTATTTTTTACACATGGTCCTCATTTATCAATGGAACGTAGAAACCAGCTTAAATTCGAGCCCAGGAATTATTTTATGGGGACAGTGGGATTACCATGTAATTATGTATTGATCACAGTGATTGATACATAAGGTTTAAGGTTACAAAGTTATAATACATTTAACATCCTGTGTATCACTATAAATACTTATTTAAACAAAGAATACATTATATCTGACCATGAGACCGACCCGACATATAGGGTTCCTACTCTCAACACCACAATGTAAAAATACTTCAAATTTAACTTGAGTAAAAGTGCAAAAGTATTGGCATCAATATACAGTACCAGTTAATTTTTTATGAAACTATAAACAAATTAAATAACAAAATCTATGTTCTGAAACCTTTTAGAAAAAGCTCACAAGGTGGTGTGATGCGACACGTTGTGAGCTTGTAGATTGGCTTTTCCCGAAAAACCAAAGTAGAAAATAGGGCTTAAGTGGTTCATTTACGTTTTGCAATAATTATATAAATCTATAGTATAGTAGTAAGTAACTAAAGCTGTCAAATAATTGTAGTAGAGTAAAAAGTACAATATTTGCCTCTGAGATTTAGCGGACTAGAAGTATTGAAAAATGGGCATACTCAAGTAAAAGTAACTCAATATTGTACTAGTTACTTTCCGCCTCTCAGGCCCGGGCAGAGAATCAAACCTCTAACACAGATGCATTGCACTCTGACCTTCTGAAAACTTGCTCCACCCTCGATTCAAAATCTGCCTGCTCCACTCACATGCTCTGCCTGCAAGTAAATATGTTCACTTCTATGCCTTTCAAACTGTAAACAAATAAAATAAAATACTATAAGGATAATTCCTTTTAACAGGACGTTCATGAAAGTCCTTGCGGGCTTGTTTCCAATGAGGGCCTGTGAGCAATTAGGGGTTAAGAGTCTTGCTCAGGGACAAATTTCATTTCATCGACACATATGCTGGCGTGGCCTGGAATTGTACCTTGGGCAACCAGGGCCTCTGGCTCCCTAGGCGGGCTCACTAACCACTCAGCTATCGCCGCCCCTTCACTATACGATGTTTATCACGTTTTATGTTTGTAAATACATTAACCCATTAAGACCGGGAACGCATCTGTGTGCCATTTTAAGATTTCTTTGGCTATTAAAAAATAGCAGATATACAAGCTCATAGCGCTATTTTTTGAAAAATCATGAAAATGTGCGCAAATCTTTGAATAAATATTTTTTAAAGCAAAACATTTTTAACTCTGTTACAACTTCTGGGGGTCCCTGGAACAAAACATTTTGAAATGGGGGTCCACGGCCAAATACATTATATTTTTTGAGAACCACTGATATTATAGCAACATACGTTTAAAAAAAAAACTGTTAGGCAAATATTTGAGTTAAAAATGTTTGTTTTAAAAATATATATATATATATATATATATATATTCAAAGACCCATGATTTCCCCCCAAAATAGCAGATCTACAAGCTCATAGCGCAGCACTTGTTTTTGAATAGCCCAACGAAATCTAAAATGACACAGATACGTTCCCGGCTTTAATGGATTCAATAACCAAAATGAAGCATACACGGTATAATAATGGTTATGGTAAAAGGTGGTTTATAGTAATGAACTTACCATGGACACTCTGTACAAACCTAGTACACTAGAGATGGCAATAGAAGTACTTGAGGGTCCAGGACCCACTATGCCGAGTACTGGAGGAGACCCATCACAGCTCTCATCCAACTGAAACTGCTCCTCTTTCCCACTGACCAATGACAACGCTGCACGGAACCCAACTCCCAGCACTAGACAGGAATCATAGATACTATATCCCAGAGTCACATTGGTTAGCAGGCTGGTAGTCTGGGAGGCATTGCGTCGGAGCTTGGACAGCAGGGGCGCGGCCACTGCGTTGTGATTCAAATCACAGCCAATGAAGAAAAGGGGGCGGGATCCACATGCAGTGGGTGTTCATCTAAATAGGATCGACGGGAAGCAATTTCCCCTTGAGAAATTGCGGCCGCCATTGTTGTGTACTGCTGTTTGCCTCTCGTCTGACTTTTTAGACGAGTAAGACCGGTAAGAGGCGTGTCCGCTCAGATTCTGAGCGTAAGCTACATCCCGCCCACAAATACCAGGGCTCTGGCCCAGAAGTTCCTCGCCAGAGCAGGCGAAAACTTCTGGGAACTCAGATTAGCAGGCTGGGGTTTCTGTTGATCTCATGAATTGCAAAAGCCATGGTCTGTGCCAATCTGAACGCTTGAATGTTAAAACTGAAAGACACAATTCCACTGTAAACCTTGTATATTTATCTTTGTAGAAATATACAGCATAATATCTGCATACTATCTATCAACACGGTTCCCCGGTCTCTTGCTTGCTATTGTATTTGTGATATGTACCCAGTGCAAGTGGGCTGCTGTCCCTTGGAGATGAAAGTGAGCTCAGGGAAGGCAGGGATGTAGTGGATCAGAAACAAACCACCCAGAACAACGTCCCCAGCCTTGGAAAATCTGTCGACATTAAACTGTGATATCACAAGAAGAGGAAGGTGTGGAGGACAAAGCAGAGAATGAAGAGAACAATATCAAGGTCAAGTACATGTATGAAAGCAGATGTATGTCTAGAGAAGCCCTCATGACTGTCCTGCTCTGTCTAATGCCCCTAAAATCCATTGTCCAGTTTCTAAGATTTATACACAGCGCTGTGCCATCCCCTGTACCACTTTATGGCATTACGTAATCTTTCAAGGCACCCATCTGGGCAGAGGCAGTAGAGGCAGGGCTTAACATACATTAACAATCCTATACTGTAATGTGTCAATCACGCTATCTCGCCAGGGTTACATTGGCAACTATTTATCCACTGTAGGTTTGATTGATTGATTGATTGAACACTTTATTAGTCCAAAATGTAAATAGCACGAGGTACAGTCAGATGTTAAAGATCCAGTGCATTGACACTTTCGGTCATTTTATTCTGAAGTTTCAGTCTGAAACGGCCTCGCAACCAATCAGAAGGTTCCATCCCTTCAGGCTATGGCACGGTAAACCTCACTCATATGGTGCACAGTGTTATTGGGCCTCATGCAGTTAAGAGGAAAGTTCTTCTTAAACCCACTTTTTTAAGAAGATTTTGGTATACTCCAATGTTTTCTTAGCTGTGATCTGTTCTTAGGTAAGAACAGAACGCACACTGAAGAGCTCTCTTAGGGTGGCCTTTGAGATAAGTGTGACATGTTTGTGCAAAAACTACAGTTGTATGATACAGGATTTAAATTACAATAATATTTTTATCATATCTTTAGAGCAGTTGTTCTCAAAGTGTGGTATGGGGACCCCCAGTCGTCCGTGAAGGATTTCCAGGGGGTCCACAGCAAACGGGGAACAGTTTAACCACTTTAACTCTATTTTATACTTTGTTTGGAAATAGCCGATCTACAAGCTCACAACGCGTCCCATTACTTGCCATTTTGAGGTTGTAGATCGGCTATTTTCGAAACATTTTGATAGATCTTGAACATTTTTCCCTGGCAGAAAATGTTTTCAGATGGGGGTCTGCAGACCAATGGTATGTCAATTTGGGGGTCCTTGACATGAAAATGTTTGAGAACAACAGCTTCAGAGTTTTCAACAGGCCTGAAATTACAATCTAACCCAAACAAACCCGGTTGAGTTGAAGCACAAGCCCCAAAATGTCGGCAGTGATTGACACCTCCGTTCTATGGGAAATTGCATTTACCTCCCCTTGTGGTCTCCTGATGGATCAGGCTAGTTTTGAGGTCATGAAACACACGCACGCACGCACGCACGCACGCACGCACGCACACAGACAGACAGACAGACAGACAGACAGACAGACAGACAGACAGACAGACAGACAGACAGACAGACAGACAGACAGACGCCCAAAGTCACCCACTTGTGTCCCCTAGAGGAACAGGTTGTTTGTGAGCTCCAGCACCTGGAAATTTACCAGCAAGTCTCTAAACACTTTCTCAACTAGTGGATGATGCAATCTCTCAGCTCTCATTGCTAAAACTGGTTGGACAAAATTATCAAGTTTAAAATAAATAAAACTGCATTGCATAACCAATGAAAAGGTTTTAGGGTGGTCCTTCACATTGGGGTGGTGATATGATTGGTTGTTAAAGTATTGGCCGTAGCTTTTGTGTTTTCGCTAGTGTTCTTGCAACTTGCATTCAGAAGTGTCCAGACGTATCGGTAGGCAGAAATCTCTGATCGTCTGGCAACACCAGACTATACCCAGGTGGGTGCAAATTAAACGTGAGCTGAGACAGCAAAGGCAGGTGTGTGTTTCCCACTGATGACATCTGGCCCAGGGGTGATGAAATAGTGAGATAGTGGCTCAACAGGTGCAATGTTGGAAGATAATACATTTTCAGGTCCAATGAGACCATTGAGCCTAGACCTGCAAAACATGCTAACATTAATTAACCCATTCAATCCGGGAACACATATCCGTCATTTTAGATTTCTTTGGCTGTTCAAGAATAGCAGATATACAAGCTCATAGCGCGGCACTGAGTGCCGCGCTATGAGCTTGTAGATCTGCTATTTTTGAAAAAAAAAAACATGAGTAAAGTTTGAGAACCACTGATAGCAAACTTTCACAATTTTTCAAAAATAGCAGATCTACAAGCTCATAGTGCGGCACTCGGCACATTTTTGAATAGCCAAAGAAATTCAAAGATGACACTGATTATTTCCCCGGTCTAAATGGGTTAACAAGGACACAGGTGCCATGTTTACTACTGTATCTAGGTCTATATTTGTACAGTGTCATAATACAGACAGACAGGGGTGCCACATAGCCTACACCATAATGGTTGTTAATCCAAAATATCCCAAATGTAGATATATAAAAAATATCTGACTGATATGCCCATACATGGAGATCTCTGTATTAGTCCATGAGCCAGACAAGATTTCATTATCGAAAGAGTTAGTCCATGAGCCAGAGCCCCAAAATTGAGCAATAATTATCGAAAGAGTGGGCAAAACCAAACCTATATTAAATTGTTCATAGGGTCAATACGAGTAAATAAATATATGATAACCTTTCCACAGGAGCAGCTTTTTCATGGTTATCACACATTTTGTTATTTTCCCCATACGTACATGACAGGTGACAAAATGACAAAATGTAAAAAAGAGTTATCACAATGAAACTTCCTGAGTTGATTACTTACATGAAGACAATGATTTATCGTATTACAAGTTTTCTGAAATTGTATATTTAAATATGCAAATTAGGCATTTAGTCCATGAGCCAGAGCCCCAAAATTGAGCCAGATATTGAATATTCCCTCGTTAAAAACCTTTAACTCCAACATCTTAACAAAATGAAATAAGAATGTTGACTCTGGCTTTGTCCAATGCTCCAATGTTGATTCTGGAAAGTTATGCAAATGTGGGCATATTTTCCTAATGCCTAATTTGCATATTTAAATATACAATTTCAGAAAACTTGTAATACGATAAATCATTGTCTTCATGTAAGTAATCAACTCAGGAAGTTTCATTATGATAACTCTTTTTTAAATTTTGTCATTTTTTCACCTGTCATGTACGTATGGGGAAAATAACAAAATGTGTGATAACCATGAAAAAGCTGCTCCTGTGGAAAGGTTATCATATATTTATTTACTCGTATTGACCCTATGAACAATTTAATATAGGTTTGGTTTTGCCCACTCTTTCGATAATTATTGCTCAATTTTGGGGCTCTGGCTCATGGACTAAGTGGGCAAAACCGCAAAACCATACCTATATTAAAGGGATATTTCACTTTCAAAAAAACTTTGGGTCATTTTATCGTCTACTCATGCTTTTGTGAGCACCCCAGACCGTTTTTAAGTTGCGTGATTCGTTATTTAGATATTTGATATTCATTTTATCAGACATCCCTTTAAATTGTTTATAGGGTCAATATAAGTAAATAAATGTATGATAACCTTTCCACAGGAGTAGCTTTTTCATATTTATATTATATATTTATTTTTCCCCATAAGTACATGACAGGTGAAACAATTACAACATTTAAAAAATAGTTATCATAATGAAACTTCCCCAGTTGATTACTTACATGAAGACAATGATTTATCGTATTACAAGTTTCAGCAAACTGATTTGTTTGCTGATGCCATGAAGACACAGCTGCATTCTGAACTCCTTATATGGTTATGACTGAGTCATGGTGACATGAGCGTGTCAGAGTCCGTCCACCGGCCGGCCGGACAATTTTAACAAGCCATTTAATCCCCAAGCAGGGATTCAGGTGTCACAGCAGCAACAGCAGAATGAAACACAGGATAGGAGGGAATATGTCAAAAATCATACATGAGCACCTGGTGACAAGTTTTTGATTTTTGCCATGGCGTTAGGTATGGGCATATTTGCAAAAACCATCGCAAAAACCATCGCAATCAAGTTGGGCTCGCCCCCCCAATATTAGACGGGTCAGTATATTGTTGAAAGAAAGCCTCATAGTCCACTTGAGAGAGAGAGGTGGAGAGAGAGAGAAAAGGAATAGATTGAAGAGAAAGAGAGAGAGAGAAACTGAATAGATTGAAGAGAAAGAGAGAGAGAGACTTGGAAAAGGAATAGATTGAAGAGAGAGAGAGACATGGAAACGGAATAGATTGAAGAGAGAGAGAGCGAGAGAGACATGGAAACGGAATAGATTGAAGAGAGATAGAGAGACATGGAAACATAATAGACTGAAGAGAGAGAGAGATGGAAGCAGAACGGATTGAATGGACATCTCAACCTATTGCCATTAACAGGAATCGAACCCTCAACCTTAGGATTGACAGGCTGCAACACTACCTATAGTGCTATAGCTTTGTACAGATTGAGGTTGTCTGTTGAAGATAAAAGTGAACCAGTGAAAGCAGCCGACCTACAAGCTCAGAAATACGTTGCTATCTGAAAAGTTGTGAGATTGTAGATCGGAGAGAGAGACATGGAAACGGAATAGATTGAAGAGATAAGGGTTAAGAGTCTTGCTCAGGGACAAATTTCATTTGCTGGCCTGGCCTGGAATCGTACCTGGGGCAACTAGGGCCTCTGGCTCCCTAGGCTGGCTCACTAACCACTCAGCTATGGCCGCCCCTCAAAAGAGAGAGAGAGAGAGAGAGAGACATGGAAACGGAATAGATTGAAGAGGGAGACATGGAAACGGAATAGATTGAAGAGAGAGAGAGAGAGAGAGAGACATGGAAACAGAATAGATTGAAGAGAGAGAGAGACATGGAAACATAATAGATTGAAGAGAGAGAGAGAGATGGAAGCAGAATGGATTGATTGGACATCTCAACCTATTGCCATTAACAGGAATCGAACCCTCAACCTTCGGATTGACAGGCTGCAACACTACCTATAGTGCTAAAGCTTTGTCCAGGCTAAGGTTGTCTGTTGAAGATAAAAGTGAACCAGTGAAAGCAGTCGATCTACAAGCTCAGAAACACGTTGATATCTGAAAGGTTTTGAGATTGTAGATCGGCTATTTTCAGAATGAAGTATGTCATACATTGCAAAAACATACCTTCTCAGATAAGCATTTCATGTTATCTTTATCAATTGCATATGTATTCATTAATACAGTCTTGTTGTTTGCAATGTACTTTAAATGAAGTCTCCACCAAGGGAGGCTTGAACCGGCAACATTGCTGTTGTGAAACGTTCACTTAAGCGGGAAGCCATTGGACCAACAGACCTGATCCAGTGAAAACGGAGGTCAAACAGATGATACCATTTCACACAAATAAATGAAAAATCCTGGGTTTAAGTGTTTTTCAAACTGCTCAAAATTGCGGACAATCTAAGGGCGGAGAGAGAGACATGGAAAAGGAATAGATTGAAGAGAGAGAGACATGGAAACATAATAGATTGAAGAGAGAGAAAGATGTAAGCAGAATGGATTGATTGGACGTCTCAACCTATTGCCATTAACAGGAATCGATCCCTCAACCTTTGGATTGACAGGCTGCAACACTACCTATAGTGCTATAGCTTTGTCTAGGCTGAGGTTGTCTGTTGAAGATAAAATTGAACCAGTGAAAGCAGCCGATCTACAAGCTCAGAAACACGTTGCTATCTGAAAAGTTTTGAGATTGTAGATCGGCTATTTTCAGAATGAAGTATGTCATACATTGAAAAGACATACTCTCAAATAAGCATTTCAGGTTACCTTTAACAATTGCACTTGCATTAATTGACACAAGTAAGACGCGCGAACGCTGGAAGCGAACGCAGATTGACTGAGGCTGCTATATTTCAACCACACTGTAGTAGTGCACTCTGCCGCACTCTGCCGGCTGTATACAGGCAGTGCAGCTGCTGGCATTTCAGCACGGAGTTTCGAGTCACATGGGGGCGCGAGCCAATGAGAGCGTGAACACACGCTGTATACAGGCAGTGCAGCTGCTGGCATTTCAGCACAGAGTTTCGAGTCACATGGGGGCGCGAGCCAATGAGAGCGTGAACACACACGGAAAGACCATAAATAAGGGACAGACACACACACACACAACCCAAGCACGGTGATATAGTAAGCTCCACTTGGTCGGAGGCCTCCTTCCGCGTTCGCAACAATCATGTTGTGTGCAATGCAACTTAAATGAAGTCTGCATCAAGTGAGGCTTGAACTGGCAACCTTGAGATTGTAAGGCACACACTTAAGCGAGAAACCATTGGAACAACAGACCTGACCTGGTGAATGAGAGAGAGAGAGAGAGAGAGAGAGAGAGAGAGAGAGAGAGAGAGAGAGAGAGAGAGAGAGAGAGAGAGAGAGAGAGAGAGAGAGAGAGAGAGAGAGAGAGAGAGAGAGAGAGAGAGAGAGAGACGGAATAGATTGAAGAGAAAGAGAGAGAGAGAGAGAGAGAGATGGAAACGGAATAGATTGAAGAGAGAGAGAGAGAGAGCGAGAGAGCGATGGAAACGGAATAGATTGAAGAGAGATAGAGAGAGAGACATGGAAACGGAATAGATTGAAGAGAGAGAGACACGGAAACATAATAGATTGAAGAGAGAGAAGCAGAATGGATTGATTGGACATCTCAACCTATTGCCATTAACAGGAATCGAACCATCAACCTTCGAATTGACAGGCTGCAACACTACCTATAGTGCTATTGCTTTGTCCAGGCTGAGGTTGTCTGTTGAAGATAAAAGTGAACCAGTGAAAGCAGCCGATCTACAAGCTCAGAAAGAACGTTGCTATCTGAAAGGTTTTGAGATTGTAGATCGGCTATTTTCAGAATGAAGTATGTCATACATACTTCATACCCTCTCAAATAAGCATTTCAGGTTATCTTTATCAATTGCATTATGTATTAATTGACACAATTACTGGTAGTGTCTGTTGATATTTATAAGTATTTCTGTCCATTATGAACCAAGCCTCTGTGTCCCGAACTACTCTAGATCACTGGTTCACAAACCATTTACCAATAAAGGCATTTTTGTGTCTCCTCGGAACGAAAACTAGTGAAAGTAGCCGATCTACAAGCTCACAAAACGTTGCTATCTGAAAAGTTGTGAGATTGTAGATCGGCTATTTTCACAATGAAGTTTGTCATACATTGCAAAAACATACTCTCTCCAAGAAGCATTTCATGTTACCTTTAACAGTTGCACATGCATTAATTGAGAGAGAGAGACATGGAAACATAATAGATTGAAGAGAGAGAGAGATGGAAGCAGAATGGATTGATTGGACATCTCAACCTATTGCCATTAACAGGAATCGAACCCTGAACCTTCGGATTGACAGGCTGCAACACTACCTATAGTGCTATAGCTTTGACCAGGCTGAGGTTGTCTGTTGAAGATAAAAGTGAACCAGTGAAAGCAGCCGATCTACAAGGTCAGAAACACGTTGCTATCTGAAAAGTTTTGAGATTGTAGATTGGCTATTTTCAGAATTAAGTATGTCATACATTGCAAAAACATGCCTTCTCAGATAAGCATTTAATGTTATCTTTATCAATTGCATATGTATTCATTAATACAGTCTTGTTGTTTGCAATGCACTTTAAATGAAGTCTCCACCAAGTGAGGCTTGAACCGCCAACCTTGATGTTATGAAACATTCACTTAAGCGGGAAGCCATTGGACCAACAGACCTAATCCAGTGAAAACGGAGGTCAGACAGATGATACCATTTCACGCAAATAACTGAAAAATCCTGGGTTTAAGTGTTTTTCAAACTGCTCAAAATTGCGGACAATCTAAGGGCGGAGAGAGAGACATGGAAACGGAATAGATTGAAGAGAGAGAGACATGGAAACAATAGATTGAAGAGAGAGAAAGATGGAAGCAGAATGGATTGATTGGACGTGTCAACCTATTGCCATTAACAGGAATCGAACCCTCAACCTTTGGATTGACAGGCTGCAACACTACCTATAGTGCTATAGCTTTGACCAGGCTGAGGTTGTATGTTGAAGATAAAACTGAACCAGTGAAAGCAGCCGATCTACAAGCTCAGAAACACGTTGCTATCTGAAAAGTTTTGAGATTGTAGATCGGCTATTTTCAGAATGAAGTATGTCATACATTGCAAAAACAGACCTTCTCAGATATGCAATTGATAAAGATAACATGAAATGCTTATGTATTCATTAATACAGTCTTGTAGTTTGCAATGCACTTTAAATGAAGTCTCCACCAAGTGAGGCTTGAACCGGCAACCTTGATGTTGTGAAACATTCACTTATGCGGGAAGCCATTGGACCAACAGACCTGATACAGTGAAAACGGAGGTCAGACAGATGATACCATTTCACGCAAATAACTGAAAAATCCTGGGTTTAAGTGTTTTTCAAACTGCTCAAAATTGCGAACAATCTAAGGGCGGAGAGAGAGACATGGAAACGGAATAGATTGAAGAGAGAGAGACATGGAAACAATAGATTGAAGAGAGAGAAGGATGGAAGCAGAATGGATTGATTGGACGTGTCAACCTATTGCCATTAACAGGAATCTAACCCTCAACCTTCGGATTGACGGGCTGCAACATTACCTATAGTGCTATAGCTTTGTCCAGGCTAAGGTTGTCTGTTGAAGATAAAAGTGAACCAGTGAAAGCAGCCGATCTACAAACTCAGAAACACGTTGCTATCTGAAAAGTTTTGAGATTGTAGATCGGCTATTTTCAGAATGAAGTATGTCATACATTGCAAAAACATACACTCTCAAATTAGTATTTCAGGTTATGTTTAACAATTGCACATGTATTAATTGACACAATCATGTTGTGTGCAATGCAACTTTAATGAAGTCCGCATCAAGTGAGGCTTGAACTGGCAACCTTCAGGTTGTGAGGCACACGTTTAAGGGAGAAGCCATTGGACCAACAGACAAGAACTTGTGAAAAAGGAGATCACACAGATGATACAGTTTCACGCAAATAGCTGAAAAATCCTGGGTTTAAGTGTTTTTCAAACTGCTCAAAATTGCGGACAATCTAAGGGCGGAGCTTACTGGTCAACGTGATACATGTGTTCCTCATGAGTCAAGGCACATGTGTAAGCAGGTTTAATGGCTGTCGGCCAAACGAGGCATGACTTTTGCCTGTTTAAAGTTTGCACTTTCAAAAAATCGCTATAGCGCCCCCCTTTGACCAATTGGAGTAAGATTGGTTTCAGTAATATTTGGAATGACCCTCAACATTAACGCAAAGTTTCAAAGAAATGTGAGTCTGCATGTATGTGTTAGGGGCAGATGAATAATTGTCATAAAACTGCAATATTCATTGGCTCATTAAAGCTTCATTTTTTCACTTATGGAAAAATCTTGCTGCTTGTTTGTTGGCATAGGTCCAAAGTTCATGTGTAAAACGTTTCTTGCAGATTACTCAAAAATCCCAGGAGGAGATAGGTTTTAACTGTTTTTCATATAATTCAAAATGGTGGGAGATCTAAAGGTCAGAGGTCAAAAGTCAGAGGGTTAAAGTTGTTCATCATGAGTAGACGCATGTGTGTATTGAAGTTTTATGGCTGTAGGTCAAACAGGGCATGAGTTGTACCTGTTCAAAGTTGGCATTTTCAATTGAGTGCTATAGCGCCACCTTTTGACGAAAGATTGTGAGATTTATTTCTTGATAGTTTTTCATGACCATCTACCATATGGCCGAGTTTCGTAAAAAGCGACAGCACGGTTCACCCAGAACTGCGAAAAGTGGCAGAAGAAACAGAATAAAGGGAATAATAAAACAGGTCCAGAGCTGAGCTCTGGCCCCGTAATAAATCTTGAATAGCTGGGAGGGAATTCATAAGAATTGTGCACTTGGTGACAAGTTTTTGATTTTTGTTAGGTAGGTATGGACATAAGGTTTTCAAAAACCATCGGAGTTGGGATCGCCCCTAGTGGTCTTTTTGCAATGAATCCAATCTTAGATAGGTATGGTTGAAACCCCAAACAATTGATGGAAGAGATTTTTCAATGGATTCTGTTACTATTGGGTGTGCTAAATAACATACAAAGAAATTAGGAAAATCGAACTTCTAGAAACGCATCATTTTCAAGTTGGCGTCCACGATGGCTGGCGGGAGCTTAACATGCTTATAAGCGAGGAGGGAATGTAAAAAATCATAACAATTGTGCACTTGTTGACAAGTTTTTGATTTTTGGCATGCTGTTAGGTATGGGCATAAGGTTTTCAAAAACCATCGGAAGCAAGTTGGGATCACCCCCCTAGTGGTCTGTTTCCAATGATTCCAATATTAGATAGGTTTGTATATGGTTGAAACCCCAAATAATTTATAGAATTCAATGGATTCTGTTACTATTGGGTATGCTAAATAACATACTAAAAAATTAGGAAAATCAAACTCAAACTCAAAGCTCCTGGCATTTTAAGCTCCCGCCATCTTGAAAATGATGTCTTTACAGGAGTTTGATTTTCCAATTTTTTTAGTATGTTATTTAGCATACCCAATAGTAACAGAATCCATTGAAAATACCTTCTATAAATTATTTGGGGTTTTAACCATATACTAACCTATCTAATATTGGAATCATTGGAAACAGACCACTAGGGGGCGATCCCAACTTGCTTCCGATGTTTTTTGGAAACCTTATGCCCATACCTAACAGCAGGCCAAAAATCTAAAACTTGTCACCAAGTGCACAATTGTTATGATTTTTTACATATTCCCTCCCCGCTTATAAGCATGTTAAGCTCCCGCCAGCCATCGTGGACGCCAACTTGAAAATGATGTGTTTCTAGAAGTTCGATTTTCCTAATTGTTTTGTAATTATTTAGCACACCCTTACAGAATCCATTGAAAAATCGGCCGGGTCCATTCGGTTCCGGTTAAAAATTGTGCCGGTCCATTTGGGTACTTTCGGGTCTTTATAGGTAGGGTAACTGATTTACTTTTGTTAAATAAAATAAAGTGTTACATAGCTCTATATTCTGATAGTACTCATTGCTATAGAGTGTTTGTTCAGTAAAAGGAGTCTCCCGTGTCTCTCCAGCTCTTTATTAAACAGAAAATGAATTTTCAGTGCTCTCTCCTGATTGGCTTAAATTGTGTCACCTACCTGATGATGTACTATATTCTGTTTACTAGAGAGCTGGAGAGACCCCTGTGACCGAACAAACACTCTGTAGCAATGATTATTATCAGAATATAGTACTTTAACCTTTTTAACAAAAATAAGATACCAAAAAATATCACTTACCCTACCTTTAAATTGGAATTTTAAAGGTTTAAAGTTGAAATAAAGCGTATTTAAAATACATATAATGTACATGGTAGCCTTGGATAGAAATATATTTAAGAAAATGCATCTGCAATGCTGTGATTTAATGAAAAGGATACATTTTTATTTATTTTTTTCAGTTTTCAAGGTTTAACCCCACCTTCACCTTCCTGTGACCCCAGGTGTCCCGACCCATACTTTGAGAACCTCTATGTTATATGTTAGACAATTGTTTCTTAAAGTGGGGTCCTTGAAGGGGTTCCCCCAACTAAATGATGATAATTAGGAACCAAATGGACCCTTAATGTAGTTGTATTTGTAATGGATAAAATAGAATGCCAACCTGTTCTTCTATCATTTCTGTACTATCTGACTTACTCACAGCAGGGGTCTTTAGTCAACCACTCTTCACATGAATGTTCTAAATCTAACTCACCTACAGCTGTAAATGGAACAGCTGATCTGAATCCTTCATGCTATTCTCACTGTGTCAGCTATTTGTATTTGTGTAACTGTGTATGTGTCGCTCTGATCTTTAGTCCATACCTTATAAGACCATTTAGAATAGCCTCTTTGGTACAATGTGGAGTATAAAGAACTGTGGTAGAGGAGGTTTGGGAGGCTTGTGCCCAGAGGGGCTGTTGGAGCAGGGCCGGAGCCCTGCTTCTCATGATCTGTATGCTGTTTGCTACTAATGTGAACATATTTGTTCTTACTGCCTAATCTCTGGCATGTCAACGTCTAGAAGGGTGAGATTTGTATTCCATGTAGCGAAAATGCCCGAGTGATGAAAATTCCATTTGGTAGCAAATTCCACGTGATGATAATGGAGCCCTCAGCCGTGAGAAACAGAGATTTAACATACAAACAGATAAAGATTTGACATTATGAGTGAGAAGGTGCTAAGGGCCCTTTGCCTTGAAAAACAGAGATTTAACGTCCAACCAGATAAAAGATTTCACATATACTAAATTCTAGAAAGATGAGAGAAGAACTCTCAAACCCAAAAAAGCAGAAATACTATTCTGTAAGATAACTGTATCAACATGTAGGTAGTAAAATGTCTATTGATTTGTCATTCTATAAATCTCCTGTCGTATGTACATGAATATGATTATTCATGTACATATTCATGTACAAAAACAAAAAACTCTGGAATGTAATGGATAAAATAGAATGCCAACCTGTTCTTCTATCATTTCTGTACTATCTGACTTACTCACAGCAGGGGTCTTTAGTCAACCACTCTTCACATGAATGTTCTAATTCTAACTTAGCTACAGCTGTCAATCTAACAGCTGAGCTGAATGGTCATTGCTATTTGTATTTGTGCACCTATGCTTGTGTCGCTCTTATCTTTAGTACATACCTTATATGACTATTTAGGATAGCATCTTTGGTAAATGGTCTACTATAAGAACTGTGTAAGATGGGTGTTTGAGAGGCTTGTGCCCCGAATGGGCTGTTGGTCAGGCCAGGAGGCCTGGCTCTACCGATCTGTGTATGCTGTTGCGCTCTGCTGACATCTTCCTAATAAATGATCTGAAACTTCACCTGAATGGAATATTATTCATATTATTCTATTACATATTCAACACATGTTCAGGAGTAGAGACCTCCCTCTGCTCAACCTCTGCTCAACTTGGTAGGACAATCACCTTACCAAGTTCAACTGCGCTGCTTATCTCTCAGCCAATCTCCGCTGCCATCACCACAGTATAAATACACCTGCGTCTGCATCACCTACCTGTTTGTGTTCACTGCTAGTTATTCCAAATCCTTGAATTTATCGCTAGTAGCCATCCAAACAACGCGCGTCTCCACCGAGAGTCATTTGCATTTATAACAGCTAAACTCCCCGTGCAGACCCGTTTAAAGCATTCAGCTTCGCCAGTTCAGCATTTAACAAACTTAATCCAAGCGTTCCACAGCAGGTAAGCAGGTAAGCCAGGTAGTATAGTTCTAGTTTAGGTTTCGGGCCGCCGTCCGTCATGGACGAGCTGCAGATCAATGCGTCAGACGAGGAGCTCTTCTCCGAATATTCGCACGTCTCCGACAGCGGCCGCTCCAGCCGCTCCGTCCACCGCGAGACCAGCACTGGAAACCAACGCTCGCTTCCCCCAGCCCAGCAGCGCCGAGAAGAGCAGGACAGCGGACCCGATTCTCATCACAGCCAGACACCCACCACCTCTCGCCACGGAGCCTCTCACCATGGAGCCTCTCGCCACGGAGCCTCTCGCCACGGAGCCTTTGCAACCGGTGGCCGTCCGCAGAGGCAGGCCCTGCCTCTGCAATCAATTCAATGCCCGCCCGTCATCCTCAGCCACGCCTCCCGCTGCTCCCCACCCTCCCTCCCAACGTAAGGTGAGCGCTCGGCCCTCCTCCTACCCCCCCCCTCCCTCACCCTCACGCCGGCCGATGCAACCCTCTTACGTTCCCCCAGCTCACAGGCAGGTACCGGCCACTGCGGCCAGTGCCTCGCCTTCTCCCCACCACCTTCCCTCCTCCCTTCCCCCGCCTCCCTCCCCCGCAAGGCTCACGCCTTGCAGGCAGGTGCTTCTCCGCACCTCGCCATTCTCCCCCCGCTCCCCCGCACGGCGGCCATTGCGGCGCATTTCGCCTTCTCCCCACCTCCCTCCCTCCTCTCCCTCACCAGCACGCCGGCGAGTGGTGCAGCAGCGCACCCCGCCCTCCTCCAACCCCCCCCCCTCCTCCAACCCTCCCCCCCCTCCCATTCCCGCTCCCCCGCACGGCGGCCATTGCGGCGCATTTCGCCTTCTCCCCACCTCCCTCCCTCCTCTCCCTCACCAGCACGCCGGCGGGTGGTGCAGCAGCGCACCCCGCCCTCCTCCAACCCCCCCCCCCCCCTCCTCCAACCCTCCCCCTCCCTCCCATTCCCGCTCTCCCGCACGGCGGCCATCGCGGCGCATTTCGCCTTCTCCTCACCTCCCTCCCTCCTCTCCCTCACCAGCACGCCGGCGGGTGGTGCAGCAGCACACCCCGCCCATCTCCAACCAGGGCTCCCACGCACCTCCCAACCCCAGTTCAGCTCCCTTCTCAGGAGCCTTCTTGCCCACCGCATTCAACCCTTTCCCGGTACCAGCCCCATCACCCTCGCCACTGCTACTCCAGCCGCCGCTCCTCAACAGGATGCAAACCGGCCCTCTCTAGTCCCCGCTGCCCTCCGCCAACAGATAATTTCCGGTATGTACGTAGATCTGGCTCAATTACTCCAACCCTCCATCACTGACCCGCTACGGAATCGAGAGTTCACCACCCCCCTCGGCTTCTTTAGCGCAGCTACGCCAGTCCCTCCCTACCCGGTCCCGTGACCTCAGTCCCGTCGAATTCTCATACGCCTTCTCCCTTTACAGAGACGTATTGTGCTCCGCCTACCCTGACCGCCGGACCGAAATGGACCAGTACCTTACCACGGTACTGGAGCTGGCCATTCGGTTCGGTGGTATAGGTTTCTATAACTATCACATCCTGTTTTCCACGTTAGCAGCAGCCCGCCTGCAGCAGTTCAACCAGTGCACCTACTGGGGAACACAGGACCAGGAACTGTACTGCAGGGTGTTCGCGACCAGGGTTGCTCTGGCATGCGACATATGCGGAGCGCCATCCCACCCGGCCGAAGCATGCTCCACGGCCGTTGAGAAGCCCCGCCCCAAATCCATTCCTTCCACTACCACCAACGCATCTCGTTCGCTACCCCGAATGCGTTCCGCAGGCCCTCCGCCCCCCCCCTCATCCGCAGGCCCGCCCCCTCCACAGCCGTCACTAACCCCGCCCGGAACTCCGGCGGGACCGACAAATTGGGGAGGCCTATCCTCCTCCAGGGAGGCCGCACCGTGTGCAACAATTTTAACAATCGCAGTTGCCTCCTATCGGCCTGCCGGTACCTCCACGTTTGCTCTTTCTGTGGAGGTGCCCATACACGCACCGCCTGCCCTCACAACCCTACCTCATGACTAGGCCACTTCCTCAGCACTCCCGTCAACATCCCAGCCCTTGCCACCGCACTCCGCAACCACCCCGACCGGCCCTTCGTCACTTTCATCATCAATGGCTTCACCTATGGTTTTCACCCTGGATTAGTAGTCACCCCCACCACCTCCCACACCTGTCATAACCTCCAGTCCGCCACCCAAGACCCCCAAGCGATCGACACATTACTGGCCAAGGAGGTCGAGGAGAGGTTCATGATGGGGCCCTTCGACGAGCCTCCCTTCCCCGTTTACCGCATTAACCCGATCGGGGTGGCGACCCGAAAGTATTCGGGGAAGAAGCGCCTCATCATGGACCTCTCCTCCCCCCACAACACCCCCGTCCCCAGCATCAACAGTCTCATCCCCAGCCAAGACTACTCCATGCACTATTCCTCCGTCAACCACGCCATCAGTTTCATCCACCTTGCCGGCCACGGGGCCCTCCTGTCTAAGGCAGACATCACCAACGCCTTCAAGGTACTACCCCTCCACCCCGACCACTGGCCCTTCTTTGGTGTGCTCTGGAAGGGCTCCTATTATTTCGCAGTTCGATTAAGGTTTGGGTGCAAGAGCAGCCCCAAGCTGTTTGATTCTCTGGCCGATCCTCCTTAACAACCACCGCATCCCTCACCTGGTCCACTTACTGGACGATTTTCTAATCGTCGAGCCCACCTCAACCCCCCCAGCCCAAGGCCTGAACATACTCCGTTCGGTCTTCAAAGACCTCGGAGTCCCCCTCTCCGAGGCCAAAACCATCGGCCCCTCCACCTCACTGGAGTTCCTAGGGATCACCCTGGACACCGTGGCTTTTAAGGCCTCCCTTCCCCTCGAGAAGCTCCACCGCATCACCCTTCTACTCCAAAACTACATTCTCACCCCTCACTGCACCAAACGCCAACTACTCGCACTCCTCGGTCACCTCAACTTTGCCCTCCGCATAATTCCCCAAGGCCGCCCTTTCATCTCTCACCTCCTCGCCACAGCTTCCTCCGTTCCCAACCTGCACGACCAAGTCACCATCACTCCCTCCTGCCGCACCGACCTCCACCTCTGGTGTCACCTTTTAGCCAACTGGAACGGAATCACTTTTTTTTACGACACGCTCGTATCCAACCCTGACGACATTCAGCTTTACACCGACGCAGCCCCCTCCATCGGCTACGGGGGCTACTACCAGGGCCACTGGTTCGCCTCAGAGCGGTCAACCGAATTCCTCGCCTTCACCCCCCCCTCCACTCACCCCTCCTCCGCACTCCACAAGCTTTTCCCTCTGGTCACTGCCGCGCTTCTTTGGGGGCACGAATGGTCCCGAAGGAGCATCCTGGTGCACTCGGACAACCAATCCACCGTTGACATGATCAACAAAGGCCGTTCCAATTCCCCTGCCATTATGCCCTTCCTCCGCCGCCTCATCTGGACCTCAGTCACCCACCAATTCATCCTCCGCGCCGCTCACGTCCCCGGTCACTCTAACCAAATTGCCGATTCTCTATCCCGTCTTTCTTTTCAGAAGTTTCGTCGTCTCGCCCCGGACGCCGACCTCTACCCAACTCCGGTTCCTCCGTTTTCCACGACAATCTTCACCTAAACCCCCAGCTCCAACACCTCATCACCCAGGCACGTCATCACATCGTTAACAGCTTCGCACCCAGGACACTATCCAGCTACCTCACGGCGTGGAACGCCTTCAAGCGGTTCCACACCCTCACCGGCACCCCATTTCCGTCATCAGACGTCACCATCATCGCCGCTTTCCTCACCTACAGCCACACCCAACTACACCTCCGCACCTCAACCCTCCACGTCTACCTCAGTGGAATCCGGTTCTTCTTCCGACTGATGGACGGATCGCAGAGCCCGGACACTTCGCACCCCCACATCACCATGCTGCTCCGCGGCCTCCAGCGCAGCGAAGTCCGGACTCCACCCAGACGCCACCCTCTAACCTCCGACCTACTACTCCACTGCCTCCGCACACTCCGTGCCGGCTACCTCACGCCACTGGTCTCCTTAACCCTGGAATGCATGTTTCTGTTGGCGTTCTTCGGCTTCCTGCGGTGCTCCGAGATGACGTACTCCTCCTCCCGGTACGACCCGTCACACCACGCCAGCATAGCAGACATTGCCTTCCACTCCAGCGAATCCCTCACCTTCACACTGAAGCGCAGCAAATCAGACCAGGGGCACGCATCCATCATCCATCTATTCAAGCTGGACTCGCCCCTCAGCCCTTACGAGCCTATCCTCCGCTACATCGCCACCAGACGATCCCTCAACGCCAGTCCTCACGACCCTCTATTCATCATCGAGACCGGTTCCATCGTCACCCGCTTCTGGTTCCACCATCACCTCCGCCAAATCCTCGCCCTCTCCGGCCTTCCACCGCAGCTCTACTCCGGCCATTCCTTTCGAATCGGCGCCGCCTCCACCGCATCCAGACACGGCCTGTCAGACCATCTCGTCCGCATCCTCGGCCGATGGTCCTCAGAAGCCTACCACTCCTACATAAGGACGAACGTCCACGACCTGCGCAACGTCCATCTCCACCTAGGCCGACCGTAACCGGCGCTGGTTTCCTAGCCTGTCCGCCCCGGAAGGGGGTCCCCTCCTTCGCGATCCTTCCCGAGGTTTCTTCCTCCTCCATCCTCCCCGGAGGGAGTTTTTCCTCGCCCGACCGAGGGTCCAAGGACAGGAGGAATCACACGACAGTCGCCGCCTAGAAGCCACCGGCTTTCTCCAGGTCCCGGCCGAGGTACGCCCCACTGCCCAGCATCCCGTCCACGGACCGGCCGAAGCCCTGGGCCAAGATGGACCGGACTCGGCCTTTGCCCGGAGGTTACATGGTACATGCCATAGTTTCTTCCAGATTTCGGAGCCGACCCCGAAACCAGGGAGTTCTGCCACTGAACCACCAATGCATGACCGCTCCTCACTCTCCCGGACGCCATCCTTCTCCACCTTCCGGCCTTGCCACTTCCAAGCCAGCCTTTTGGGGGCAGTGTCGGAGCGAAGGCGACAGACCGCTCCTGAGCAGACAGACTGCTCCCGAGCAGACAGACTGCTCCCGAGCAGAGCAACCGCGGCGGTCGCCTGGCTCTCGAGACTATACCCCCACCCTGAGTCTCGCCCCACCTTGGGCTCCCCATCGATACACATATATTTCATTGTACTGTGTTCAATAAATGCTGTTTAACCTGAGCAGAAGGTGTGGTATCTTACTAGTGAACTGGTCTTTAACTCAGTTGTAGGGGTCGGAGGACTAATGCATACCAAACTGGTGGTCTTTGAGATTTAAAAGTTTGTGAATCACTGATAGACAATTGGGATAAGAGGGATCAGGAGTAACCTGGAACTGCCTTCTGGTAGCAGTTCTACATATTTAGCCTTATATATCAAGTTACGTTTTATATATCAATATATCAAGCTTTGTGAGCTGCAGAGCCTCTACAGTTTAGTATTGCTTTGAATTAGAGCTCTTCACGGGTCTTAAAAAAAACGGTTCGGAACCGAAATGGTAACATGAAATCTGATCCGAGCCGTTCCGAAGAAGAAATCAAATAACAAACCCAAACCCGGTATTTTTTACAACTTTTTTTACGGACCCGGACCCTAATTAGACAGGTGAAATTTGTTCCGAAACCCGATTATTTCCGAGATTCCGAGACAGACCCGACCCAGACAATATGTGCAGAGGCATTCATTTAATATGTGTGACAAAAGGTTTTCTTTGTAAATAAAAGTGAACTTTATAAAGCAGACCTATTGCGCATCAGTACACTGATCTTAAACCAGCCTGAAACATCACGTAAGATGCACAGCCATTCACGTCGCTGCTGTACTAACCTGATCTTAGGTCTGTCTAAAGCATCACACACAAGTTAAACAGCACTTCATTGTGTTTCTCTGATTAGTGCAGCCGTGCGCACACACAGTAGGCATACTACGGGTCTTCTCGGATCCACTCAGGCATTACACATAATGATAGACAGAGGTAAGGTAATAGCGCCGATTCCGACCCGGCCCTGAGTGATTATGATAAAACACGGATCCGACCCGTACAGGTCTCGGGTTTTGTCAGGTATTTTCGGAATCGGGGGGCCCGTGAAGAGCTCTACTTTGAATTATTTTGCATTTTATACAGCCTTTTAATATGGCAGGCAAATAAAGCTATTCAAGTAGTAGTTTCATAAACAAACTGGACAACTCAAATAATATACTCCTCAATTCAATCAATTAGTTTTTAATAAATCTGGCTGCAAATCATATTTCAATTACATGTAAGATATCACAAATGTATGACCTTCCATAAAGAAAGAAATAGAGAGATATGAGAAATAACAAACATCCTCATGGTAGTTTTAATAGACATATCCGTAAATGATTTCCATATGATGTACATGGTAAGCTATGATTCGAATACTCAACTCTTTACCTTAATTATTAAATGCATTACTGTGATCTCTGTTTAAGAATTGTCATCCTCTGAAACCCTTTTAGGTTTACATTCACATCCGAATCATGATCTTAACAAAGGAATACAAAAAGGAAAAAATGGCAAAGCCTAACTGAAGAAAGGAGTCACATTATTGATACATAGGCTTGATGATTATATGGTTATAGTAAAACTTTCCTTTATTATGTCTTACACATACAGCCAACAAATAAGTCCTATAATTGTGTATAAAATTAATAAAATACAATGAAACAAAAATCTTACAAAATGGTGAGATGATAAGAAATAGATGTATAATATTATATTTTGTTTTGAGAATACAATACATTTTATCCTCAACATGAAACATGGTATGGTGAAATGGAACAGATGGCTGTTAGATGCATGTTAGTCACTTTCTATAGGCTTTCTATAGGCTCCCCTTTAACTGAATAATGTGCATATGCATTGTAATATAACGTCTATTACCTACAGTGCGTATTGGGTAGATTAGCATAACAGACAAATCTAAGCAAACACACAAACTACCACATGCAAACACTGCCATCATGTATCTGTACAACACACCAGCTAACTAATACATTGTGAAAATGTTGATTTCAGCACATAACTCTTTCACAGATCCAGTAGGCATAATGGGTAGAACACTCTACATCATTCCATCCTCTTTGAGGAATGGAAGGTTGAGACCCATCATAAAACTCAACGCAGTCTTCTTCTGGTGTAGCACTATATGGCTGCCCTGGCAACCAATACCTGGAGAAGTAGGTACATTTAATGAATTGCAATACCTGTTCTTCACTCAAAACCATTAGTTGTTTTAATCATGACCTCAAATGATATTCTAGATATTATATATTAACTGGATAGTGCTTACGTTGGTGTGGTCAGGGGTGTTCCATCTACCCACTTAAATGTTCCTTCTCTGTCTCTGTCAGTCAGACCCAGCCACATTCTCCCTTTTACACGATCAACAAAGTCCTGGACAGAAAAACTGCTGTTTACTGATGTACACACTGTACTACACACACACACACACACACACACACACACACACACACACACACACACACACACACACACACACACACACACACACACACACACACACACACACACACACACACCTGTTTCGCTTTGCTCTTTATGATCATCAGGTCTGATTGTCTGTCTCTACACCACTGTCTGCTCTCCTCCCAGTTTTTCATCTCAGTAGAGATGTAATAACAACCTCTGTCAAATTTCTGCCATCCAGGTGATTCTAATAACAACAAATAAAGTTAGCCACTTTCCCCCCACAAATTAATGCTTTTGTTATGAACAACATGATATAACAATGAAGAGACAGTGGTGTCTCACTCACCACAGAGCCTCATCTTCATGTCATCTCTCTCTTTAGTCAGTTGGCTATGTCTGCTCTGTAGCTGGTCAAAACTAGTCTGTAGCTGCTCTTTCTGTTTAGTCAGTTGGCTATGTCTGGTCTGTAGCTGGTCAAAACTACTCTGTAGCTGATCTTTCTGTTTAGTCAGTTGGCTATGTCTGGTCTGTAGCTGATCAAAACTACTCTGTAGCTGATCTTTCTGTTTAGTCAGTTGGCTATGTCTGGTCTGTAGCTGGTCAAAACTACTCTGTAGCTGATCTTTCTGTTTAGTCAGTTGGCTATGTCTGGTCTGTAGCTGGTCAAAACTACTCTGTAGCTGATCTTTCTGTTTAGTCAGTTGGCTATGTCTGGTCTGTAGCTGATCAAAACTACTCTGTAGCTGATCTTTCTGTTTAGTCAGTTGGCTATGTCTGGTCTGTAGCTGGTCAAAACGACTCTGTAGCTGATCTTTCTGTTTAGTCAGTTGGCTATGTCTGGTCTGTAGCTGATCAAAACTGGTCTGTAACTGATCTTTCTGTTTAGTCAGTTGGCTATGTCTGGTCTGTAGCTGGTCAAAGCTAGTCTGTATCTGGTTATGTCTGGTCTGCAGCTGGTCAAAACTAGTCTGTAACTGATCTTTCTGCTTAATCAGTTGGCTATGTCTGGTCTGTATCTGGTCAAAACTAGACTGTAGCTGGTCTTTCTGTTTAGTCAGGTTATTATATCTGCTCTGTAGCTGGTCAAAACTAGTCTGTAACTGATCTGTCTGCTTAGTCAGCTGGTTATGTCTGGTCTGTAGCTGGTCAAAACTAGTCTGTAACTGATCTGTCTGCTTAGTCAGCTGGTTATGTCTGGTCTGTAGCTGGTCAAAACTAGTCTGTAGCTGATCTTTCTGTATAGTCAGTTGGCTATGTCTGCTCTGTAACCGATCAAAACTAATCTGTAGCTGGTTATGTCTGGTCTGTAGCTGGTCAAAACTAGTCTGTAGCTGATCTTTCTGCTTAGTCAGGTTACTATGGCTGGTCTGTAGCTGGTCAAAACTAGACTGGAGCTGGTCTTTCTGTTTATTCAGTTGGCTATGTCTGGTCTGTAGCCGGTCAAAACTAGTCTGTAGCTGATCTTTCTGCCTAGTCAGATTACTATGGCTGGTCTGTAGCTGGTCAAAACTAGTCTGCAGCTGGTCTTTCTGTTTAGTCAGGTTACTATGGCTGGTCTGTAGCTGGTCAAAACTAGTCTGTAGCTTGTCTTTCTGTTTAGTCAGGTTAATATGGCTGGTCTGTAGCTGGTCAAAACGAGTCTGTAGCTGGTCTTTCTGTTTAGTCAGGTTACTATGGCTGGTCTGTAGCTGGTCAAAACTAGTCTGTAGCTGATATTTCTGCTTAGTCAGGTTACTATGGCTGGTCTGTAGCTGGTCAAAACTAGACTGTAGCTGGTCCTTCTGTTTATTCAGTTGGCTATGTCTGGTCTGTAGCCGGTCAAAACTAGTCTGTAGATGATCTTTCTGCCTAGTCAGGTTACTATGGCTGGTCTGTAGCTGGTCAAAACTAGTCTGTAGCTGGTCTTTCTGTTTAGACAGGTTACTATGGCTGGTCTGTAGCTGGTCAAAACTAGTCTGTAGCTGGTCTTTCTGTTTAGTCAGGTTAATATGGCTGGTCTGTAGCTGGTCAAAATTAGTCAGTAGTTGGTCTTTCTGTTCAGTCAAGTTGTTATATCTGGCCTGTAACTTGTTAAAACTGGTCTGACACTGAACTTTCTGTTCATTTGGGCTATTATGTCTGGTCTGTAACTGGTCAGAACTGCTCTGTAACTGGTCAAAACTGGTCTGTAATTGGGCTCTCTCTTCAGTCAGGTTATTGTTCCTGGCCTGTAGTTGGTTGTAACTGGCCACTAGTTGGTCTCTCTCCACCATGTTAGACTGATCTGTATGGAAACAATATTTACAAAATGTGAGATCCACTATTTAAAGGTAGGGTAAGTGATTTACTTTGGTTAAAATAAGTGTTAAATAGCTCTATATTCTGATATATTCATTCCTATAGAGTGTTTGTTCAGTAAAAGGAGTCTCCCATGTCTCTGCAGCTCTTTATTAAACAGAAAATGCATTTTCAGTGCTCTCTCCTGATTGGCTTAAATGTTGTCACCTACCTGAAAATGCACTATATTCTGTTAACTAAAGAGCTGGAGAGACCCCTGTGACCGAACAAACGCTCTGTAGCAATGATTACTATCAGAATATAGTAGCCTACTTTAACCTTTTTAACAAAAATATATAATATATCACTTACCCTACCTTTAAATAAATGTCAAAAGTCAATTGATATCATTAAAGTGTATATGTTATGGAAGCATATGTATCAGTCATACAAATTAAATAATATATATCCTGGAAAATGTATTTACAAAACACTTGGTCAGTGGTTGGCACTGTTGCTGCACACAGAAAGAAGGTCCTGGATTCAAACCAGACTGAGGTCTTTCTGTGTGGAGTTTGTATGTTCTAGAAATAAACAATGAAGCATATCCAAAGGTCAGACTCAGAATATAAAAATCTGTCTGCACACAGTGTTCCAAAGCTTAAAGATGTTTTGGTTCCTTTACACCATCATTGGATGTGACGATTCGAGCCTTATCGGCTCTTCATCAGTCATGATGAAAAGCTGGTAAAGTGTTAATTAAAGTGTTACCAAACAGGGTAATAAAATACATTATTATTATACTTGACTTACAGAGATAGAGTGGTACTGCAATGTTGAGGAGAGCTAGAACAGCACAAAGCAATCCAAAACTGACTCCAACCCGGCTGCACCGTCTTATGTCTGGAGGACACACACACACACGCACACACACACGCACACGCACACGCACACGCACACGCACACGCACACACACACACACAGTGAAAAAAGGATTGAGTGAGATATGTTAAAATCTTTGGTTCTCATTTAAAAAAAAAAAAAATTGTGAAAGTATTATTCTTAATTTAGTAACATCTCTTACCAGGCTGTGATATCATCTGTGGATCTTTCTCCTGAGCTGTAGGATCCTCATTCATTACATCGTCTAGCTTTTGGAGCTCATAATGTCCACGTGCACCCATTTCTACATGTATGACTTTAATTCTTCTTGCAGGTAGTTGACATGTTCCCCCTCTTCCGAACACACTGAACAAATGTGAAGTGTGGTCCTTCTTTTATTCATGTGCCTCTCTTCCTCTTTTATTTTGGTTTGTTCCACCCTCACGTTTAAAAAATGCTTTGTTGCAAAAACCTAATAAAAAGTGTGATCGTACGAGATCAGTCTGTGACTGGAAAACGTATTTGTCTCATCAGCAACAACTTCAGCTGATGATGAACTGAGAAAAAGAAGGAACTGAAATCTCAACATGGATCAAGTGCTCTATCAAGTGTTGAGCATCAATATTTTAAAAGTAATCTTTGCATCCTTATTTGATGTGCATAACATATTTTTCCCCCAAAGTTTATCTTACCTTTATTATTCATATTATACTATTGAAATATTAGGGTTGTTGTTGTTTTTAAATACAACTATTGACTTATTTTAATTAGCAGCCTTTAATAATCAGTAGTAATTATTTTCACTGTCTGGTGGTAGAATACTTTATAGCAGGGGTCTTCAACATTGTTCAGGCCAAGGACCAAGGCCAAGGAGAGAGAGATGATGCAGGGACCCCCACTACATATTGTATTGGATGATTATGTTGCAGATTAAACCTTTTCATAGATTTCATAGATAGCTTTGTTTGACAGCACTATTATCAGTGTTGAATTCATGGTAATGTGTATTTTCAGACCGTTAACCACTTAAACCCTCAATACTTATTAAACTTGTACTTGATATGCTCTTTTTCCCCCTACACCTCTTTGCCGAAAATAGCCAATATATAAGCTCATAATGCATCGCAGCTTGAGGCGTTGTGAGCTTGTAGATCTGCTATTTTCGGCTAATGTTCCCCTAAGAAAAGGAATTCTAGGGTTCAAGTGGTTAATGTAGAAAAAAAGTTCCTATCACACAAACATTTGGTGGCCCAATTGTAATAACTCTGAGGACCCCTAGGGGTCCCGGACCCCCTGTTGTAGAACCCTGCTTTATAGAATAGATTTTAACGGTATCCTGTGCCTGAAAAGGTTGTTCACCCCTGACCTTGAACATGAGTTCTAAAACATTCTTGTCTTGGGACCCAAAAGATACATCTATGTGTCTTCCTGGATTCCAACCTCACAAAAATAATGCCATAACATCTCAATTAGTCAACTATCAACAAATAAGCTTGTCTTGTTTGTCTTGAACTGAAATGTGCATTTATTATGTATCGAAATGCATTAGTTTTCACACACACACACGCACACACACACACACACACACACACACACACACACACACACACACACACACACACACACACACACACACACACACACACAGAGAGAGCAGCAGCAGCAGCCTCAGCAGCTATAAAACAGTTCCTGAAAATCGGACATTGACCCTAAATTCTCTCTCTTTCTCTCTCTCTCTCTCTCTCTCTCTCTCTCTCACACACACACACACACACACACACACACACACACACACACACACACACACACACACACACACACACACACACACACACACACACACACACACACACACACAGCAGAAACATTTCTGTGATATTGACCCCAACTTCCTCTTCCAGTGTGAGAACAGACAGTGTCTCTTGAAGGTTTCTTCTTTGCTCAGGGAAAACCCTCTTGTCTTTTCCTGATGCTGAGGTTGGATGCTTTGTTTGGAGGTTTCGGTTTAACCACTTGAACCCTAGTGTCCCTATTCTGGTGAGAGTATTATATGAAAATAGCAGATCGACAAGCTAGAGCGTAAACATCAGGGGGGGCTAGTATAGAGCCCTGGGGGGACTCCGGTCAACTAAGTATAGTGTTTAAGTTTTTAAGACCCCCTTTTGAAGACCCCTGCTTTATAGAACAGATGACTCTATTGGCAACAATCAAAAGCACAGTATCAACAACCAAAGGCGCCAAATTGGTAAACACAAAAAAAGCCGAACTTGTTTCCATTGTGGTCCATTATAAAACATACAACACCCAACAGACTACAGTATTCAAACAACCAAACGGCTGGTGCTAGATCTCACCAGCCTTGGAAAATGGTAAAGTAGATCCTGTGCCTGAAAAGGTTGTTCACCCCTGACCTAGGCTAGAACTGTTTTAGAAGAGTTCTAAAACATTCTTGTCTTGGGACCCAAAAGCTAAATCTGGTGTCTTCCTGGATTCCAACCTCACAAAAATAATGTTTTTTTTATAACATCTCAATTAGTCAGTTATCAATTAATACAAATAACCCTGTCTTGTTTGTCTTGAACTGAAATGTGCATATGCATCGAAATGCATTACTTTTCACACACACACACACACACACGCACGCACGCAAGTACGCACGCACGCACGCACGCACGCACGCACGCACGCACGCACGCACGCACGCACACACACACACACACACACACACACACACACACACACACACACACACACACACACACAATTTGAAAAGCTATATTTGATACAGCTGATTCCTTCTTGATGCAAGGACTTCATACTTTGTTTTTGTTTACCATGTTGTTGGACAGTTTATACATTTAAAGGAGGAATTCACCCAAAAAATTACTTATTTTCTATCAATTACACACCCCATGAAGCCTTGATTTCATGGATTTATTTTTGTTTTTGTGGCATTCCTAAGACAATAATTTGATTATAATAAATTTGTCCCCATTGATTCCGGTAGGAGACACAAATGCATTTGTGTCTCCTACCGGAATCAATGGGGACAAATTTATTATAATCAAATAATAAAGGAAGGAATGCGCCAAAAACAAAAATAAATCCATGAATTCAAGGCTCCATGGGGTGAGTAATCAATAGAAAAAAAGTCATTTTGGGGGGGAACTACTCCTTTAAGTGTAACATAGAAAAGCTAAGCACATCAGCATCCAGCTGAGGTGTAGAACTATCTTATCAGCTGTCTGACTCTGTTTACTCCAAGAATCGATACATGTGCACTTTAATTGTCCAAAAGATTCACTGTGTTCACTTTATTTTGTCAAATACAAGAGATACTGTACTGCTACTCAACTGCACTGAATTGCCAAAAATCTGCAACTGCATCTAGTGCTGGGCAGTCTCTAGTTAACTATTTATTTTAATTTGTAAGATGTTAATTTTGGTGCTAAAGGTGTTAACCCTGTAGAGGTTGAATCAAACCTGCAGAGTTCATGTCTTTTGCAGATTGAGCTCCCTGAGACTCTTGGTCCCTGTGTGTCTCACGAAAGGGTTAATTAAGGTTTCGAGGCCTATCAGGCTCTCGAAGCCTTATTGCATCTCTTGCCTTTCACTATTCTTCCGCCGTTTTTGGCAGTTCTGGCCTAACCGCGTGGTCACTTTTTACGAAACTCTGCAATATGGTAGAGGGCTATGCCAAACGGCGAAGAAACGAAACTCACAACTATCGGCCAAAGGGTGGCGCTATTTTACTCAATTGACTTTGAACAGGTACAACTCATGCCCTGTTTGACCCACATCCATGACACTTCGATACACACATGCGTCTCCTCATGCCTAACAACTTTCACACTCTGACTTTTGACCTCTGACCTTTAGATCTCCCACCATTTCGAATTATATGAAAAGCATTTAAAATCAAACTCCTCCTGGGATTTTTGAGCAATCTGCACAAAACTTTTTACACATGAACTTTGGACCTATACCGACAGACGTGAGCAAGCGGATTTTCCATAAGTGAAAACGTTAAGCTTTTATGAGCAAATGAATATTGCAGTTTTATGAAAATTATTCGTCTGCCCCTAACACATACATGCAGACTCACATTTGTTTGAAACTTTGCAATATTGTAGAGGGTCATTCCAAGTATCACTGAAACCAATCTTACTCCAATTAGTCAAAGGGGGGCGCTATAGCAATTTTTTTTAAATGCAAACTCTAAACAGGCAAAAGTCATGCCTCGTTTGGCCGACAGCCGTGAAACTTGCTTACATATGTGCCTTGACTCATGAGGAACATATCTATCACTTTGACCAGTAAGCTCCGCCCTTAGATTGTCTGCAATTTTGAGCAGTTTGAAAAACATTTAAACCCAGGATTTCTGAGCAATTTGCGTGAAAGTGTGTCGTGTGTGAAGTCCCTTTTCACCAGTTCAGGTCTGTTGGTCCAATAGCTTGATCGCTTAATCATTTGTCTTGAAACCACAGGGTCGCCTGTTCGAATCCCACCTCATGCAGACTTCATCTCAATTGCATTGCACACGATATGACTGTATCAATGAATAAACTTGCAATTGTTAAATGAAACGCTTATTGAGAGTAGTTATTTATGATGTATTTCATTCCCTCTTTTGTTTTGTTTTGTTGGATTCTCCTTTTCCACTGACTAAGGCTGTGAATTGAATAGCTTGATCAGTTCAGTGTTAGCCTCATATACCGGAGGTCCACGGTTCAAACCCCACTCATCACAGTTTGCATTTAAATTGCATTGTACATAACATGACCCTGTTAATTCAGACATGTGCAATTTTTAAACAATAACATGAAATGCGTTTGAGAGTAGTTGTTTTTTATGTATGACATACTTTCTTGTGAAAATAGCCGATCTACAATCTCACACCTTTTTAGATAGCAACGCATTGTGAGCTTGTAGATCGACTATTTTCACTAGTTTCCATTCCGAGGACACAAAAAAAAAATGTATTGGTAAATGTTTTGTGAACCAGTGATCTAGAGTAGTTAGCGTCCTGTCTATCCAATAGCTCAGTCCGTACTGCGGCCATAGCTGAGTGGTTAGTGAGCCCGCCTAGAGTGCCATAGGCCCTGGTTGCCCCAGGTACGATTCCAGGCCAGGCCAGCAAATGTGTCGATGAAATGAAATGTGTCCCTGAGCAAGACTCTTAACCTCTAATTGCTCACAGGCCCTCATTGGAAACAAGGCCGCAAGGACTTTCATGAACGGACCTGTTAAAGGAATTATCCTTATCCTTTACACTGTCTAACCGTAAGTCTGTAGGTCCCTGGTTCAAACCCCAATTTAACCAGTTTGAAAAACATTTTAACCCAGGATTTCTGAGCAATTTGCGTGAAAGTCTGCCAAATCTGTGAGCTCCTTTTCACCAATTCAGGTCTGTTGGTCCAATGGCTTAATCATCTACCTTGAAACCACAGGGTTGCCGGTTCAAATCCCACCTCATGCAGACTTCATCTCAATTGCATTGCACACAACATGACTGTATCAATGAATAAACGTGCAATTGTTAAATGAAACGCTTATTGAGAGTAGTTATTTTCAATGTATGACTTGTAGATCGACTATATTCACTAGTTTCCATTCCGAGGACACACAAAAAAAATCTTTATTGGTAAATGTTTTGTGAACCAGTGATCTAGAGTAGTTAGCGTCCTGTCTATCCAATAGCTCAATCAGTACTGCGGCCATAGCTACGCATCATTTTGAAAGGAAACATATTTCTGGGGGCCCCTTTTTAAGCATTTTATGCATTTTATGCATTTTATGCATTTTAAGCATTTTAAGCATTTTAAGCATTTTATGCATTTTAACCATTTTATGCATTTTAAGCATTTTATGCATTTTATCTATTGAATGCATTTTAAGCATTTTATGCATTTTAATTTGTTTTTGCATTTTATACATTTTATGCATTTTATGCACTTTATGCATTTAAAGCATTGTATACATTTTAAGCATTGTATGCATTTTATGCATTTTAAGCATTTTATGTATTTTAAGCATTTTATGTATTTTAAGCATTTTTTGCATTTGATGCATTTGATGCATTTGATGCATTTTATGCATTTTTTGCATTTGATGCATTTGATGCATTTTAAGCATTTTATGCATTTTAAGCATTGTATGCATTTATGCATTTTATGCGTTTCATGCATTTTATAAATTGTAAGCATTTTATGCATTTTATGCATTGTAATCATTTTATGCATTTTAAGTATTTAAGCATTTTATGCATTTTATACATTTTATGCATTTTATACATTTTATGCATTTTAAGCATTTTATGCATTTTTTGCATTTTATACATTTTATGCATTTTAAGCCTTTTATGCATTTTATCTATTTCATGCATTTTAAGCATTTTATGCATTTTAAGCATTTTATGCATTTTAACCATTTTATGCATTTTATGCATTTTATGCATTTTATGCATTTTAAGCATTTTATGCATTTTATCTATTGAATGCATTTTAAGCATTTTATGCATTTTATGCACTTTATGCATTTAAAGCATTGTATGCATTTTAAGCATTTTATGCATTTTTTGCATTTTAAGCTTTTTATGCATTTTATGCTTTTTATGCATTTTAAGCATTTTATGCATTTGATGCATTTGAATCATTTTATGCATTTTAAGTATTTTATGCATTTTTTGCATTTTAAGCATTTTATGATTTTTATACATTTTTTGCATTTTATACATTTTATGCATTTTAAGCATTTTATACATTTTATGCATTTAAAGCATTGTATGCATTTTAAGCATTTTAAGTATTTTATGCATTTTAAGCATTTTATGCATTTTATGCATTTTATGCATTTTAAGCATTTTATGCATTTTATGCATTTTAAGCATTGTATGCATTTTATGCATTTTAAGCATTTTAAGCATTTTATGCATTTTATCTATTTTATGCATTTTAAGTACTTTATGCATTTTAAGCATGCATTTGATCTATTTTATGCATTTTAAGCATTTTATGCATTTTAAGCATTTTATGCATTTTATGCATTTTATGCATTTTATGCATTTTAAGCATTTATGTGCCTTGACTCATGAGGAACATATCTATCACTTTGACCAG
This sequence comes from Gymnoscopelus braueri, assembly GCF_963280865.1. Taxonomy (NCBI): domain Eukaryota; kingdom Metazoa; phylum Chordata; class Actinopteri; order Myctophiformes; family Myctophidae; genus Gymnoscopelus; species Gymnoscopelus braueri. The sequence continues at coordinate 2,032,625 of NC_137620.1, read as the reverse complement.
TAAGCTCCGCCCTTAGATTGTCTGCAATTTTGAGCAGTTTGAAAAACATTTAAACCCAGGATTTCTGAGCAATTTGCGTGAAAGTGTGTCGTGTGTGAAGTCCCTTTTCACCAGTTCAGGTCTGTTGGTCCAATAGCTTGATCGCTTAATCATTTGTCTTGAAACCACAGGGTTGCCTGGTTGCATTTTATAAATTGTAAGCATTTTATGCATTTTATGCATTTTATGCATTGTAATCATTTTATGCATTTTAAGTATTTAATGCATTTTTTGCATTTTATGCATTTTATGCATTTTATACATTTTATGCATTTTATACATTTTATGCATTTTAAGCATTTTATGCATTTTTTGCATTTTATACATTTTATGCATTTTAAGCCTTTTATGCATTTTATACATTTTATGCATTTTAAGCATTTTATGCATTTTTTGCATTTTATACATTTTATGCATTTTAAGCCTTTTATGCATTTTATCTATTTCATGCATTTTAAGCATTTTATGCATTTTAAGCATTTTATGCATTTTAACCATTTTATGCATTTTATGCATTTTATGCATTTTATGCATTTTAAGCATTTTATGCATTTTATCTATTGAATGCATTTTAAGCATTTTATGCATTTTATGCACTTTATGCATTTAAAGCATTGTATGCATTTTAAGCATTTTATGCATTTTTTGCATTTTAAGCTTTTTATGCATTTTATGCTTTTTATGCATTTTAAGCATTTTATGCATTTGATGCATTTGAATCATTTTATGCATTTTAAGTATTTTATGCATTTTTTGCATTTTAAGCATTTTATGATTTTTAGCATTTTATACATTTTATGCATTTTAAGCATTTTATACATTTTATGCATTTAAAGCATTGTATGCATTTTAAGCATTTTATGCATTTTAAGCATTTTATGCATTTTATGCATTTTAAGCATTTTAAGCATTTTATGCATTTTAAGCATTTTATGCATTTTATGCATTTTAAGCATTTTATGCATTTTATGCATTTTAAGCATTGTATGCATTTTATGCATTTTAAGCATTTTAAGCATTTTATGCATTTTATCTATTTTATGCATTTTAAGTACTTTATGCATTTTATGCATTTTAAGCATGCATTTGATCTATTTTATGCATTTTAAGCATTTTATGCATTTTAAGCATTTTATGCATTTTATGCATTTTATGCATTTTAAGCATTTTATGCATTTTAAGCATTTATGTGCCTTGACTCATGAGGAACATATCTATCACTTTGACCAGTAAGCTCCGCCCTTAGATTGTCTGCAATTTTGAGCAGTTTGAAAAACATTTAAACCCAGGATTTCTGAGCAATTTGCGTGAAAGTGTGTCGTGTGTGAAGTCCCTTTTCACCAGTTCAGGTCTGTTGGTCCAATAGCTTGATCGCTTAATCATTTGTCTTGAAACCACAGGGTTGCCTGGTTGCATTTTATAAATTGTAAGCATTTTATGCATTTTATGCATTTTATGCATTGTAATCATTTTATGCATTTTAAGTATTTAATGCATTTTTTGCATTTTATGCATTTTATGCATTTTATACATTTTATGCATTTTATACATTTTATGCATTTTAAGCATTTTATGCATTTTTTGCATTTTATACATTTTATGCATTTTAAGCCTTTTATGCATTTTATACATTTTATGCATTTTAAGCATTTTATGCATTTTTTGCATTTTATACATTTTATGCATTTTAAGCCTTTTATGCATTTTATCTATTTCATGCATTTTAAGCATTTTATGCATTTTAAGCATTTTATGCATTTTAACCATTTTATGCATTTTATGCATTTTATGCATTTTAAGCATTTTATGCATTTTATCTATTGAATGCATTTTAAGCATTTTATGCATTTTATGCACTTTATGCATTTAAAGCATTGTATGCATTTTAAGCATTTTATGCATTTTTTGCATTTTAAGCTTTTTATGCATTTTATGCTTTTTATGCATTTTAAGCATTTTATGCATTTGATGCATTTGAATCATTTTATGCATTTTAAGTATTTTATGCATTTTTTGCATTTTAAGCATTTTATGATTTTTAGCATTTTATACATTTTATGCATTTTAAGCATTTTATACATTTTATGCATTTAAAGCATTGTATGCATTTTAAGCATTTTAAGCATTTTATGCATTTTAAGCATTTTATGCATTTTATGCATTTTAAGCATTTTATGCATTTTAAGCATTGTATGCATTTTATGCATTTTAAGCATTTTAAGCATTTTATGCATTTTATGCATTTTATGCATTTTATCTATTTTATGCATTTTAAGTACTTTATGCATTTTAAGCATTTTATGCATTTTAAGCATGCATTTGATCTATTTTATGCATTTTAAGCCTTTTATGCATTTTATCTATTTCATGCATTTTAAGCATTTTATGCATTTTAAGCATTTTATGCATTTTAACCATTTTATGCATTTTATGCATTTTATGCATTTTAAGCATTTTATGCATTTTATCTATTGAATGCATTTTAAGCATTTTATGCATTTTATGCACTTTATGCATTTAAAGCATTGTATGCATTTTAAGCATTTTAAGCATTTTATGCATTTTAAGCTTTTTATGCATTTTATGCTTTTTATGCATTTTAAGCATTTTATGCATTTGATGCATTTGAATCATTTTATGCATTTTAAGTATTTTATGCATTTTTTGCATTTTAAGCATTTTATGATTTTTATACATTTTTTGCATTTTATACATTTTATGCATTTTAAGCATTTTATACATTTTATGCATTTAAAGCATTGTATGCATTTTAAGCATTTTAAGCATTTTATGCATTTTAAGCATTTTATGCATTTTATGCATTTTATGCATTTTAAGCATTTTAAGCATTTTATGCATTTTAAGCATTGTATGCATTTTATGCATTTTAAGCATTTTAAGCATTTTATGCATTTTATCTATTTTATGCATTTTAAGTACTTTATGCATTTTATGCATTTTAAGCATGCATTTGATCTATTTTATGCATTTTAAGCATTTTATGCATTTTAAGCATTTTATGCATTTTATGCATTTTAAGCATTTTATGCATTTTAAGCATTTATGTGCCTTGACTCATGAGGAACATATCTATCACTTTGACCAGTAAGCTCCGCCCTTAGATTGTCTGCAATTTTGAGCAGTTTGAAAAACATTTAAACCCAGGATTTCTGAGCAATTTGCGTGAAAGTGTGTCGTGTGTGAAGTCCCTTTTCACCAGTTCAGGTCTGTTGGTCCAATAGCTTGATCGCTTAATCATTTGTCTTGAAACCACAGGGTTGCCTGGTTGCATTTTATAAATTGTAAGCATTTTATGCATTTTATGCATTTTATGCATTGTAATCATTTTATGCATTTTAAGTATTTAATGCATTTTTTGCATTTTATGCATTTTATGCATTTTATACATTTTATGCATTTTATACATTTTATGCATTTTAAGCATTTTATGCATTTTTTGCATTTTATACATTTTATGCATTTTAAGCCTTTTATGCATTTTATACATTTTATGCATTTTAAGCATTTTATGCATTTTTTGCATTTTATACATTTTATACATTTTATACATTTTATGCATTTTAAGCCTTTTATGCATTTTATCTATTTCATGCATTTTAAGCATTTTATGCATTTTAAGCATTTTATGCATTTTAACCATTTTATGCATTATGATTTTTAGCATTTTATACATTTTATGCATTTTAAGCATTTTATACATTTTATGCATTTAAAGCATTGTATGCATTTTAAGCATTTTAAGCATTTTATGCATTTTAAGCATTTTATGCATTTTATGCATTTTAAGCATTTTATGCATTTTAAGCATTGTATGCATTTTATGCATTTTAAGCATTTTAAGCATTTTATGCATTTTATCTATTTTATGCATTTTAAGTACTTTATGCATTTTAAGCATTTTATGCATTTTAAGCATGCATTTGATCTATTTTATGCATTTTAAGCATTTTATGCATTTTAAGCATTTTATGCATTTTATGCATTTTATGCATTTTAAGCATTTTATGCATTTTAAGCATTTATGTGCCTTGACTCATGAGGAACATATCTATCACTTTGACCAGTAAGCTCCGCCCTTAGATTGTCTGCAATTTTGAGCAGTTTGAAAAACATTTAAACCCAGGATTTCTGAGCAATTTGCGTGAAAGTGTGTCGTGTGTGAAGTCCCTTTTCACCAGTTCAGGTCTGTTGGTCCAATAGCTTGATCGCTTAATCATTTGTCTTGAAACCACAGGGTTGCCTGGTTGCATTTTATAAATTGTAAGCATTTTATGCATTTTATGCATTGTAATCATTTTATGCATTTTAAGTATTTAATGCATTTTTTGCATTTTATGCATTTTATGCATTTTATACATTTTATGCATTTTATGCATTTTATACATTTTATGCATTTTAAGCATTTTATGCATTTTTTGCATTTTATACATTTTATGCATTTTAAGCCTTTTATGCATTTTATCTATTTCATGCATTTTAAGCATTTTATGCATTTTAAGCATTTTATGCATTTTAACCATTTTATGCATTTTATGCATTTTATGCATTTTATGCATTTTAAGCATTTTATGCATTTTATCTATTGAATGCATTTTAAGCATTTTATGCATTTTATGCACTTTATGCATTTAAAGCATTGTATGCATTTTAAGCATTTTATGCATTTTTTGCATTTTAAGCTTTTTATGCATTTTATGCTTTTTATGCATTTTAAGCATTTTATGCATTTGATGCATTTGAATCATTTTATGCATTTTAAGTATTTTATGCATTTTTTGCATTTTAAGCATTTTATGATTTTTAGCATTTTATACATTTTATGCATTTTATACATTTTATGCATTTAAAGCATTGTATGCATTTTAAGCATTTTAAGCATTTTATGCATTTTAAGCATTTTATGCATTTTATGCATTTTAAGCATTTTATGCATTTTAAGCATTGTATGCATTTTATGCATTTTAAGCATTTTAAGCATTTTATGCATTTTATCTATTTTATGCATTTTAAGTACTTCATGCATTTTAAGCATTTTATGCATTTTAAGCATGCATTTGATCTATTTTATGCATTTTAAGCATTTTATGCATTTTAAGCATTTTATGCATTTTATGCATTTTATGCATTTTAAGCATTTTATGCATTTTAAGCATTTATGTGCCTTGACTCATGAGGAACATATCTATCACTTTGACCAGTAAGCTCCGCCCTTAGATTGTCTGCAATTTTGAGCAGTTTGAAAAACATTTAAACCCAGGATTTCTGAGCAATTTGCGTGAAAGTGTGTCGTGTGTGAAGTCCCTTTTCACCAGTTCAGGTCTGTTGGTCCAATAGCTTGATCGCTTAATCATTTGTCTTGACACCACAGGGTTGCCTGTTCGAATCCCACCTCATGCAGACTTCATCTCAATTGCATTGCACACAATATGACTGTATCAATGAATAAACTTGCAATTGTTAAATGAAACGCTTATTGAGAGTAGTTATTTTCGATGTATGATGTATTTCATTCCCTCTTTTGTTTTGTTTTGTTGGACTCTCCTTTTCCACTGACTAAGGCTGTGGATTGAATAGCTTGATCAGTTCAGTGTTAGCCTCATATACCGGAGGTCCACGGTTCAAACCCCACTCATCACAGTTTGCATTTAAATTGCATTGTACATAACATGACCCTGTTAATTCAGACATGTGCAATTTGTAAACAATAACATGAAATGCTTTTGAGAGTAGTTGTTTTTTATGTATGACATACTTTCTTGTGAAAATAGCCGATCTACAATCTCACACCTTTTTAGATAGCAACGCATTGTGAGCTTGTAGATCGACTATTTTCACTAGTTTCCATTCCGAGGACACAAAAAAAAACTTTATTGGTAAATGTTTTGTGAACCAGTGATCTAGAGTAGTTAGCGTCCTGTCTATCCAATAGCTCAGTCCGTACTGCGGCCATAGCTGAGTGGTTAGTGAGCCCGCCTAGAGTGCCATAGGCCCTGGTTGCCCCAGGTACGATTCCAGGCCAGGCCAGCAAATGTGTCGATGAAATGAAATGTGTCCCTGAGCAAGACTCTTAACCCCTAATTGCTCACAGGCCCTCATTGGAAACAAGGCCGCAAGGACTTTCATGAACGGACCTGTTAAAGGAATTATCCTTATCCTTTACACTGTCTAACCGTAAGTCTGTACAGGTCCCTGGTTCAAACCCCAATTTAACCAGTTTGAAAAACATTTTAACCCAGGATTTCTGAGCAATTTGCGTGAAAGTCTGCCAAATCTGTGAGCTCCTTTTCACCAATTCAGGTCTGTTGGTCCAATGGCTTAATCATCTACCTTGAAACCACAGGGTTGCCGGTTCAAATCCCACCTCATGCAGACTTCATCTCAATTGCATTGCACACAACATGACTGTATCAATGAATAAACGTGCAATTATTAAATGAAACGCTTATTGAGAGTAGTTATTTTCAATGTATGACTTGTAGATCGACTATATTCACTAGTTTCCATTCCGAGGACACACAAAAAAAATCTTTATTGGTAAATGTTTTGTGAACCAGTGATCTAGAGTAGTTAGCGTCCTGTCTATCCAATAGCTCAATCAGTACTGCGGCCATAGCTACGCATCGTTTTGAAAGGAAACATATTTCTGGGGGCCCCTTTTTAAGCATTTTATGCATTTTATGCATTTTAAGCATTTTAAGCATTTTAACCATTTTATGCATTTTAAGCATTTTATGCATTTTATCTATTGAATGCATTTTAAGCATTTTATGCATTTTAATTTTTTTTTGCATTTTATACATTTTATGCATTTTATGCACTTTATGCATTTAAAGCATTGTATGCATTTTAAGCATTTTAAGCATTTGATGCATTTGATGCATTTGATGCATTTTAAGCATTTTATGCATTTTAAGCATTGTATGCATTTTATGCATTTTATGCATTTTATGCATTTTAAGCATTTTATCTATTTTATGCATTTTTGTATTTTATGCATTTTAAGCATGCATTTTATCTATTTTATGCATTTTAAGCATTTTAAGCATTTTATGCATTTTATCTATTTTATGCATTTTAGTATTTTATGCATTTTAAGCATGCATTTTATCTATTTTATGCATTTTAAGCATTTTATGCATTTTAAGCATTTTATGCATTTTATTCATTTTATGCATTTTAAGCGTTTCATGCATTTTATGCATTGTAAGCATTTTATGCATTGTAATCATTTTATGCATTTTAAGTATTTTATGTATTTTATGCATTTTAGTATTTTATGCATTTTAAGCATGCATTTTATCTATTTTATGCATTTTAAGCATTTTATGCATTTTAAGCATTTTAAGCATTTTATGCATTTTATTCATTTTATGCATTTTATGCGTTTCATGCATTTTATGCATTGTAAGCATTTTATGCATTGTAATCATTTTATGCATTTTAAGTATTTTATGTATTTTATGCATTTTATGCATTTTATACATTTATGCATTTTATGCATTTTATACATTTTATGCATTTTAAGCATTTTATAAATTTTATGCATTTTATAAATGTTATGCATTTTTTGCATATTATATATTTTAAGCATTTTATGCATTTTATGCATTTTATACATTTTATGCATTTTATACATTTTAAGCCTTTTATGCATTTTATCTATTTCATGCATTTTAAGCATTTTATGCATTTTAAGCATTGTATGCCTTTTATGCATTGTAGGCATTTTATGCATTGTATGCATTGTATGCATTGCATGTATTTTAAGTATTTTATGCATTTTATGCATTGTAAGCATTTTATGCATTGTAAGCATTTTATGCATTTTAAGTATTTTATGCATTTTACATTTTAAGCATTTTATGCATTTTATCTATTTTTTGCATTTTATTAATTTGAAGCATTTTATCTATTTTTTCATTTTAAGCATTTTATGCATTTTAAGCATTTTATGCATTTTAAGCATTTTATGCATTTTAAGCATTTTAAACATTTTAAGCATTGTATGCATTTTAAGCATTTTATGCATTTTATGCATTTCATGCATTTATGCATTGTAAGCATTTTATGCATTTTATGCATCGTAATCATATTATGCATTTTAAGTTTTTTATGCATTTTTTGCATTTTTTGCATTTTAAACATTTTTTGCATTTTAAGCATTTTATGCATTTTATACATTTTATGCACTTTATGCATTTAAAGCATTGTATGCATTTTAAGCATTTTAAGCATTTTAAGCATTTGATGCATTTTAAGCATTTTAAGCATTTTATGCATTTTAAGCATTGTATGCATTTTATGCATTTCATGCATTTTATACATTTCATGCATTTTATGCATTGTAAGCATTTTATGCATTGTAATCATTTTATGCATTTTAAGTATTTTATGTATTTTATGCATTTTATGCATTTTATGCATTTTATACATTTATGCATTTTATGCATTTTATACATTTTATGCATTTTAAGCATTTTATAAATTTTATGCATTTTATAAATGTTATGCATTTTTTGCATATTATATATTTTAAGCATTTTATGCATTTTATGCATTTTATACATTTTATGCATTTTATACATTTTAAGCCTTTTATGCATTTTATCTATTTCATGCATTTTAAGCATTTTATGCATTTTAAGCATTGTATGCCTTTTATGCATTGTAGGCATTTTATGCATTGTATGCATTGTATGCATTGCATGTATTTTAAGTATTTTATGCATTTTATGCATTGTAAGCATTTTATGCATTGTATGCATTGTAAGCATTTTATGCATTTTAAGTATTTTATGCATTTTGCATTTTATGCATTTTATCTATTTTTTGCATTTTATTAATTTGAAGCATTTTATCTATTTTTTCATTTTAAGCATTTTATGCATTTTAAGCATTTTATGCATTTTATACATTTTAAGCATTTTATGCATTTTATGCATTTGATGCATTTTAAGCATTTTAAGCATTGTATGCATTTTATGCATTTCATGCATTTATGCATTGTAAGCATTTTATGCATTTTATGCATCGTAATCATATTATGCATTTTAAGTTTTTTATGCATTTTTTGCATTTTTTGCATTTTAAGCATTTTATACATTTTTTGCATTTTAAGCATTTTATGCATTTTATACATTTTATGCACTTTATGCATTTAAAGCATTGTATGCATTTTATGCATTTTAAGCATTTTAAGCATTTGATGCATTTTAAGCATTTTAAGCATTTTATGCATTTTAAGCATTGTATGCATTTTATGCATTTCATGCATTTTATACATTTCATGCATTTTATACATTTCATGCATTTTATGCATTGTAAGCATTTTATGCATTTTATGCATCGTAATCATATTATGCATTTTAAGTTTTTTATGCATTTTTTGCATTTTATGCATTTTAAGCATTGTAAGCATTTTATGCATTTTATACATTTTATGCATTTTATGCATTTTAAGCATTTTATGCATTTTATACATTTTATGAACTTAATGCATTTAAAGCATTGTATGCATTTTAAGCATTTTATGCATTTTAAGCATTTTATGCATTTTATGCATTTCATGCATTTGATGCATTTTAATCATTTTAAGTATTTTATGCATTTTTTGCATTTTATACATTTTTTGCATTTTATACATTTTATGCATTTTAAGCATTGTATGCATTTTAAGCATTTAATGCATTTTATTCATTTTAAGCATTTGATGCATTTTAAGCATTTTAAGCATTGTATGCATTTTAAGCATGCATTTGATCTATTTTATAAATTTTAAGCATTTTAAGCATTTTAAGCATTTTTTGCATTTGATGCATTTGATGCATTTTAAGCATTGTATGCATTTTAAGCATTTAATGCATTTTATTCATTTTAAGCATTTGATGCATTTTAAGCATTTTAAGCATTGTATGCATTTTAAGCATGCATTTGATCTATTTTATAAATTTTAAGCATTTTAAGCATTTTAAGCATTTTTTGCATTTGATGCATTTGATGCATTTTAAGCATTGTATGCATTTTATGCGTTTCATGTATTTTATGCATTGTAAGCATTTTATGCATTTTATGCATTGTAATCATTTTATGCATTTTAAGTATTTTATGCATTTTTTGCATTTTATGCATTTTATGCATTTTAAGCATTTTATGCATTTTATATATTTTATGCATTTTATACATTTTATGCATTTTATGCATTTTATGCATTTTATACATTTCATGCATTTTAAGCATTTTATGGATATTATGCATTTTTTGCATTTTATGCATTTTAAGCATTTTATACATTTTATACATTTTATACATTTTTTGCATTTTATGCATTTTAAGCATTTTATGCATTTTATGCATTTTATACATTTTATACATTTTATGCACTTTATGCATTTAAAGCATTGTATGCATTTTATGCATTGTATGCATTTTATGCATTTTAAGCATTTTAAGCATTTTAAGCATTGTATGCATTTTATGCATTTCATGCATTTTATGCATTTCATGCATTTTATGCATTTTATGCATCGTAATCATATTATGCATTTTAAGTTTTTTATGCATTTTTTGCATTTTATGCATTTTAAGCATTGTAAGCATTTTATGCATTTTATGCATTTTAAGCATTTTATGCATTTTATACATTTTATGAACTTTATGCATTTAAAGCATTGTATGCATTTTAAGCATTTTATGCATTTTAAGCATTTTAATCATTTTATGCATTTTAAGTATTTTATGCATTTTTTGCATTTTATACATTTTTTGCATTTTATCTATTTTATGCATTTTAAGTATTTTATGGATTTTAAGCATTCTATGCATTTTAAGCATGCATTTGATCTATTTTATAAATTTTAAGCATTTTAAGCATTTTAAGCATTTTTTGCATTTGATGCATTTGATGCATTTGATGCATTTTAAGCATTGTATACATTTTATGCATTGTAGGCATTGTATGCATTGCATGCTTTTTAAGTATTTTATGCATTGTAAGCATTTTATGCATTTTATGCATTTTAAGCATTTTATGCATTTTAAGCATTTATGTGCCTTGACTCATGAGGAACATATCTATCACTTTGACCAGTAAGCTCCGCCCTTAGATTGTCTGCAATTTTGAGCAGTTTGAAAAACATTTAAACCCAGGATTTCTGAGCAATTTGCGTGAAAGTGTGTCGTGTGTGAAGTCCCTTTTCACCAGTTCAGGTCTGTTGGTCCAATAGCTTGATCGCTTAATCATTTGTCTTGACACCACAGGGTTGCCTGTTCGAATCCCACCTCATGCAGACTTCATCTCAATTGCATTGCACACAATATGACTGTATCAATGAATAAACTTGCAATTGTTAAATGAAACGCTTATTGAGAGTAGTTATTTTCGATGTATGATGTATTTCATTCCCTCTTTTGTTTTGTTTTGTTGGACTCTCCTTTTCCACTGACTAAGGCTGTGGATTGAATAGCTTGATCAGTTCAGTGTTAGCCTCATATACCGGAGGTCCACGGTTCAAACCCCACTCATCACAGTTTGCATTTAAATTGCATTGTACATAACATGACCCTGTTAATTCAGACATGTGCAATTTGTAAACAATAACATGAAATGCTTTTGAGAGTAGTTGTTTTTTATGTATGACATACTTTCTTGTGAAAATAGCCGATCTACAATCTCACACCTTTTTAGATAGCAACGCATTGTGAGCTTGTAGATCGACTATTTTCACTAGTTTCCATTCCGAGGACACAAAAAAAAACTTTATTGGTAAATGTTTTGTGAACCAGTGATCTAGAGTAGTTAGCGTCCTGTCTATCCAATAGCTCAGTCCGTACTGCGGCCATAGCTGAGTGGTTAGTGAGCCCGCCTAGAGTGCCATAGGCCCTGGTTGCCCCAGGTACGATTCCAGGCCAGGCCAGCAAATGTGTCGATGAAATGAAATGTGTCCCTGAGCAAGACTCTTAACCCCTAATTGCTCACAGGCCCTCATTGGAAACAAGGCCGCAAGGACTTTCATGAACGGACCTGTTAAAGGAATTATCCTTATCCTTTACACTGTCTAACCGTAAGTCTGTACAGGTCCCTGGTTCAAACCCCAATTTAACCAGTTTGAAAAACATTTTAACCCAGGATTTCTGAGCAATTTGCGTGAAAGTCTGCCAAATCTGTGAGCTCCTTTTCACCAATTCAGGTCTGTTGGTCCAATGGCTTAATCATCTACCTTGAAACCACAGGGTTGCCGGTTCAAATCCCACCTCATGCAGACTTCATCTCAATTGCATTGCACACAACATGACTGTATCAATGAATAAACGTGCAATTATTAACCCTGCAAGACCCGGATATATTTCTACTTACAAAAAAAAATTGTCAACCTTTCAGATGGTGTTTTAGGAGTACTTTGGAGAGGAAAATATAATGTTTTTTAAAAAAAATAGTTTTCGTAAGGTTTTATTGAAATGTTGTAATATTACAACAGTGGGTCTAACGGGTAGCAGAATTTCCTATAGGCCATTTTACTCACTGTCAGAATAGCATGGCAAATGTCTATATACTTCACTAAAACAACTTAAGGGTTCATTTATATGGTTATGGTTTATCATTTGGCCTCAGAACAGTATACATTATGAATAATATTGGGCCTCAGAACAGTACATTATGAATAATAACATCAATAAGCCATATTTTTAAGAATTTTGATTTTATTAAAAGAACAAAATGAAAAACAGTACAATGAATGTACTAAAGAAACCTAATTACAATATACACTGGTCACAATGTGATGCAAACAGCCCTCCACCGAAGACCAATTCACACCTGCTCAAAATGAAACGGGCACCCCCTCTCATCCATCTATTTGAACACCATTTACAATCACTTGCTTTTTAGCAGTGATAGTCCCAGAAACAGTTTCGGTCTCCTGAAATGCACAGACGAACACCACACTTGTGGCAGAGTAAGCTGGTGTAACTTGAACAGCCACTATTCCTGCAGCGCCCCCTCTCTGTCTTCCGTGGGAGGTGTCCAACTTGGTCCTGGCGCACATCTGATGGCCGATGTTGACATGGTGCCTTGCGTGGATTGCAGTCTGGACTATCTTCCAGTTGTCTCTTCTGAGCTGAAGATGGCCGTCCCCTCTTTGGCGTTTTGACTGCAGTGTTGGATCCACTGGGTGGATGGTTTTCTTTGGACTCCTCTCCACAGGCCTCTTCATCCGACTCTTCATCAGTTTCAGTAAAGTCGATGTCCACATCACTCTCTCCATTCATTACAATATCCAACACATCCCTTGCAGTGAAGCGAGGCTCTCTCCTTGCTTGTGGCATTCTGAAATGAAAATAAAGAAATACCATTAGTACATTAGTACTAGCACATCTCACTGCAGGTACATATTTCACAAGTCACACAATACTGTCTGGCCAACCTATTGTACTTTGCTTATCCTCACAAGTGGCATCAGTGATGATGGTACTTAGCACCATCAGTGATGAATGATGATGCTTAGCCTAACAAAGGGATTGGGGATGACTGTAAGTGGGCAAACCCAACACCCATCACATGAACAATGATGAGAGATTCTTAACTGGGCGACTCCCATATGAACAATTACCATACACTGATTGCTAACCACAAACATTACCAAAATGTTTTGCTAAAACATTATAGGCAATGACATGTTATAAGCTAATGATGCAGTATATTTGTCTTCGAGTACAATTGGTTACAATATACAAATTGGTATATATATATATATATATATATATATATATATATATATATATATATATATATATACACACACACACACACACACACACACACACACACACACACACACACACACACACACACACACACACACACACACACACACACACACACATACCAATTTGTATGTTTTAACCAATTGTACTCGAAGACAAATATACTGCTTTAGCTTATAAGTTATAACATTTCATTGCCTATAATGTTTTAGCAAAACATTTTGGTAATGTTTGTGGTTATTTGTGGTATATATATATATATATAGTAATGCAATGTGGGGAAAATACACATAATTGTATAAATGTATTGTGAAAACTATAAGACTCCACTTAGCCAGGTGAACAGGTGGCATTGCTATTTGCTACCACTATGACCCAGAGTTGTAAAAAAACAACAAGTATAAAGCATGCTCTAATTTACATTTGGGGGATATCTTTCCCAATAATATCATATGTACATGTTCTAGACATTCTAATGATCACCAAAAAAATTATTGCAGACATTTTACTTACTTTTTTGTGAGAAATCCTGTCCAGTGAAAAAGAGATTGTTCTTCCTTCAAGGATTTTCAAGTTGTGACTTTTCCTGCCTCTGTGGGGGGTATTTATATGCAAATATCCCGGCCAATGACATTGCAAGACTAAACAATAGGATCCAATGATGATGTTTAGGTGAAAGAATAACAGGAAAACAAATGATTTATACCATGTTTTTGATAAAATACAAATGTTGTAATATTACAACTGCGGGTCTTGGAGGGTTAAATGAAACGCTTATTGAGAGTAGTTATTTTCAATGTATGACTTGTAGATCGACTATATTCACTAGTTTCCATTCCGAGGACACACAAAAAAAATCTTTATTGGTAAATGTTTTGTGAACCAGTGATCTAGAGTAGTTAGCGTCCTGTCTATCCAATAGCTCAATCAGTACTGCGGCCATAGCTACGCATCGTTTTGAAAGGAAACATATTTCTGGGGGCCCCTTTTTAAGCATTTTATGCATTTTATGCATTTTAAGCATTTTAAGCATTTTAACCATTTTATGCATTTTAAGCATTTTATGCATTTTATCTATTGAATGCATTTTAAGCATTTTATGCATTTTAATTTTTTTTTGCATTTTATACATTTTATGCATTTTATGCACTTTATGCATTTAAAGCATTGTATGCATTTTAAGCATTTTAAGCATTTGATGCATTTGATGCATTTTAAGCATTTTATGCATTTTAAGCATTGTATGCATTTTATGCATTTTATGCATTTTATGCATTTTATGCATTTTAAGCATTTTATCTATTTTATGCATTTTTGTATTTTATGCATTTTAAGCATGCATTTTATCTATTTTATGCATTTTAAGCATTTTAAGCATTTTATGCATTTTATCTATTTTATGCATTTTAGTATTTTATGCATTTTAAGCATGCATTTTATCTATTTTATGCATTTTAAGCATTTTATGCATTTTAAGCATTTTATGCATTTTATTCATTTTATGCATTTTAAGCGTTTCATGCATTTTATGCATTGTAAGCATTTTATGCATTGTAATCATTTTATGCATTTTAAGTATTTTATGTATTTTATGCATTTTAGTATTTTATGCATTTTAAGCATGCATTTTATCTATTTTATGCATTTAAGCATTTTATGCATTTTAAGCATTTTAAGCATTTTATGCATTTTATTCATTTTATGCATTTTATGCGTTTCATGCATTTTATGCATTGTAAGCATTTTATGCATTGTAATCATTTTATGCATTTTAAGTATTTTATGTATTTTATGCATTTTATGCATTTTATGCATTTTATACATTTATGCATTTTATGCATTTTATACATTTTATGCATTTTAAGCATTTTATAAATTTTATGCATTTTATAAATGTTATGCATTTTTTGCATATTATATATTTTAAGCATTTTATGCATTTTATGCATTTTATACATTTTATGCATTTTATACATTTTAAGCCTTTTATGCATTTTATCTATTTCATGCATTTTAAGCATTTTATGCATTTTAAGCATTGTATGCCTTTTATGCATTGTAGGCATTTTATGCATTGTATGCATTGTATGCATTGCATGTATTTTAAGTATTTTATGCATTTTATGCATTGTAAGCATTTTATGCATTGTAAGCATTTTATGCATTTTAAGTATTTTATGCATTTTACATTTTAAGCATTTTATGCATTTTATCTATTTTTTGCATTTTATTAATTTGAAGCATTTTATCTATTTTTTCATTTTAAGCATTTTATGCATTTTAAGCATTTTATGCATTTTATGCATTTTAAGCATTTTATGCATTTGATGCATTTTAAACATTTTAAGCATTGTATGCATTTTATGCATTTTATGCATTTTATGCATTTCATGCATTTATGCATTGTACGCATTTTATGCATTTTATGCATCGTAATCATATTATGCATTTTAAGTTTTTTATGCATTTTTTGCATTTTTTGCATTTTAAACATTTTTTGCATTTTAAGCATTTTATGCATTTTATACATTTTATGCACTTTATGCATTTAAAGCATTGTATGCATTTTATGCATTTTAAGCATTTTAAGCATTTTAAGCATTTGATGCATTTTAAGCATTTTAAGCATTTTATGCATTTTAAGCATTGTATGCATTTTATGCATTTCATGCATTTTATACATTTCATGCATTTTATGCATTGTAAGCATTTTATGCATTGTAATCATTTTATGCATTTTAAGTATTTTATGTATTTTATGCATTTTATGCATTTTATACATTTATGCATTTTATGCATTTTATACATTTTATGCATTTTAAGCATTTTATAAATTTTATGCATTTTATAAATGTTATGCATTTTTTGCATATTATATATTTTAAGCATTTTATGCATTTTATGCATTTTATACATTTTATGCATTTTATACATTTTAAGCCTTTTATGCATTTTATCTATTTCATGCATTTTAAGCATTTTATGCATTTTAAGCATTGTATGCCTTTTATGCATTGTAGGCATTTTATGCATTGTATGCATTGTATGCATTGCATGTATTTTAAGTATTTTATGCATTTTATGCATTGTAAGCATTTTATGCATTGTATGCATTGTAAGCATTTTATGCATTTTAAGTATTTTATGCATTTTACATTTTAAGCATTTTATGCATTTTATCTATTTTTTGCATTTTATTAATTTGAAGCATTTTATCTATTTTTTCATTTTAAGCATTTTATGCATTTTAAGCATTTTATGCATTTTATACATTTTAAGCATTTTATGCATTTTATGCATTTGATGCATTTTAAGCATTTTAAGCATTGTATGCATTTTATGCATTTCATGCATTTATGCATTGTAAGCATTTTATGCATTTTATGCATCGTAATCATATTATGCATTTTAAGTTTTTTATGCATTTTTTGCATTTTTTGCATTTTAAGCATTTTATACATTTTTTGCATTTTAAGCATTTTATGCATTTTATACATTTTATGCACTTTATGCATTTAAAGCATTGTATGCATTTTATGCATTTTAAGCATTTTAAGCATTTTAAGCATTTGATGCATTTTAAGCATTTTAAGCATTTTATGCATTTTAAGCATTGTATGCATTTTATGCATTTCATGCATTTTATACATTTCATGCATTTTATACATTTCATGCATTTTATGCATTGTAAGCATTTTATGCATTTTATGCATCGTAATCATATTATGCATTTTAAGTTTTTTATGCATTTTTTGCATTTTATGCATTTTAAGCATTGTAAGCATTTTATGCATTTTATACATTTTATGCATTTTATGCATTTTAAGCATTTTATGCATTTTATACATTTTATGAACTTAATGCATTTAAAGCATTGTATGCATTTTAAGCATTTTATGCATTTTAAGCATTTTATGCATTTTATGCATTTCATGCATTTGATGCATTTTAATCATTTTAAGTATTTTATGCATTTTTTGCATTTTATACATTTTTTGCATTTTATACATTTTATGCATTTTAAGCATTGTATGCATTTTAAGCATTTAATGCATTTTATTCATTTTAAGCATTTGATGCATTTTAAGCATTTTAAGCATTGTATGCATTTTAAGCATGCATTTGATCTATTTTATAAATTTTAAGCATTTTAAGCATTTTAAGCATTTTTTGCATTTGATGCATTTGATGCATTTGATGCATTTTAAGCATTGTATGCATTTTAAGCATTTAATGCATTTTATTCATTTTAAGCATTTGATGCATTTTAAGCATTTTAAGCATTGTATGCATTTTAAGCATGCATTTGATCTATTTTATAAATTTTAAGCATTTTAAGCATTTTATGCATTTTATGCATTTTAAGCATTTAATGCATTTTATTCATTTTAAGCATTTGATGCATTTTAAGCATTTTAAGCATTGTATGCATTTTAAGCATGCATTTGATCTATTTTATAAATTTTAAGCATTTTAAGCATTTTAAGCATTTTTTGCATTTGATGCATTTGATGCATTTGATGCATTTTAAGCATTGTATGCATTTTAAGCATTTAATGCATTTTATTCATTTTAAGCATTTGATGCATTTTAAGCATTTTAAGCATTGTATGCATTTTAAGCATGCATTTGATCTATTTTATAAATTTTAAGCATTTTAAGCATTTTAAGCATTTTTTGCATTTGATGCATTTGATGCATTTTAAGCATTGTATGCATTTTATGCGTTTCATGTATTTTATGCATTGTAAGCATTTTATGCATTTTATGCATTGTAATCATTTTATGCATTTTAAGTATTTTATGCATTTTTTGCATTTTATGCATTTTATGCATTTTAAGCATTTTATGCATTTTATATATTTTATGCATTTTATACATTTTATGCATTTTATGCATTTTATGCATTTTATACATTTCATGCATTTTATGCATTTTAAGCATTTTATGGATATTATGCATTTTTTGCATTTTATGCATTTTAAGCATTTTATACATTTTATACATTTTTTGCATTTTATGCATTTTAAGCATTTTATGCATTTTATGCATTTTATACATTTTATGCACTTTATGCATTTAAAGCATTGTATGCATTTTATGCATTGTATGCATTTTATGCATTTTAAGCATTTTAAGCATTTTAAGCATTGTATGCATTTTATGCATTTCATGCATTTTATGCATTTCATGCATTTTATGCATTTTATGCATCGTAATCATATTATGCATTTTAAGTTTTTTATGCATTTTTTGCATTTTATGCATTTTAAGCATTGTAAGCATTTTATGCATTTTATGCATTTTATGCATTTTAAGCATTTTATGCATTTTATACATTTTATGAACTTTATGCATTTAAAGCATTGTATGCATTTTAAGCATTTTATGCATTTTATGCATTTTATGCATTTTAAGCATTTTATGCATTTTAATCATTTTATGCATTTTAAGTATTTTATGCATTTTTTGCATTTTATACATTTTTTGCATTTTATCTATTTTATGCATTTTAAGTATTTTATGGATTTTAAGCATTCTATGCATTTTAAGCATGCATTTGATCTATTTTATAAATTTTAAGCATTTTAAGCATTTTAAGCATTTTTTGCATTTGATGCATTTGATGCATTTTAAGCATTGTATACATTTTATGCATTGTAGGCATTGTATGCATTGCATGCTTTTTAAGTATTTTATGCATTGTAAGCATTTTATGCATTGTATGCATTGTAAGCATTTTAAGCATTTTATGCATTTTATGGATTTTATGCATTTTATACATTTTAAGCATTTTATGCATTTGATGCATTTTAAGCATTTTATGCATTTTAAGCATTGTATGCATTTTATGCATTTTATGCATTGTATGCATTTTATGCATTTCATGCATTTTGCATGCATTGTAATCATTTTATGCATTTTAAGTATTTTATGCATTTTTTGCATTTTAAGTATTTTATGCATTTTAAGCATTATAATCATTTTATGCATTTTAAGTATTTTATGCATTTTTTGCATTTTAAGTATTTTATGCATTTTAAGCATTTTATGCATTTTTAGCATTTTATGCATTTTATACATTTTATGCATTTTAAGCATTTTATGCCTTTTATCTATTTTATGCATTTTATGCATTTTAAGCATTTTAAGCATTTTAAGCATTTTAAGCATTGTATGCATTGTATGCATTTTATGCATTGTAAGCATTTTATGCATTGTATCCATTGTAAGCATGTTATGCATTTTAAGTATTTTATGCATTTTATGCATTTTATACATTTTAAGCATTTTAAGAGGGAGAGAGGGGAGAGGGAGAGAGAGACAGAGGGGGAGAGGGAGAGAGAGACAGAGGGGGAGAGGGAGAGAGGGGGAGAGAGAGAGGGGGGGAGAGGGAGAGAGGGAGAGAGGGGGAGAGGGAGAGAGGGGGAGAGGGGGAGAGAGAGAGAGAGAGAGAGAGAGAGGGAGGGACTCTTCCTGTCTCTGCCTTATCCCTCGAAACCGCTTATCGCTGCTTGCAGCTATATTTATGTTCTTATGTTTTATGGCTATTTTGATTTGTAGCAGGCACAGTACTTAAGGCTGCTATCTTGTGGACTGTTGTGTGGATGGTTGATTGTCCAACAGTAACTGAATATATATATATTTTAAATGGTATCTTTTGTTGAGTTATTAAATAATACTTACTCTGACCTTTTTGAATCCTGCACCTGACAAATAACCCAAAGTTAGAAAAAAACTAAAACTAACACTAAAACTAATAAAAACTAAACTAAAACTAAGCGTTGTCACAAAAATAGGAACTAATAAAAACTAGCAAACCCACTAAAAATGAATTAAAACTAACTGAATAAAAAAAAAAAAAAATCTAATCAGACTTGTGGTTATGTGAAGATAGTGAATGGATGATCAGTACGAAATATTGAAACAGACCTGAGTATTGGAGAAAACAATTAGCTTCTAAATAAGTTGTTGAGCTATTTACATGTTTGCAGTGTCTGCTCTCTCACACTAAAACAGAATGTGTCCATGAATGTGTTGATGACATTGCTACACTATGCATCACAGAGATAACTTTTTTTGTGTTTCTTGCACTGAATAATCATGGTTGGAAGCAGTGGTGTAAAGTAACTAAGTACATTTACTCAAGTACTGTACTTAAGTACAATTTTTAGGTACTTTTACTTTACTGGAGTATTTCCAATTATCAGTACTTTTACTTCTACTCCACTACATCTCAGAGGCAAATATTGTACTTTTACTCCACTACAATTATTTGAAAACTTTAGTTACTAGTTACTTAGCAAATATAAATTATTATTATTATAAAACATACATTAACCACTTTAGCCCTATTTTATACCGAGGCTATTTGAAAATAGCCGATCTACAATCTACTTGTAGATCTGCTATTTTCAAACATTTTAGTAGTTTTACTTTTGGTACTTTAAGTACATTTTGATACCAATACTTTTGTACTTTTACTCAAGTAAATTTTGAATTCCGGACTTTTACTTGTAACGGAGTACTTCTACATTGCAGTATTGATACTTTTACTTAAAACATTTGAGTACTTTTTCTACCACTGGTTGGAAGTAGGCCTAAGTGTGTGGGAGTGGTGAGCAGAAAGGTAACCAAAGCACACCCGCCCCGATTCTTCCCGACTGCTCACCCCCAGCTGTTCTTGTATTTGTTTTACTCAGGTTTAGGTTAGGAATAAGTTTAGGATTAGGCATAGTTTTACTGAGGTTACGTTTAGAAATAAGGTCAGGTTTAGCCATAGTTTTACTGAGGTTAGGTTTGGGAATAAGGTCAGGTTTAGCCATAGTTTTACTGAGGTAAGGTTTGGGAATAAGGATAGGTTTAGGCATAGTTTTACTGAGGTTACGTTTAGGAATACCTGGTGGCGCCGGATTTAACCCAGGGCGAGCGTGTTTTGCGGCGAGTGTTCTTGTATTCATCAGAAAGAGACATTCCATGGTGTTTCAACAGACCTAGAAGGATATCGAGCTTACAGTTTGGGTCAGCAGGTGAAAACATGCATTAGAAAAATCAACATAGTGCACGTGCACATTGGTATAGTGTTATGAAATCTTCATACTTTACAGAGCATGGGTTTCAGGGCTTTTGGCCATGAAATTAACAAAACAGTTTTAATTAGTTGAAACCAGAGGCCTTCAAAGATAATGCAGTCAGAACAATAATAGCTTAAAAGGTTGCGTTACATCACCTACATCATTACCTCTTACATGCCTGTAGTTTTTAGACCCATGAAGAGGTGGGAAAAATTGAAAAGTGGACCTACTATACAGTAGGTCTAAAATCAAGTAGTCTTTAACTCTTTGCCAAGAGTATTTTCATAAAGTACTCCCCCAGTGCCAGAAATTTGCGTTTTTTTTAATTTTTTAATTTTGTAATTTTTCATTCAAATAAATGATCTGATTGGGGTTTTAAACCCATAATACAGTTCTACCAGTAGAGAGCAACAAATCGACACATTGATGATCTCGCTGGCTCACTCGCCCCCTCCCAAACAGGCCGACGTCATATCCGGTCCTAACCGGATGTTGACATTTTTGACATTCGTTGATCGGGCTAAATTACGATGCGATACACGACTACGATGACTGATCGTCACCCAGACAAAAGAGAGTAGACGTGGACCTCTCCGTTCGTTTTTTATACCGTGTGAAAAACCGTGACTTTCCCTATTCTGGCCGAAAATCACCGGAGAAAAACAACGTGACCCGGAAATGAAATTTTTTTTTACATCCGGCTCCGGGTGAGTCTGAAGGAGTCAGGAAGCGAAAGTGATCATGAAAAATAATCAGAATAGCGCGACCACAGACAAAAGTAAAAACTCGGGATTTCTCGTGCTGGCACTGAGGGTACTCGGGAAAAACTCGGGATATGTCGGGGCGTGGCACTGAGAGAGTTAAGGATGGGTAGTTAACTTTTCACCAACTTTTATTTTTGACGGATAATAGATGTTTGTATCTCTGACCAAGTTATTGCATTTAGTTTCTGTTATACAAGGTTATCAGCAGTCAAATAAATCCATGTGTTATTGTTATAGAATACACTGAAAATGTGTTATAATTTAATGTCTGCTTCTACGGCTTGATGGCACTGCGACCCATAATAGACTTCTTAGTGTTTCTTTCGGGTTTCAAAAGCATTATATAACACTTTGGTCCAAAGAGTGCCACCAAAAGGCCAAAACTAGATGCTAAAATAGCAAACACCTCCACTACATCTGCATATTTGCCTGGAGAGCTGATATATGCTGGGATGAAGGCTATCCACACTGCACAGAAGATCAACATGCTGAAAGTGATTAACTTTGCTTCATTGAAGTTGTCTGGAAGATTCCTTGCCATGAATGCTAGGAGGAAGCTGAGGAGTGCCAGTAAACCAATATATCCTAGTAACACTGCAAAACCAACTGTTGATCCCACTTCACACTCATAGACTATCTTATCACTGTTGTATTGTGTGTTTTTATGAGGAGTTGGTGAGGCAGACACAAGCCAAGCTGTGCAGATCGTTGCCTGGATGGAAGTAAGAACTATAACTATTCCTCTCTGCTGCATAGCACCAAACCACTTCATATTAACTGCACCCCCAGGCTTGGAGGCCTTGAACACAGCCAACACCACCATAGTCTTTACCAGGATACACGAGACACACAGCACAAAGCTGATCCCAAATACTGCATGCCTCAGCTGACAAGTCCAGAGTCTGGGACGGCCAATGAACAGAAGTGAGCACAAAAAACACAGTTTGAGTGACAACAAAAGTTGGAAGCTGAGTTCTGAGTTGTTGGCGCGTACCATGGGTGTGTCTCGATGATAGACGAAGATACCTAAAACAATGGCACAGGCAAGTGTGCCTATTAATGAGATGGTGGTCAAGGAGATACCCAGGGCCTCATGGTAGGAGAGGAACTCCATGATCTTAGGAACACATTGGTCACGCTGGGGACTGGACCAGAAGTCCTCTGGACAACTGGTGCACTCTGTAGAGTCTAACAACGACGGCAAGGTTAAAGGGACAGACAAGTAAAGTATCATCCTAATAGATAACCTACATTGATACATTGTAATAATCCTACTATGTCCTATTATGCTACAGTAAATATGGAAACCTCTCTCCTGTATATCAGTCTGTCTGTCTGTCTGTCTGTCTGTCTGTCTGTCTGTCTGTCTGTCTGTCTGTCTGTCTGTCTGTCTGTGTGAAGCCAGGGTTGATTCTAATTGATCTCTTCTCTTCAATAGCACACACACAACTCCAGAGAGAACGGCAGCAGAAAGAGAGAGCTAGCTGGCTCAATGTTGCAAAGTTATAACTTACCTCTCCTTTGATTTAAATACATAGCAAGTAGCACACCCACTAAGGCTGTGCTACACGTAGCCTGCATAGACTTGGAATTTTTGTGGTCGAAAAGCGCAGAAGCTTTAATTACAACAACTCACAGCAGCACTCAGTGTCCTGTACAGTCACATAATGACCAATTGGAGGATGGGGAAATGTATACTCGACCATTTTCCTCCTCAGTGGGTTGATATACCGATCTTAAAATGATTGTTGATTTTTAACTTTTCATAAAAGCTGTTAGCATTTTTGCCATGGTAATATGGATCTGTAGTGGCAGTTGCAGTCCCAAGTCTCAATTGTGTACATAGTTTGTTTGTGAACATCCCAGGGTATGGACTAGTAATGTAAACCAACCAGTCTCATTGCTGATCTCTCCCTCAGAGCAAGCAATGCAGTCAAAGCAGCAGATAGGTTCTCCTTTCCTTCTGGCCACACGGGTTCCAGGCGAACAGCTCTCACTGCACACTGACCAAGGTGGCTACAGAGGAAAGTAACACAAATCAATTTAAACCAATTTACTTTCACACATGAACTCAACATGAGTTATTGTCACATTGTCACTCTCAAGTAGTACTATGGTGACAGCTTGGGGCAACATCTGACCGCCCGTCAACCTTTGGCGTGATGGGAGCCCTATAGCGCCCGTCAAAGCATTTTGCAAAGGTCCCGGTAATCCCACCCACACTGGAATGCAGAAGTTCCGTTAACACTCCTAAATCGTAAGAGGATGACGACTCAACTAAAAACACTTAAAACACAGCTAAACAAGACATGACTCAGTCATGTATACCAGCTTGCTGATTTGTCTCGCAGAATCTGGCAACACTGCTAGTGGCTCCCCATTGGCTTAGACAGGTCTAAGCCAATGGGGAGCCACTAGCAGTGTTGCCAGAGTGTTGCTTATTTCTCTCGCAGAATCTGGCAACACTGTTAGGCCAGAACGGACGCCACGCAGCTCGTATGCAGAGGTGTAAAGTAACTAAATACATTTACTCAAGTACTTTACTTAAATTTTGTCCTATATATTACTCTGTGTCACAGTGATTTGAACCGACGGCAGGCGTGTATAGTAGGCATAGAGGCGAGAGGCGTGTCTAGTACCATAACTTGAGAGGACGACACCGAGTATGGGAAAGTATCCCCATTGGCTTAAAAGACAGCCAATGATTGAAAACAATATGTCGAACACATGTTGAACACATGGATGACTAGTAGGTCAGTCTCTTCATAGACCAGCATGCTTTGCAAGCTGGTAAAAACACTTCAAACAAGGGGACTGATTAAGGTTAGGTATGGGGCACAAATGGCTAAAGTTAGGGTTAGGGGTGGTTGAAGTGTTAGTTGTAAACACGCAAAGTCGCCGGGCATCCTGTCATGTCAAACATTGACAGATGGTCAAATCCATCCCAACTCTTCACCTGTTTAATGTGATGGGAGTGAGAATGCAATGTTATGTTACAAAGCTGAAGGGACCTTTTTGGATTCAAAGTTCCAGAAGATTCTGTCTTCATCAAGGATGAGTTCTTCCCCTGCGGAGGCTGACTTCCTGTACACACCTACGTTGTGAACCTGTGTGCTTCCATCAGGGAGCCACGCCCAGTTCATGACATCATAGATTGGTAAAGGATCACCATTCTCATCAAATGATACTTGATCACCAAATGATGTGGTGAAGTTGACCTTTTGCAGGTAATAGACAAGCTAGAAATGGCAAAATTATGAAGAATAAGATACTTTAAAAAAATCCTGCTGTATACAATATGCACTAGTTACATTGACAGGGACTGTTATTGTATTAACACATTGATTACCAAGATCGCATTGATGCGTGCTTTCAAATCCATCACTTGATGGCCAAGATCGCTTTGATGCGTTCCTTCCAAAAAAAGGGGCACCCTAACACAGCTTTGGAATGATCGCTCGTCACTCAGAGAAGTAGTATGTGGATGTGACGTCATCGCGAAAAACGTCACATTCGTTCATCCCAATGATGGGATTTTCAGAAAAACAGCTGTAACGCAGTTCCTTTTTATTTTATTTAAGACCACCCGATCTCAACGGGCCGAAGCCCCAAAATGGCGGATCGCGGTTGGAAGGTTGTCGTTCCTATGGATACACAGATACCTCCGCCAACCCACGGGGACTATATTTTTTTCCACAGCGTTTGAAATCTCATCGGATTGAGGTAATTACGCTGGCAAGGGGATAGAAAACTATGTTTAATATCTTGGCAATCAATGTGTTAACTTCACCCTTACAGACTTTAAAACACAATTTAAACACAAACAGTAATTTGTGTATGGGGGCATTCAAGGGGATATAAAAAGAAATCTGCCATCAGGAAAAAGGGGAACGTTATAGGTGCAGTAAGTGATATTTGTTTGATCAAATAGGTGTTAAATATCTCTACTGTAGAGTGTTTGTTCAGTAACAGGGGTCTCCCCGTCTCTCCAGCACTTTAGTAAACACACAATACATTTTCAGTTCGCGATAATAATTCCATCCAATCAGGAGAGATAAAGGATACAGGATATACTAGAAAAGTGTGCTCCTCAGAGCGCAGGTCTCTGCTAGGCCAGGTAGCCTAATTTTGTGTATTCTTATAAACACATGTTTTAGTACAACTCCTACAAATGTTCTCCTACAAACTCAAACAAATCCCTACAGGCCCTGGGTAGGCTACCTGGCCTGGCAGAGACCTGCGCTTTGTGTGAATAATTAACAACATTTATAGGAATTGTAGCAAAACATGTGTTTATAAGAGTACACAAAATTGTGGAAAATGTGGTCTGGAACAAAAGGACAAAACACACACACACACACACACACACACACACACACACACACACACACACACACACACACACACACACAGAAAATCACCAGTACCTTTAAGCTTTACTCAGCACAAGTAAGACACGTGAACGCTGAAAGCGAACGCAGCTCGAAAATATTGTGTATTTACGGACTTGTAATCCGTGTTATTTCACCGTGATGGGGAGAGAACATTGACATTGTGTGTGTGTGTGTGTGTGTGTGTGTGTGTGTGTGTGTGTGTGTGTGTGTGTGTGTGTGTGTGTGTGTGTTTTGCAGGCTGTTGTGCATTTTAATCAGAGCATTGTCTAAATTCCTGCACTCTGGCGCACTCTGGCGGCTGCACACAGGCAGTGCACACACGTGAGTCACATGGGGGCGCGAGCCAATGAGAGCGCGGCTGCACACAGAGACGCAGACACACACACACACACACACACACAACCCGAGCACGGTTACATAGTAAGCTCCACTTGGTCGGAGGCGCCTCCTTCCGCGTTCGCAATAAAAGCACATGGCTCTCTCTGTGTCACGGGAGAATCCCGTTTTTCTTGCTTTTCACCAATGTCATATTTAAATAACTCATTATTGTTATAATGTTTTATCCAGCGAGAAACATTAACAGGTAACTGTGACTTAATATCACACCTGCCATGGCTGTATTGTCTGCAAACTGGCACAGCTGTGCCCAATGAAAGGCCCTCTTCCTGGCACACATTGCAACATGTCATGGAGGGCATGGGCCAGAGCATACACAGCCTTGTACACATTATACTCTGGCCTGAGTTCAGACACATCCAGAAGGGTAGTTTCTGCTGTTCCAAGGTCCTCTAGTCCAGTACACACCCTTCCACCAGCATCCACCCACTCAGACGGAAATGGTGCAAATTTACACCGAAATGTGTGCTCCCAAAACTGCCTCACCTGGACAAAAAACATGAAGTCTTAAGCGTAAATAAATTATGTGAATGTTTTTAAAATAGACATCAGTTTGAAATTGCAGCTTACATAAAAAAAAAAAAGACTCACTAGGTTATTTTCATGTCTGCTGTCAGGGTCATCGTCAGGATGTATTTTTAACAAGAAGTCCTTGAGACCTGGTATCTCTCCATGACGGATGGCGATACCCAGGGTGCCTCCCAGGTACGGCATGAAGTGAGGAGTCTGGAGTATGGCCGCCGATGTCCACAGCTCACTGGCCATCCACTGCAAACCTGTCACATTCTGCTTTACCACCTATTGTGTTGAACAAAGTATATTGGTGTAAATCGTTTTCATCAGACAGAAACCTTGTAAGCCCAAAACCGTTCAGGAAATGGAAAACAATTCTTCAATCCATCGTAGTTATTATTTAGTCAAAAGCGCTTATTAATACTTTTCATTGGTTAAATATTTATAAAACCCACATACTTTATACCAATTAATCATAGCAGTGAGATGTGTGAATGGTGTGATTTATCGTTTGTGATTTATTGTGCAGATAGACATACTGAGATAAAAAGCTAAAGAAAAAGAAGAAACCATTTTAGAGTGATCGCGCATTGAAAATGGCTGATTTTCACCCAAAAAAAAGAAAAATTGAGCTAGAGCTGTTTTTCTCAAAATCCCATCATTGGAGCGGACGGACATGACGTTTTTTGGAATGATGTCACATCCGTTGATTCCTTCTAGGGGAGTCGCGGGATCATTCGTAAGTTGCGTTATAGTGCCCTCTTGTGGAATTTTCAAAAAATATTGACGGTAAACTGTTGAATTTGACATCACGTGGATCTACGTGATTGGCAATGAATGTATTAATCCCAAAATTAACATGGAATATAACCCCAACCTCCTCCATGAGATGAAGCATGTGGTTCTCATGTGCAAATACAATGACCACATGAGCTGTGGATTTCTTCATCACAGAGACAATCCTCTGAAGTGCAGCTGGTTCATTGCCCCAGGGCAGAACCTCCATGTATGCCAGACAACCCAAACCAGACTGGACCAGGTCAGACTGGAAGATTCGGGCGGCATCGTGACCATAGTCTTCATCCATGAACAGCAGTCCTACCCAGGTCCACCCAAATCTCCACATAATCTGGAGCATAGCTCGAACCTGATTGGATAAAATCATTGAAGGATATGTTCTTAGGCTAGATTATTCATGTATGGTACAAGCAGTGAGTCTTCTTCACAGATTCCACAATGGAAAAG
The DNA here is from genome assembly GCF_963280865.1 of Gymnoscopelus braueri. Lineage (NCBI taxonomy): Eukaryota > Metazoa > Chordata > Actinopteri > Myctophiformes > Myctophidae > Gymnoscopelus > Gymnoscopelus braueri. The sequence goes on along the minus strand of NC_137620.1, from coordinate 2,003,420 downwards.
GTCAAATCATTCTCTTTACATACGGTCAACAAAGACCTATGCTGCCCTACAAAATTAAAGTGCAAAAACTCAATTTTTGGAGACATTGACTTATTTATTTGTCTCAAAGGTCAAATCAGCCTTCATGATTTTGGGAGGGATAAACAGTTACCTCATGAACAGATACCGGTATACAGTATTAGTGCAATATCACTTGTATACTGATAACCCAGTTGGCTGGCCAGCTGAAACACTTCAAAGCATTCTTATCAGTTTGATTCTTTGCAGAGTTGGCTTTGTGGGGCAGTAAGCTACACAAGAAAATGAGGGGGGATATGCAATATTTATTACAATCATTAGAGGTACTAAGTACTTGACATTTTTGTCAAGTACTACTTGACTACTACCAACAGATATTTTGCGTGTAGAAGTTCACCTGGAAGACATCACTTGGTATTGTTCTAAAGAAGGACGGGAACTGGTTCCTCTCACTCAGACAGGAGCAGGTGGAAAAGTAACTTACCTACAAATGGTACAAGACATCTGTTCTGTAATATTTTCTATTTTTAACAAATGTCCCCTGCAAATGGAGAATATGAGCATATGAGCACAACAGAATATAATAATAACAAAAACATAATATCCTTTGGGATATTATTATTACCCCACTTTGTACTATTGTTTGGATACACTTTGGGATATTGTTAATATCCCACTGCCTCTCCCTCTCTCTCTTCCTCTCCCGAAAGCACTTGAACGGACTCACTAAACGAGTGTGTGGTGTAGGCAGCATAAAGCAAACACTTCCAGTTCAAATTGTAATCTTAGATTACCTGATAATGAAAGCATTCATCTATTCAGAATTAAGTGTGGGATCTTGCGAGACCAGGTACATGCGCTGTGCACAAGTTGCAATGCATTTTGTGTTATGTCATTGTTAAAACCTTATTATGTATACATCACAGTGATTGATACATACGGTTTAGAATTACTATGTTATAATTGTTATAATTATAGATAACATTCTGAATATCACTCCAATTATTTCCCACCCCGATTATATAAACAAATACTCCATGAGACCGGCCCGACTCAGGCCGAAGGATTCCCACTCTCGGGTCCGGGCAAAGAATCTAACACAGATGCATTGCACTCCGACCTTTTCAAAACCTGCTTCATGCTCCAAAATCTGCCTGCGCTGTTCATATGCTCTGCTAGCAAGTAAATATGTTCTGTCTTTCAATATGTAAGCTGTAAACAATGTTCATCACATTTTATATTTCGTCGCCTTGCTAAACTAATGGCCTAAGTAATTTTTTTAAGTTTTTCAGGAAAAATAAAAAACTGATCCAAAACAAAACTATATGATATTTCTTAATCATTTCACCCAAAATGTTTATAACAAATTATGACTATTTAAATAGAAATAACACTGTCTGTCAGTTATGTAACATAAGAGATTTAAATAGGTTTAAATAGGATTAAATCTGATTTAGGCCAAAAAAAAAAAAGCAATAAAAATTGCAAAATGGCCTAAATCAGTAAATAATTTGGCTTAAGTCACAAAAAGGGGAGTGAACAGCATGATCCTTTTCAATTAGGATATGGGCGAATTTACCAGAGGTGGCCAGTGTCATGAGGAGCTGACTTAGGCAAAAATATCATTTTCCTCAAAAAATGACTTAGGCCATTAGTTTAGCAAGGTGACGATTTGTAACTAAATAACCCAAATTAAGCATACAACATAAAATTGGCGATGGTAAATGATTCTTGCAGGAAATTAACTTACCATGGGCACTCTGTACAAACCTAATATACTAGAGATGGCAATTGAATTTGTTGAGGAATCAGCACCCACAATTCCAAGCACTGGAGGAGACCCAACACAGCTCCCATCATCAAATTGAAACTGCTCCTCTCTCCCACTGACCAATGTCAACGCTGCACGGAATCCAAGTCCAAGCATGAGACCGTTATCATAGATACTATATCCCAGAGTCACATTGGGTAGCAGGCTGGTGTCTCTGTTGATCTCAGCAATGGCAAAAGCCATGGTCTGGGCCCATCTGAACCCTGGAAGGAAAAAGCTAACACACATAATTCCCCTGTAAACCTGAACATGTATCTTTGTAGAAATATACAACAGACTAAATCAAAACAAGTTCACTGTTCTCTTGCTTGCTGTTGTATTTGTGATACCAACCCATGGCAAGTGGGGTCCTGTCCCTTGGAGGTGAAAGACAGCTCAGGGTACACAGGGATGGAGTGGATCATGAACAAGCCACCCAGAACCAAGTCACCAGCCTTGTAAATACTGTTGACATTAAACTGTGCCTGTAACTCACAAGGAGAGGAAGGTGAGGAAGACAAAGCAGAGAATGAACAGAACAATATCAAGGTCAAGTGCAGGTATGAAAATAGGTGTGTGTCTAGAGAAGCCCTCATGACTGTCCTCCTCTGACTAACCCCCTTTCTGTCCAGTTTCTAACAGTGCTATGCCATACCCTGTGCCATTGTATGCCACTACGTAATCGTTCACAACACCCATCTGGGCAGAGGCCCACCAATGAGGCAGAAGCATGGGCAGGACTTAACATACATTAGCAGTCCTTTCATATCAAAATAATGTTGTTTGTGTCCTGTTAACTCATTCAGTGCCACTGGCCAAAATTCATTGTAAAAGAAATACATTCAGTGCCACAGCCAAAATTCATTGTAAAAAAAATAGTGCTTAGGAGCCGAGATACAGCCTTTTTCAGTAAGAAGTTAACACTGAGGTTTCATTCTCCTCCACCAAGCCTGAAAAACGATCATTTTGATCCCCAAATCAGGCTATCCTATTGGCCACTGTCTCCCCTCTGTGCCCAGACTAGTTCACACTTTCTCCCCCAAACAGTGGGGGGTTCCATTGTCTTCTAAAAAGCTGAGAGTTGAAAATGGGTTGCCAAATTTTGAGAGAGAAATAAGCAGGTAGGTCTAAGTGTTACTGCATGCAACTTTACAAAATAAAACGGTAAAATGCTTTGCACGGGGCTCGGGAGAAAGAGAAGAGGTGATATGGACACATTTTCGCTACATCGATGTGGAGAACAAAACACAATGCTTGATTTTATCCGAAGGCAAGCAATGTGGGAAAAACACAACAACTTGAAGAGACACAAGCGTTCACCACAAAGAGATCGAGTTATAAGTTAACAAAAGGTTTGGTGGTGGTTGTTTACAACGTAACATTAAACGTGGTGTTGCGTGTCGGCTTAATGTTCCAACAAAAACACTAATCCGACCCTTAAGTGCCCAAACTAATGCTGACGAACTCACGTTAGCTTCTTAGCATGTAGCGATAAACTTACACCTGGTGTTTGCACTTTCTCCATTTACAGCCCGTACATCTACACAAACGTTCAGATTTCAAATATAAAGTGCTTACCTCATGGCCAGGGATGTTACAATTCTATTCGGGTAACCCATAAGTACCCATATTTTCCGTATTTTCCAATAAAAAACATTTTAATCCGATCGGTGGCCATTTTCTCCGTATTTTCTCCATGCTTTCAACTACGTGACCCTATCGGTTGGGAGGTGTAATTGCACTCTGATACACTATAACTCTATGAGAAAATGACCGCCAATCGGATTAAAATGCTTTTTATTGAACAATACAGAAGTTACGGGTACTTATACCCACCCGAAGTAAATTGTAACATCCGTGGCCACGGAATGAAAACTTTCTATTTGAAATCCGAACGTTTATGTAGATGTACGGGCTGTAAATGGAGAAAGTGCAAAAAACAGGTTGAAGTTTCGTCATGACTGTCATAATATGACCGTCATGTAATGCTACTTTAGTAGCAGCAAGCGAACTATAGTAACTTGTAAACAACCCAGTGACAAACCTAAATTATTATTATTCATAATAATAATATTCACATTATTGTCTGAGCGTAAAGCTCTCATTCTATCAGCTGTCCACGTCGCTGACAAACGCGTCTCCTCTCCTCCTCCCTCAGTGCAACAAGTGAACACAATGCTATGTTCCACAAATGTGCTCAATCCTGCGCAAAATATCTGATCTTCAAGCATAAAACAGTTGCTGCGTGACAAGCTGTATGCTTGTAGATCCTATCTTTTTCCACCGCTTTGCAGTGAAAGGGAAAGTGGAAAATGGGTCGCCAAATTTTGCGAGAGAAATAAGCAGTCAGGTCTATGAAAATGTTACTGCATGCGTCGTTGTGCGATGAGAAAACAGTGAGGCATGAATGGGGTAATAGCCAAGGCTAATTTGCAACACCAGTCCCTGGTTAGACCTTTCTATATAAATATATACCTAATAAAAATGCATGAAGCTCTAATCTAAACAAGTATGAAAAGATATTTATATCTGCAAAGTAACTAGTAACTAAAGTTTTCAAATAATTGTAGTGAAGTAAAAGTACAAGATTTGCCTCTGAGCTGTAGTGGAGTAGAAAAGTATTACCATTATAATGTAATTATATATATAATTATAATATTAATAATAATAGAAATACGCGAAAAACAAGCCCAAAGTCGCTTATAATAAGCAGACATGGCAACATAGACTCGCATAGACTCGCTGTGCAGCTCGTCTACGGGCCGCTCTGCGGGGGGGTCTAGAGGTGTCAACTGCTCTTGCCTGGGGGAGAGAGGGGGAGAGCGGTCAATTTAGCCGAAATATAACGGTTGGGATGGTATATATGGTATATATTTCATATTTATAATACGTTTCAGAAGAAAAAAAAAACGGAGATGATTTGAAACAAATATTTAGGAAAAGTCATGAAAGGGGAACTTTCTCAGAGCTTCATGAGAGAAGATAATCCACTTTAAATTCTCAAAATCGGTCATATTGATAGCTTAGTCATGCAAGTGTTAAACAAGAAGTGATTTTTTTTTTTTACGTATTTTACGTCCTGTGGCACAGGGCTTATTACATTGGACTTATTTTACGTCCAGTGGCACTAAATGAGTTGTGTCTACAACACTATCTTACCAGAGCTACATTGGTAACTATTCACCCACTGAAGGTCATGACAAGCATTATGGATTTCATAAAATACTTTACATATAGGCTAACGATCACATGTGGCTTTGATGTTTGTTTGATGTTTTGACTGTTAGTGTTGTCCCATGATTCTTCTAGGGCACAGTGGTAGGCTACAATGTTTCGATTTGTGCATGCAAACACATTTATTCACAGAATTCACTTGTTTGCCTACTAGGTGGTATGTACAGTACCTGGCAGGTCCCTGTCATGTGGGGATGAGTGAGATAAGCAGATCACAGACAGGCCACATTGGGCCCCTCATCCACAGCATATAGCACTGACGAAGGTCCCAGGACCAAAACGTTAGATTTTTTAAATTCACCCCTCACTATGAGCACAGAGCACTTTATGAGCAATTAAAGATAAAGAAATTATATTTTCTTAAGTCTCTGTCTTAAGAAAATCAAGTTTTCCTTGCTATTTATGCAGCGAGTGAGTCTTTTTCTGGCAGTTTTCCTTTATATTTTTTAGACCACCGCTAAACCGTCAACCGTGAACAAAGGACAAAGAAGGGCGCAACAGTTTTCCCTTTTCTTCCCTGCCCCTCATCCACAACCACAACAGCACCACCCTCCCGAACGAGCTCTATGCCAACAGGGGCCATTTCAAATAAACAAGTAGCCTTGTATCTTTCAATACAGCGACATGTTCCTGACAAACTCTACACCTTAGCTGCCAATTAGTGGGCGAAGGAGGAGTCGGCACAACACAGGCCAGCTAGGGTCATCGCAGATTTCTCCCGTGGCAACCATTTTTCCAAAATGGCCACCGCCTGCTGTTATTTTGGTCGTCAGATTCTAAACCACCTAGGATCTTGAATGATGTCCATTCCAACAAGAACACAAGTTGAAATATCGAATCAAGTAAGAACACACAGATAATTTCACTCTTTTCTTCCTCTGTCTCGCTCTCTCCGTTCCACCTGCAACTCCAATTAACGGCAAAGCGGTCTTGAACTTGAACTTGCAAACGGGGTATCCATCATTCTTCTTATACATACAGTATTTTGACATATAAAGCGCAGACTGACAAACCTATAGTTGTTCAGGATCTGTGCACTGCAGACCTTTGTCTACTTAATTGTATCTTTCAAGGCCTTCAACATGACATTCAACATGACAACAACCTTATAAGCATTGATTGATTTTGATTGAATACTTTATTAGCAGTTTGCAAAAACAAAAGCACAGGAAAGTACAGTTCAATACAAGGTCTGCTAAGAGGATTTTAAACGCAAGAAAGCCTATGGCTTGTTTCCATTGGGGTCCTTTGTACTCAATTCATCGAAACATTTAATGACAGACAAATATACACTACTATGCAAAACACCATATAAACAAGGGTCTAAAAGTGCCTTGCCAGCAATCTGAGCAAAGTATTTTTATTGTCTCCGCCAGGCCGAAAGGCATGGCGAGAGAGTATGTTTTCCACCCCGTCCGTCCGTCCGTGTGTCCTTGTGTCCGTGTGTCCGTCCGTCCGTCTGTGACCAGCTAATCTCTGGCACCGTTGTCTTGATCGCAGCGAAACTGTGCACACACACTCCCTGGATGCCAATTCAGAACCTTTGCCCCAAATTCTTCTCATGGGCCTTTTATAGCGCCACCAGGAGGCCGATTTGTGCAAAACACATTTTTTGATAGTCCTCCTACAGATTTTGTCCAAAAGAACCAAAAAACCGCAAATCGGTACACAGTATCTCTATAGTCATTAAACGAAACGGGTCTTTCAGATTTCTCATATTCCATCCTGATTGGCTAAAAATGTCTTCCAAAGTTTGCAGGAGTGCTCCATTTTGAACAAAATGCCTCAAATCATGAACACAGCATGCAATTTCCGTGAAATGTTGCACGCCCATTTCCATTAGGCCGAGGAATAACTACCATTTGAATTTTGTCAAATCAGCCTCATGGTGGCGCTATAACAGGCCGATTCATGTTTTTACCTATAACTGCACCGATCTGTGTAAAACTTTGTATGCACACTCCCTAGAGGTCAAGGAAAAACCTTTGCCCTGCATTTTTCACATCTGCCTTTTATAGCGCCACCAGGAGGCCGACTTATGTAAAACACATTATTTTATACTACTCCTTCCAATTTTATCAAAATTTCACGCAAATCGGTACACATGATCTCTATAGTCATGTGATCACGACGGATGTGTTTGATTTGTCATATTCCATACTGATTGGCTAAAATTGACATCTAAAGTTTGCATTATTGGCTTGTTTTGAACAACATTCCGCAAATCATGAACGCAGCGTCCAATTGCGCTCAAACTTTGCACGCACATTCACACTATGTTGAGGAACAAATGCCACCCTTTTAACATTGGCCTGTTATAGCGCCACCAACAGGTCTAATTTAGCAAAACAAATGTTTTTAACAAAATGCCTCAAATCATGAATGCTGTCAGTGTCCGATTGTCGTGCAAGGCCTAAGAAGAAATGGCACCCTTTTCACGTTGGCCTATTATAGCGCCACCAGGAGGCCACAATAGCCTACCTGACCTGGCGGAGACCTGTGCTCCGAGGAGCACTTTTTCTAGTTTGTATTTGTTTTAAGTCAGTCGGTCAGACAGTTCTCATATGTGAACTACAGACACACACACTCACACACAGACGGACAGAGATTCTGTGCATTTATTGAATGATTATTATTATTAGTACTTTTCCAGGTGTAAATTTAGTCAGTAAGTAAATTAAGTTCGATTAAAATATCACAGTCAACGACAGTTGAGATAACTGACTGACAGCCTCTGGTACGGCCCCAATTTCTCAAGTAGCCTTAAAGATGCACTATATTATTTTTTCCACCGGGGTTGAACCTGTTCCTTTCAACCCCGGAGGTAGTGTTGCCTCCGAGGCAGTGTCACTATTCTACAGGTTGGAAGATGCAGATGCAATATAAACAATGGCAAAAGCAAGCGAAAAATCACCAAATCTTATCTAGAACGGAAAAGGGGGAAATGTAACTTTCCCATTCTACCCTGAATTAGAACCAGTGTCTCCTGCGCAAATGCTGATTTTATATATCTCTGCTCTTAACTAGCTCTTAACTAGTTTTGTTCATCATTGATAAGAACAGCTGAATGGACCTCCAAGCTCACAATGAGGTTGGAGGTCAAAAGAGGGTGGAGCCTTGAGTCAGCAAACCCAGCTAACTCCACCCCCCTTTGGTGGAGTTAGCTGGTTTAGCAGAACGTTTGAGGATCCAATGGAGTTAGAACTTTTTTTAATCAACACACAGACGTAAAGGGTGATCAATAGCACTGATTTATGGAAACAATGCAAAAGCGGAAAAATTGAGGTTTCTGCCCGACAGCAACGATATAATGTTTTAACACTGAACTAATAGAGCCTGCCTGCTTGCTCTAGGGAGAAATTGAATTTTGACCTTACGGTCGACATTTGTGTCAAACCAGGAACAGGATTGTGTCAAAGCTCGTGTCAAGCCAGACACAGGATCTAAATGTCTCAATAGAAGAGCAGGGAGACCAAATACAACCACCTCAACTGTATAAGTTATATTGTATTAACCTACTCTACCATACAGATTGGGCAAAATAACACTTTATTCACAAAACAAAGTTACATAACACAGCTTTAATGTCTCAAGTGGCCCATGATGCAACAGACCTGAAAGAAGTGGGAACTGAGACATAAAACGTGGATGAGTGGAGGATTGGGGATATTACTTGTTACCTAGTTAAAGTGGTTGAGGTGAGAGTGAAGCCCGAGGCATATTCAACTTGTACAGCTGTGTTCCACATGACAGTCCCTTAGCTGAGTGATTTCATCTGAAAGGCAGCTCCACAAAAACACAAACATGTTTTTAATTAGCCCAGGACTAAGAGGCATAGCAACAGGCCATTTAAAAGGTTGAACAATTACAACAACACTAATTAAATATCACATGGATCAGCACCTTGCTAAATCAGCCGTTACGGTTTAATTGTTTATTTGGCAAGATCGTCAAAATTTTTATACCGCTATACAGATACCTAATTCTCCAACAATGATCTTACATGTAAAGAAGAATAATATAATCAAGGTTGAATTAAATGAAAGTTTATATCCAGCATTCAACTTGCTGTAGACAGATGTATACTTACAGTAGCTTCTACCCCAGCTGTTAGCCTGCCAGCACACAGCAGCCAACACTGAAACACACACACATAATGATGTGTCAAATATTCGCAAAACAGACACAAACATGAACACAAGATAAAATGTTTACATCAGTCAATAGGCAGATCACGAGCCGGAGGATCATGTCTTCAGGCCGCTACACTTATTCAAACTAATCGATTCAATTGATTATAACAAATAATCAATAATCGATCATTTTATGAAATAATGTCATCGTATAATCTGTAAAATCTTCAAAAAATACAATTTAGATAGCCGATCTACGAGCTCTCAAGAGTTCACAACACTGTTAATTTGTGAAAGTACGCTTCATTGATTCATTGATATATAATCTTTTTTTATATGTATATGAAAACACTGATCAAAATGTCAAAACACTGATCAAAAGTACTCGATAGACTAATCTCTAACTAGAAAAAGTGCTCCTCGGAGCACAGGTCTCCGCCAGGTCAGGTAGGTTATTGTGGCCTCCTGGTGGCGCTATAATAGGCCAATGTTTAAAGGGTGCCATTTGTTCTTAGGCCTTGCACGGCAATCGGACACTACATTCATGGTTTGAGGCATTTTGTGCAAAACAAAATGTTTTGCTAAATTAGACCTGTTGGTGGCGCTATAACAGGCCAATGTTAAAAGGGTGACAATTGTTCCTCAACATAGTGTGAATGTGCGTGCAAAGTTTGACCACAATCGGACGGTGCGTTCATGATTTGCAGAATTTTGTTAAAAACAAGCCACTACTGCAAACTTTACATGTCAATCTTAGCCAATGAGGATGGAATATGAAAAATCAAACACATCCGTCTTGATCACATGACTATGGAGATCATGTGTACCGATTTGCGTGAAATTGGATAAAATCGGAAGGAGTAATATAAAAAAAAATGTTTTACATAAGTCGGCCTCCTGGTGGCGCTATAAAAGGCAAATGTAAAAAATGCAGGGCAAAGGTTTTTCCTTGACCTCTAGGGAGTGCGCATACAAAGTTTTACACAGATCGGTGCAGTTATAGTTAAAAACATGAATCTGCCTGTTATAGCGCCACCATGAGGCTGATTTGAAAATGTTCAAGTGGAATTTCTTCCTCGGCATAGTGGAAATAAGCGTGCAAAATTTCACGGAAATTGCATGCTGTGTTCATGATTTGAGGCATTTTGTTGAAAAAGGGGCACTCCTGCAAACTTTGGAAGCCATTTTTAGCCAATCAGGATGAAATATGAAAAATCTTTAATGACTATAGAGATACTGTGTACCGATTTGCGAGATTTTTGGACAAAATCTGTAGGAGGACTGTCAAAAAATATGTTTTGCACAAATCGGCCTCCTGGTGGCGCTATAAAAGGCCCATGTGAAAAATTTGGGGCAAAAGTTCGGAATTGGCATCCAGGGAGTGTGTGTGCACAGTTTCGCTGCGATCAAGCCAACGGTGGCGGAGATTAGCTGGTCACAGAAGGACGGACACACACACACACACACAGACGGACGGACGGAGGGTAAAACATACTCTCTCGCCATGCCTTTCGGCCTGGCGGAGACAATAATGGATAGTTGCAGCCCTACTTTGAAGCGTATGGGAATGCACAGGAGTAGGAGGTTGGTCATGTTGTCAGATCAAAGCAGAACTGATGTACGTTCTACTTCACACCATGCTCTTACATAGTCCTAGTTATGATAACTAGCACTTTACATACATTTTACATACATACAGTATACAGTCAAATAATATTTGAGCTCAAATAGTCACCACCAAACACAATATCTGAGTATTTTCTTTAATTGGTCAATTTAAACAAATGACATCCTTTTAGGAAAATTCGAGTAATATTGGTCTCTTGAAGTGAGGCCCATTATTACAAGTAGTGGTGGAAAGTATAACTGGGAAGTCAGTACATTTACTCAACTACTGTATTAAGTAGGCTACAATTATTCGACAGGTAGTTCCAACCAAGTAATTTCATTGGTTGAAATAGGCTCTCCAGACTTCAGTGATGCTTGCGGAACTAATACATAAAACTGCCAATAACGGTAAAGCACACCCTCCAATTGGCCCGCCTAAATTGACTACAGTCTTGCACTTCACCAGGAGCGGTCACTGTAACTGAAGCTTTGAGTAATTAACCTCTCCTCGATATTTGCTCCATGCACAGCAGCCATATTGGAAGGACATTGGGCCTCTTCCTTACTTCCTTCACATCACATGTGTTACCAATGATTCTGTTCGATTGAGTGTAGCACAGTGGTTCTCAAACTGTTTTAATTTCAAGGACCCCCATAACTCTGAGACAGGCACATTGAATGGTTTTATCTTTATTGTTGTTTTACATGTATTGTATTGTATTGTACTGCATGCTGTCCCCTGCCTTTTGGTGGAATGTTGGACACATTTGTACACTCTCAGAGTTACAAATCTGTAAGGGGGCCATATATCAGAACCCTGACTCTGTTTGACCAGAATGGAACAGAGCCTTCATTCGTATCATTGGCAACACCTGAAGGAAGTAAGGAAGAGGCCCAATTTATTTCTAATATGGCTGCTGTGCATAGCCTAAAATTGGCTCAAGTGGTTCAGTGCTTCACAAAAGCTCCATTTGTCCATCACTACAAGTCTTAACCAAACTATTGTACTAGTAACTAGTAAACATGCAACATTCTCAAGTCTACAGCTACACAAGATACACAATACTCAATCATAGTCTGAATTTATCTTTTTATTATAAAGAAAGATAACATTACATAGATAACATAATAGACAATGAATTGACAGAAATGGCCCATTAGTCTGAAACTAGGAGTAGAATGATCTCACAATTTAAGTTAGGTTAAACACAGGTTTAGCCTAACACAAGTTAAAAGGTTACGCCATGCTACTGCATGGCTAGATATCCTCCTAGAAAACACTAGAGGGTCCTAGAAACCACATCAACTGACCACTAAATTACTGAAAGTAGATATACAAGCTGAATTGCAATGCGACACACTGTGAGCTTGTAGATCTGCTATTTTCACCTTTTATGAGTTTTTATGAGACTGTAAACAATATCGGCTCAAGGATTGTGATGTCATCCATTGATTTCTACAGACCCATTTTGAAGTGACTCTTCACTCAGTACAACCCAATGACAAACCCCGACAGCATAACCTGCTTTATCATCAATTTTGAAATGAATGGGACCATAATTTATAAAAACGCATTTAATACTGTGTGAAAGAAGACTTGAAACTAGAGATTGAAAACATAAAGTCTTTATGGAACGGTTTAGGTAATAAGACAAAGTGTAAAGTTGCGTCAAGTTACATACATTCAATGGAACAAAACATATTTTGCATCCGGTAGGAGGGGAATCAGTGCCATCTACTGGGCCATAGCCTGAGGCTACGAGCTCAATCCATGGTCTTGAAGGGCGGACCCAAACACAGCCGCCTGGATTTGTGCGTGGCTTCCTATTGCTTCACCAATCTATGTCCCCGCCTCCCCTCCCCTCCCCCCCTCGGCCTGTGCACGGAGCACGCTGACGTCACCAAATTTAGAGCGACGCCCCTCTGCACTCTGATTGGTTAGGAGATAACAAGGTCCAAGACCATCGTTCATGCATCGCTCCCCCAGGCTTTTTTTCTTTTGTAACAAAAAAAAAAAGCCTGGGTTTCCGAGGCTAACTGGGCCATGAATGAGAACTGCAGCGTTTTTATTACTTCCGCTTTGGCTTCATTTCCAATGTGCGTGCAGAGGTGATGGCATCCTCTGTAGAGCGATGTGCACGGTAGGCAAACTGGAATGGGTCAAATATCTGTACAATATTTGCCTCTTGAGATGTACTAGTGAAACAAGAATAAAGGAGGTTTTATGTGTCACGTACAAGCAGTGAAATGTTGTTGGGATTTTTTCCGCAAAGAAATTGTGCAACATCCTAAATGTGCGATTGTATAGATCAGTAATTTGTGCTATTATTTTTGTAACACTTTTGGTAAATCTTGTATTTTTTTCACTATTTTGGACCTGGAATGCCAGGTTGAAAGTGGATAAAAGAAAGTTATGATTTTGTCAAATTGTTGCACTAGCTCCAAACAGACAATTAAGGCCTCACACCTCCTCTATCAGGCCTTATCCCCAAGGGGGGCCCCCGGACCACAGGTTGGGAAGCACTGATCCAGTCCATCCACATTAATGTTTATCAGCACCTCAGGTGTGTGTTTATGACGAGGAGCACCCACGGGATCGGTGTCTACGACATCATGTGTGTGTGTTGTGCCTTGAGATATTACACTTCTCTGGGGCACAGGGCCGTGTTTAAGTGTGTTTTTTAAATTTTTTATTAAATAACATAAGCCTAACCTAACCCTAACCCTAACCCTGCATGTGCTCTGGGGGGGGGGGGGTAACTTAAGTTACACAGATTATAACTTTTCAAAGTTAAATGTATGCCTGCTGTCTGAAGCCGGAGACAGACTCTCCATGTTCCCAGACGCAATATCTCATTGAAGAGCATAGATACGATATATTATGGCATAGATATGACGTTCTGTGTGTGTGTGCGTGTGCGTGTGCGTGCGTGCGTGCGTGCGTGCGTGCGTGCGTGCGTGCGTGCGAGAGAGAGAGAGAGAGAGAGAGAGAGAGAGAGAGAGAGAGAGAGAGAGAGAGAGAACCAAATGTGTACACTCTGAGAGTTATGGGGTCCTTGGAATTAAATGGAACAGAGCCTTAATTAGTATAATTGGTAAGAACTGTGAAGGAAGTAAGGCAGAGACCCAATTTTAAACAAAATGCCAACGGTCCAGAAAATGGTAGGGGTGAAAAGCCTTTTGGTTGATTGATTGATTGATGTACTTTATTTAGTAAGACATGAGAACAACAGTACATGGAAGTACAAATTCACATTACAAGGTCTACTAAACTAGAAGACTCACTAAGCACTGAGTTTGTTTATTAATGCCCTTTCCTCCTGTTTTCCAGTAGGGAGGTAGGGTAGAATTTGTAACCCCTATGTTTTGTTTTATGTTAAGGAAGTTATTTAGCATTATTTGAGTTATTTGTGTTTGTTATTTTGGGCAGTATTCATCCTGATGTCAACACTTACAGTACAACAGTAATACATCATCTTTGGACTGTTAACCAGTATCTTGGTCATCTTTGGGGCCAGGGTAAACATGGGGAGAGCAAGTTTTTTTCTGTTGCGCCTATAGGTTTCCCCTAGGCCGGGGCGTAACACAGTTTGAAAACATTTTAATGTAGGGTGATAAGTGATATTTTTTGGTTACACCAAAACGTTTTTAGTTTAAAGCACTGATCGTTATCATTGCTATAGAGTGTTTGTTCAATAATAGGGGTCTCCCATCTCTTCAGCTCTTTAATAAACTGAAAATATATTTCCATGGGTTGCCAGTTTCAGCCGATCAGAAGAGAGTACCCATGTATCAGCTTCAATGTTCCACTGCCAATTTTGTCTGCTCGTCTGTCATCACTTCCAATTTCACGTGTTTAATCTGTATCCTCTCTCCTGATTTGAGGAAATTGGTATCCCGACCTGAACAATCAGAATATAGAGCTTTACCACTTATTTTAACAGAAGAATATCACTTACACTGCCTTTAATTTTTCAAAATGGATATCTGTTATAAGACACAAACAAATCAAAGTCAAACCAATTTTGTTAATTTGCAGGACTTTTCTCTAGATCTGGACACGGCAATGAGTTAAGGGCCATCGACACCAAGCACTGTAACTGTTAACACATCGAGTGCCAGAGGTTTTTTAAAACAGGGTGAATCCAGTGCCGGCGTTTCTTACCATTTACGCCGATCGTTTTAGAGCTGTAGAAGCCACCACGAGGACCCGGATGTAAACAAAGGGTGTCTGGGCGATGGCCGAGGGTCCCTTCTAACGACTGGAACAATAATATTTCTACCGCGATCCGCCATTGCAGAGTGATCGCCCGTCGAAAATGGCTCGTTTTCACCACGCTAAAAAGATGTGGAGATATGGACCCTTTTCTCCAAATCCTATCATTGGAGCGGACGGAGGTGACGTTTTTTTGGGCTGACGTCGCATCCGTCCATTCCATTTGAAAGGGTCCTAGGATCATTCCTAAGTTGCGTTAGAGCGCCCCTTACGCATAGTTGTTTTTTAGTTTTTTTAAAAAGGTGCATGGGAGTTGAAATGACACATGTATGATTTAGGGCTTGGCCATATGACTTCATATCAATATCACCATTATGTATAACTTCTGCCTCGATTAATAATCATGCAATGCATTTGTGTACGCCACCATTGTAGGGGTTAACGGTGCACTTCGCTCGTGTTTAACCTTTCTTCATATCCTCACTAATGCTCATTTTGAGATGGAACCATTTTTTGTCTAATCACTGTGTCTCAGAGGAGGGCTGTGGACCTAATGGTGCTTGGTTGGTCATTTCAAACAATATTTAAAAGTGTTCATAACCTGCTAACTATATTCTACCCAGAGCCATCCAAAACTAGCAAAGTGTGTTGGAATTAGGTGGGTCATGGGCTTCAGGTCAATCTTATCAGTTTGTTTTGTGACGTTTTGTAGTTTGTAGTGACGTTGAGGTGTTTGGAGAACCAAGAGGTGCAAAACAGCCAACGGCTAAAATATTATAGATTGTGATCTAAAAGTCTTTCTTCTAATAAAAGTAATATGATGTTTTAACTGTCTATTCTGTTGTCTCTGTATAGGGGTCAGGTTGAAGGGGGAAGGAACCAGTAAATGTAGTGGTAAACTATACATTAACCCCGATGGGGAGTGGATAAAACTGTATCCGGACACACATAATATATGGAAGCTGATGGAAACACATCAAGTGTGTAGACAGCTGGACTGTGGCTCTGCTACTTCAACAGGAACGAGTGATTTATTTGGGTTCTGGTTCCAGAACGGTTGGGACACAGTGGAGGTGATCTGTTCAGGTAACAAACAACGACTTCAACAATGACACAACTCTAAAAACAGTGTCTTATCACCAAACTGCAGTTCAAATCTTCAGACAGATCAGCCTCTACCAGAGCCGTAGGAAGCCATTCCCAGTTGGGGGGGATATATTTGTACCGAAGTGAAGCGCGCGCGCGATTTTCTTTTTTTTTCGCGGATTTTGAACTTTTTTTTTGTTACTTTATTTCGGTTTTAGGGTTAGGTTAGGGTTAGGGTTAGGGTTGTGTTATTTTAATTATTTTGGGGGAGCCAGCCCCCCAAACTCCTGAAATGCATTGAAATCTATGAAATTTATAAT
Source organism: Gymnoscopelus braueri (assembly GCF_963280865.1). Taxonomy (NCBI): domain Eukaryota; kingdom Metazoa; phylum Chordata; class Actinopteri; order Myctophiformes; family Myctophidae; genus Gymnoscopelus; species Gymnoscopelus braueri. The sequence continues at coordinate 1,986,995 of NC_137620.1, read as the reverse complement.
AAAAAAGCCAGCCCCCCAAACCCCTAAAATACATAGAAATCTTTATATTGTTGTCTGAACACTATTTATTTATTTTTGTTTAAGTATTTATTTATGTATTTATGAATTATATTATTTATGTATTTGTGTTTAAGTATTTAAATGCATTTATGTATTTATGAATTATATTATTTATGTATTTATTAGCTGTTATAATAATCCATTGTGAAGAATTCCTTTTTCCAGATGAGCATAACAACAACATAAGAGTTGTTCTTTAAATGGGCACACTATTTAATTATATTGATTAATATATATTAAATACATGTTTATTTATTAGACTTTAAAAACTCAACATTAATAAACAATCAACCATATTACTATTAGTCTACTGAAATAGCCTAGACTATGCCCACATCAGCAGCCAATATGTAGCCTGCTAGGGCAGGTAAATAGAAATACTGACATCTTGTTAAAAACACAACCAGATAAATAAGATGTAATATCCCATACCGAATCGATCTCAGGAGATGTTTCATTCATGAAGAACTGTGACACTTGTGCTTGGGTCCTTTCTTTGGGTTCTTATATTTTTTGGAATGTTGTTCTCCTGAGGCATGTCTGTCTGATGTCAGCCAGCCCACCATGCACCACAGAAAACATACGCCGACAACTTTAAAAAGTTTACAGTTTGCTTTGTAAACTTCTCCAAACATCTCCACTGACGCTGTCAGCCAAGGCACAGCTCCGCACAGAACGTATCTTAGCAACGTGAAAGCGCTATTGTCATTGGTCGTGTTTTGAGTAATGAGCCAATGAGCTGCTGAGCACACTCCCAGACAATGGCCTTATAGCCAGCGTTGCCAAGTCTGCTTATTTCCAGCAACCAAACTTTGGCTTGTTTTTGGCTTGTTTTTGTAGGTCGCCTGGCTCATTTCTCTCACTATACTTGGCAACACTGATTCACTGCGCTCCCAGTCTCCCAGTAACACAGCAGAGCAGAGAGACAGGACAGCACCGCTCTGTCATTCAAATTGATTCCCCGACCTTAAAAATACGGCACACCCACAGGCCCACAGCTGGTGTCTGATGAGCAGGTAATGAGGGGGGAGGGAGAGGGGGGGTGGGGCCGCTCTTCCACCTTCAAGCAGCTCACACAGCTGATCGTGATCTGGGCCCAGCAGCCCTCCCTTCCAGGCAGCGGCCGCGGGGTCCTAGTGCCGGCCTGCTTTGAGGGTTTTTTTCCCTCCTCTTTTTCCCCGTGGCCTTGCGGCCCAAATACCGGTTCGCCGCCCACGCGAGGCCCCCCGCCCCCCCCCCCCCTTTCCTACGGCCCTGGCCTCTACTCAACAAAATGCTCATGTCCATACTACAGATGTCAGGTTGGTGGGAGGAGCCAGTGGTTGTACTGGTACACTGGAGAAGAAACTCGATGGAGAGTGGAGTCCAGTGCAGTCCAGTGCTCGTTATGGGTTTCAGCTGAGGACAGCAGATGAAGTGTGTCGACAGCTGGACTGCGGCACTGCTGTTTCAACACAAACCAGTAAAGATGTGCCAGACGGTGATGGCACTGAGAAAGAAGTGGAAGTGATCTGTTCAGGTAGCAAACAATGACTTCAACAATGACAGAAATCTATCTTTCTGTATATATGTGTGTGTGTGTGTGTGTGTGTGTGTGTGTGTGTGTGTGTGTGTGTGTGTGTGTGTGTGTGTGTGTGTGTGTGTGTGTGTGTGTGTGTATATGTGTGTGTGTGTGTGTGTGTGTGTGTGTGTGTGTGTGTGTGTGTGTGTGTGTGTGTGTGTGTGTGTGTGTGTGTGTGTATGTATCTAGTAGATCTGCGATTTTAGCTTATTATTGCAGAAAGTCTCTTATCTCCATTTTCTTTTTTATCGATTGATAAATATTTTGGATCTTGTGGGGGGAATTGAGTTGCCAGAGGCAGCTCAGCAGTTAAGATACAGTTACAGGATAAGAGAAGTATAGGGTAGAAAAGAAAAGGAAAAGATAAAAAAAAGAAAACAACAACGGTCTCACATGCTGCTGCAGTCTACCTGAAAGGTAGTCCGTCTGACCCATGCCACCATGATCCATGCCACCATGCCGTGGCCTACACATGCATCCCTGCGAGATTCTCTACAAGCATTTGTGGCTGGATGGTCAGCAGGGACGAGCTTGAAAAAGCCTCCATATTCCAGGCACTGCCGCTGGAATATGGAGGCATATGACGCTGCATTTTTGTCTGTCTGTCTGTCTGTCTGTCTGTCTGTCTGTCTGTCTGTCTGTCTGTCTGTCTGTCTGTCTGTCTGCCTGTCTGTCTGTCTGTCTGTCTGTCTGTCTGTCTGTCTGTCTGTCTGTCTTTCTGTCTGTCTTTCTTCCCTCGTTTATCTTTGGTCTGTGTGGATTACTATGGCGGGACGGGGGTCGGGGGGGTGGAATTACTGAGCCTTAAGTCACTGGTAAATGCTAATTTATTCATAATTGATCCACTTGCCAAACAGAACATTATCTTCAAGTTAAAGACTGGTTTATACTTCATCATAGTGGCACACACTGACCGAAAACAGCTGATCTACAAGCGTCTGGGCACCAGAACGATGCAGGAAGACTTCCACAGTTGGGGGTTCATTCTCCCCCGTCTTCAGGGAGAGGTTGAACAGGTCCCTGAACTTGATTGATTGAATAGGCCTGTATTAACAGTTTGCAACTGCTCACCGCCAGTTTGCTCACCAGCGCATGAAGCACCCGGAAGTATACCTCAACTTCCTGGATTGGCTCCAATGTTGGAGCCAAAAGAGCAGGCACACTAGTGTGGGGAACATGTTCCTGAACGGGGCAGCTAGTTGCTCAGCACACACCCTCTGCACCCGGGAGTTGATGTTGTACCCGCTGCTTTCCTGCATGGTGTTGGTCCAATTGAGCTGAGGCCTCAATTGGACGGTGGTGAGGGTCAGGGGTGGAGGAGCTTCCTACTACACTGCTATGGGGCAATGACAGTGGATTCTGAGTGGAGGCGTGTGTGGATGGTGGAGGAGTGTGTGGATGGTGTAAATATAAAAATTAATCATACATTTTTAATATGTATGATTCAATATGTACTACATCAATTCTTTATAAAAATGGTTTTGAAATCTCTCTCTCTCTCTCTCTCTCTCTCTCTCTCTCTCTCTCTCTCTCTCTCTCTCTCTCTATCTCTCTCTCTCTCTCTCTCTCTCTCTCTCCCTGTCTTCAGAGTCAGTGAGGTTGGTGAATGGGACTAGTTGGTGTTCAGGCAGCGTGGAGGTAAAGTCTAATCAGTCGTGGGTCTCAGTGTGTGAAGGTGACTTTGACCAGCAGGATGCAGAGGTGGTCTGTAGACAACTTGGCTGTGGGCCTCCTTTAGTCCTCCAGGGGGCGCTCTATGGAGAAGCCAATGTTCCAATGTGGACCAAAGAGTTCCAGTGTGAAGGCAACGAGTCTGTTCTCCTGGACTGTAGAACCTCAACTAGAAACACCTGCTCACCTGACAAGGCTGTTGGACTCACCTGCTCAGGTAAAACACCAACTACACTTTAGGTTTGGTTTGTTATTGTCAGGATCTGTGTTTCTGTATATTATTCTGAAAGTGTGTTTATTGTTTCTGTACCTTATTGAGATGTAATGATTTTGTAACAAACTTGTTGATAAAGTATTCAATCAATCAATTGATCAATCAATCAATCAATCAATCAATCAATCAATCAATAAGCAAAGCAATACTATAAAAATAACAATCTGTACATTGAAACTATAGGATACCAAGTAAACAATACATAGCATCTGTTTAAATAACATGCTACCTAAATTACATTCTTAACACTGTGATCAACACAACAAACCTAAGTAACAAAAACATGAGAACGATTGACCAAGATACAGTCTACATGGTAGTCATGTCGCAACGTTTTTTTTTTCACTGTATATTAGCACATACGTGAAATGTGTCCTCTGCAATTACCCATCCGATAACAAGTAGGAGCAGTGAGCAGCCATTCTACAGCGCTCTGGGAGCTATTAGGGGTTAAGAGTCTTGCTCAGGGACACACATCGACGCATTGCTGGCCTGGCCTGGAATCAAACCTGGGACAACCAGGGCTTCTGGCTTCCCCAGGCGGGCTCACTAAACACGCAGCCATGGCCGCCCACCATAGCCAATTGTGTTCGTATAGACGTCCGACAAAGCCAGATGCACCGTGGTGTTTCGAAAACCCACAGACTCCGCGGTGGTGGGTCACCACTGCACCACCCGAGCGCCAGTAATATTCCATTTATTCTGTTGACTCTGTCCAGATTACAGGTTGGTGGAAGCAGACAGTAACTGTTTTGGTAGACTGGAAGAGAGACACGATGGAGGGTGGAGAGGTGTGAACCGTGGTCACACATGGAATTTGATGAAAGAAAACAAACTGTGTAGACAGCTGGACTGCGGCACTGCTGCCTCTGGGATATGGTTCTCTAGGGGAAATGGCGTGGAGTTGATCTGTTTAGGTAACAAACAATGAAAGGCATCTATACAAGTGTCTATCTCCAAACTACGGTTCAAATCTTCAGAAAGGTTAGTCTATGCTGAACAAAATGCTCATGTCCATACTACAGATGTCAGGTTGGTGGGAGGAACCAGTGACTGTAATGGCACACTGGAGAAGAAAGACGATGGAGAGTGGGTTCCAGTTCGAGATTATGATCATGCCATTGATCTGAGGACAGCACATGAAGTGTGTCAACAGCTGGACTGTGGCACTGCTGTTTCAACACAAACCAGTGGGGATTGGAATTGGAGCCCTAAAACCACAAAGGTGATCTGTTCAGGTAACAAACAATGACAGAACTCTGAAAAAAACTACAGACACAGGGCACTCAAGAGTAAAAAAGAGGAACAATGTTTATTTATTAAAAGGCAACTGCCAACATGTTCGACCTTTGAAGGTCTTCATCAGGGCAAAATGAAATATACAGACAGATAAATTCATTATATCGTCAGTGTCCAGCCGGGACCAGCTAACTCCATTTTCAGTTGTTTTTTTTATAATAACATATGAAAAGTATTAAAAAGCGCCTCTGACGAAAACTCCTAACTCCATTGGACCCTCAAACTGTCCGTCAAAAACAAACAACTCCCCCCTCCTCTTAGGCTCTCAGAGAAGCTCTGCTCTGTATGAGGCAGACAGGGAGAACATTTTTCAATGCTTTCGGGAGAACATAAACTGGGAAGAGAAGAGAATGTATGTGCAAGGTTTGATAGATGTCACCCCAGTAAAGAGGAGAAGGGTGTCTTCACAAAGGTCATCTGCTCGTGTTTTCTTTTTAAATGTTAATGGACAGAGAATGAGTGTGTGCAGGAGTTTGTTTCAAACATCTCCAAGAGCTCAAGGAGATCATGCCAAAAGACTTTCACAGCTTTTATGACAATCTAAAGCACTAAGAAACACCCACCACACACACGCAACACACAACACACAACAGTGTGATAATAAAATGTTGATAGGTATATGATAGGTAAATTCAACTGTGGTTGTTATTGTTAGTGCAGTAGGCTACAGATTTGATAGGCTACAGATTCTATTTTTCATGAATGTATTTTGTATTTATATGCCATTTATTTATTGTTGATGTGCCATGATTGCTTTTGTTAAATACATGATTGAGTATTGAGGCAGAATTGTTTGTTGCACTCAACTGTAGAAGAACAACAGTGGTAACAGTTAGATCCATAGTTGTTTACAATGCATGTTAAAATAAAAGTTGTTTAAGTACAGAACTCAGATTGATCTATACTTAGTATATGAGGATGGCGCTCACCATAAATAGCTGATCTCCAAGCTCACAATGCGTTGTGATGTGTTGTGAGCTTTGAGATCTATTGCCAGCTGTTCTTATCAATGATGGACAAAACCTCCTAACTCCACTTGCGCTGGATTTGTGTTTGGACAAAACTCCTAACTCCACTTGAGCTGGATTTGGGTAAAGTGGTGATAATATAATGACACATGCAAGTATCTGATAATATATAAAGTCACAATACCAAGTTTGATGAGGCAGTATTGCTTTGTTTTAAAAATATATAGGTTTTCTTCATTTTCAGAAAGATTTATATTTTGTTTTTCATTTCCTGAACAATTACCATTTTGGATTTAGCTGGTTCCGGCCGGACAGCAGAGATATAGTACTGGACCACGTGAGAAAAGCTATGCAATTACGCAATTAACGAGAGTCAAAATGCACGTGGGTGCCTATAGAATGGTAATTACATAGGCATGCACAGTCAATCAATCAGCCACTCTGAAGCTACACATGGGTGTGCGACAGCCCAGAGGAGGAGAACTATAAGGCATAAGCTACTATCATCTAAACATCAAAAACAACAAATATAAGTATTACCCAAATATAAAAAGAACATTTATTGCAACAAGTAATAACAAAAATAGCAACTAGGAAAGGATAATATTTAGAGAAAGCACATGAAATCAATGTCCTCATTGAGACCAGGAGGGGTGAGGCGAATGAATCCAGAAAGTTTCCCTCTGGTTCAATTTCCTGAGGCGATCGCCACCTCGTGTGAAGGGCTTGATGTGTTCTGTACCTGTAATCCGTTGGAGAGCGTGTCATTACTATTGTGACATTGGCTAGAGTGTCTGGCTATGGGGTAGTTAGTGTTGTTAATGTTGATAGCATATTTATGTTCAGCCAAGCGGTCACAGAGGCGACGCTTGGTCCTGCCTACATAAGATATATTAGGGCAGGTACAGGTAAGGCGATATATTACATGGGTAGCGTTACAATTAATAAAATCATTGATCTTATATTTGTTCTGGGTTTTGAAGTCAACAAAGGTCTTGGTCTGAGAGACATTGGAACAATGAGGACAATGCATACACTTAAACATGCCAATAGGTTTGTTAAGCCAAGACTTCTTGATAGGGGGAAGGTAGCTATGCATAAGTTTATACTGTAATGTGGGAGCTCTTCTGAAAGAGAACATTGGAGGTTCAGGAAACACACTTCTGAGGGAGGGATCACTCTACAAGCTCGTAGCGCGGCACTCGGTGCCGCGCTACGAGCTTGTAGATCTGCTATTGTTTTAAAGATCGTGGAGAATTTGTGCAAATCTTTGAATATATTAGAGATGCACGATATTGTTTTTTGGATACCGATACCGATACTGATTATTTGCTGGGTCATATCTGCCGATACCGATCCGATACCGATATTTAATATATTTATTAATTTTTTGATATTCTTTGAATTTTTTTCTTGATATTATGATTTTTAAGGCCTACTGGACACTATACACAGGACCACAATGGAAACAAGCACCTAGGCCCTAAGGGCTTGGCCCAAAGCCTGTTAATAAAGTATTCAATCAATCAATCAATCAATCCTCTGTTTCCAATTGTCTGCTTTCACTACTGAATGAGATGAGTACACAAATTAAATGTAGTCAAAAATGTAACATTTATTTTTACTTAACATTTTGTACAACTTCTTTCGCTTTTGTTCTAAAACAGTCACAGTAGACACTAGAAATATTCCTCTGCTGCCAACAAACATTAGAATTAGAAAGAAATAATACACAAGCCTTTTGCAGCTTCAGTTCACTTCACATTTCAAACTTATATAGCTAAGTAAAAAAAACAAAAACAACTCTGTGCAGGACAGGTAAAATACACCTCTAAACTGACAAATAACTGATTTTTTTATGTCCACAGAACATAACCAGGAGAATAATAGATCCATCATCCAACAGTACTGTAATACTGTACAGTAAGTTAGTAACCAAAACTTTCAGTGCCATTTCAGCTCTAGAGTATCTCAGTCTCAACTGACTGTAACATACAGTAACTAGATTGCTTTGTGAAACAAATAAAATAAATTGAATTGCACTGTATGACTGTAATCCTAATCCCCTTTTTTTCCAGCATTTTTTTAAATGAAAGTATACACACCAGCCATAAATTGCACATTGCAGGGGGGTTCACAATCACATCCTATGCTGCCATAGGCAACGTTTTGAACACGTTTCTTAACACAAAATAAGCAGCTTTAAATAATGACTCTGAGAACAAAATAAAATAAATAGTTACAGCACTGCAGTCCCCTTCTCAGCTGCACATTGCACAGGGGTTCACAACTTCACATTAGAACAGAGAGAGAGGGAGAGAGAGAGAGAGAGAGGGGGGGGAGGCAGAGAGACAAAGAGGGAGACAGAGAGAGAGAGAGAGAGAGAAGCCAGGATCCTACAGGCTAAGTTTTTTTGAGCAAGAGTGGAAAATTTGTCTTAGCTAGAATAAGCATCTCAGCTTTGTCACAAGCAATTCTGTTCCTCTTTTCGTCAATCACATTAGAAACTGCGCTGAACAGACGTTCACTATCTACGCTAGTAGGAGGGGCACTCAGGTACTTGCGGGCAGCTTTTGCAAGGGCAGGGAGGCGCTCCTTGTTACTTCTCCAATATCCCAGTGGGCTTTCAGTCCTTGGAATGGGGGGCTCAGTGAGGTAGGTTTGTATCTACAAGGAAGTAAAAAAGCCTACTTTAATGGACTTTTCTTTTTTTCAAAAGCACTTGCAGCGCAGCCTATTAAAATTGTCTTGCTGGGTAACAGAAAAACAGATATACACACATTTCAAAAACACTGGAACAAGAAAAACGTTTTATGTTGTCAGTTAACTTATAAATAATGTAGTAATCATTGTATTGGCCATAAGGGGATATTTAGGCTGTACAGGCAGTTTATTTCATAAGACACTAACCTGCAATCCTGTGTGGATGGTTATTTGCGGCTCCGGGTCCAGGGACGTTCTCCTCCAGGATTTCATCAAACATGTCAAATAAAGACCCCCGATGACCATCGTCTCTCCTGGCCTTCTTCTGTTGCGGATCCTCGGTCTCATCTGGCCCCACGTCCTGGGTGGTCTCACCGGGCTCTGTGCTGCACTCTGCGCGCTCATGGCTGCATGTTTCCATTTCCAACTTGTCCACAGCGGTCTTCAACATGTCGCGTGCACTGTCTTTATTCTCTCTGTCAAAGTAACGGTCCTTATATCTAGGATCCAGGATAGTTGCCACGCAGTACAGGGGTTCAGACTGGATGTCAGCAAAACGAGTGTTCACAGCATCAAGGAGAGTGCGTTTCGCTGTTTTAATCCCTTTGTCTGTGTCAGCGCTCTTGCTTAACATGCGTTTCAGTGCCACGATAGAGGGAATAACTTCAGATACACAGGCCGCAGATGCACTGATTGTTCTGGTCAGTTCCTCAAAGGGTTCGAGTATTGTTAGCATATTCTCCATGGTCCCCCACTGAGTTGCATTCAGAGATGCAGGCAAATCATAATCGGCGGCATATGCACCGAGTGCGCGCCTCTGCTCCAACAAGCTCTTCATCATATAAAACGTAGAATTCCATCTAGTTACAATGTCTTGTTGGAGCCTCTTGGCTGTCATTCCTTGCTCTTTCTGCACATCTTGTAGGCGGCTGTATGCAAGCTGGGAATGCTTGAAATGCCCTATTATCTTTCTACCCACTGCCAGTATGTTGGAGATGCTTTGCTGTGAGAGAACACCTTCATTCACTGCCAGTTGCAGGGTATGAGCCATGCATGGTAAACTTGGAATCTCACAATCTACTGCTGCCCTGACCATGTTGCGCGCATTGTCCCGCAGAATAACATGTACCTTCTCTTTGGGAATATCCCACTTTGCAAACATGCCGTTGAATGCAGATGCAATGTTAGCTGCGGTGTGTGATCCACGGCATTCCTGTGAATGTAAAACAGCTTTTTTTAGAGTGAAATCTTCGTCGATCCACTGGGCTGTTAAACTCAGCATGCTCATGGGGCTTACATCAGAACTCCAAATATCTGTTGTGAAGCTTATGGCGGTGATGTCGGCACCAAGGAGCTCCTTAATGCGTGCAGTAACCCTATCATTAAGCTCTGGTAAAGCCGTATCTGCGAAGTAGCGACGGCTGGGTAGTTTATAGCGGGGTTCTAGATGTGAAATCAGTCGGGAGAATCCCGCATCTTCCACGACTGAAAATGGTTGATTGTCGAGTGCAATAAAGTCCATAATTTTAGCGTTTATCGCTATGGCCTTTGGGGTGTCACGGTCGAATTGTTTGCCTTTGTCAAAGGCATCCGGCAACAGCTGTGTTTTTGTTTTAGGACGGCAGGGGGTTGCGTGTTTCTCTTTCTGCGCAGCACTCTGTCCAGCAGACAACTCGTTATACTTTTCAAGATGCTTGCTCTTCAGGTGGTTCTTTAAGTTTGAAGTGGTAAATGACGAGGCCTTCTTCCCTCCTCGCATGACTTCACGTGAACACTCATTGCAAATGGCAATTGTCTCGTCAGTTTCACTGACTTTAAAGTAATTCCACACCAAAGACATTTTACTAGCGATATCTCATTCTCGTTTGTTTGTTGTTCCTCCTCCTTTTGTTTTTTGTCAAGTCGACAACCTCCTTCCTGCTTTCATAGCAAATGGAGTACAACACTGCCATCTGCTGGGGAGAAGGACTACAGTGCACAGTCTGCAAGGCATTGGACGAGCATGTTATTAGTCCGCCATCAATATCGGAGAATTTAATCGGGTTTATTATGACATCGGTTCGGTACCGATATGGCCGATATGGGCCGATATCGGCCGATACCGATAGGTTACCGATTATACCGTGCATCTCTAGAATATATATTATATTTTTAAAGCGAATATTTTTTACTCAAATCTTTGCTTCTGGGGGATTCTACAAATGTCTTCTAAATCCTACGTTTTTTTCTATATCAGTGGTTCTCAAGGACCCCCAAAATTATATGCATTTGGCCGCGAACCCCCATCTCAAAATATTTTGTTCCAGGGACCCCCCAGAAGCAAAGATTTGAGTAAAACAATTTTGCTTGAAAAAAATATATATATTCAAAGATTTCACACATTTTCAAGATTTTATTTCAAAAATTGCAGATCTACAAGCTCATAGCGCTGCACTCGGTGCCGTGCTATGAGCTTGTAGATCTTCTATTTTTGAATAGCCAAAGAAATCTAAAATGACATGGTATGCGTTCCCGGCTTGAATGGCTTAAGGCCAAGGAGTAGTCGTATCAGTTTGTTTTGAATGAGCAGGTCCCTGAACGGGGCAGCTAGTTGCTAGGCACACACCCTCTGGCCCTGTGTGCCGAGCATCTAGCCGCCCCGTTCAGGGACCTGCTCATTAACTGATACGACTACAAAACCACAAAACTGATACGACTACTTCTTGGCCTTAACACTCTCTCTCTCTCTCTCTCTCTCTCTCTCTCTCTCTCTCTCTCTCTCTCTCTCTCTCTCTCTCTCTCTCTCTCTCTCTCTCTCTCTCTCTCTCTCTCCAGAGTCGGTGAGGTTGGTGAATGGGCCTAGTGAGATTTCAGGCAGAGTGGAGGTGAAGTCTAATCAGTCGTGGGTCTCAGTGTGTGAAGATGATTTTGACCAGCAGGAAGCAGATGTGGTCTGCAGGCAGCTTGGCGCGGAACTCATGCAATCCTCCGGGGGGCGCTCTATGGGGAAGTGAACGTTCCAATGTGGACCAAAGAGTTCCAGTGTGAAGGCAATGAGTCTGTTCTCCTGGACTGTAGAACCTCAGACTCAACTAGAAACACATGCTCACCTGACAAGGCTGTTGGACTCACCTGCTCAGGTAAAATATCAACTACAATTTTAGGTTTTGATTATTTTGGTGTCTGTGTGTGCACGTACGTGCGTGTGCGTGCGTAACACACATTGTAAAGCAGTTTGGATAACGCTCTATACACCAAACCATTGTTTGTCTCACTCATTCCGGCATACATTTTTATTAGTATGTGTGTTCTGATAGAAATCATACAGTATCTAATTTCCACCCTGTGAATGTCAAATAAATAGCAGCGAACAGGAGAAACAAAGGACATCATCTCCTGTATTTTAACAAATAATCCAACCCGTTGCACTGCTAGAGAGGATCCATGTACTCTGCTACGCTCACACGCATATTTTTATTTTTTTATCTTCAGATCTCCAGGTTCAACACACCACACAACGTATAAACAAAGTTATATTACTTTTTCTTCTTTTTTCTTCACTGTTTATTCTGTTGTCTCTGTACAGAGTTCAGGTTGGTGGGAGGAACCAGTAACTGTGCTGGTGTACTGGAGATGGAACTCTGGAAAGAGTGGAGACCAACGTTAGGTCGGTATGATGACTGGGACATGAAGGATTCACATGTAGTGTGTAGACAGCTGGGCTGTGGCCATGCTCTTGACACACGCAGGAGAAGTAGTTCTAAAAGCCATGCTGTATGGCACACCATATCTAGCTGTGATGGATCGGAGTCTACAGCGAAGAACTGTATTACAGAGGAATGGACTCACGCTGGTCACACAAACAACTTAAGGGAGATAACATGTTCAGGTAACAATGACAGTAATGCAGTATCTTGTTTCATCTGTCTGTCTGGCTGTCTGTCTGTCTGTCTGTCTCAGCTATTTTAGAAATATTTGACAAATATTGAAAACAACAACAAAAAAACAACTAGTGAAACAGGGCATTCTGCACAATGAGTACTTTTAATGTTGGTACTTTAAGTCATTGCCAATATTTTTACTCAATTAAAACAATATGTAGTGCAGATCCCGCAGATATAAAACCTCAACACTGTAAAATGTACAGACCTGAGGTCCCAAGGTTAAGAACCAGTGTCCTAAATGGTGGCTACACCCTTGGTGGTGAAGGTCACTGTGTGACCAAATCACCGTGACAACCAACCTGTTTGTGTACAACAAACCATTGGTTGTCTTACGTTACATTATTATTATAAAAAAAAAAATGCCCCCTTTTCACCCCAATTTGGTCGTTATGCCAATTAATTCCTCCCCGCACACATTTATGTGTTGTCACTGCTGTTGTATCCTACTGGCTCACCTGCCTGTGAGGGGCCCCCACCGGGAGGACGTAGAGCTTCCGTCCCCAACACTCCCTGCTGACAGGTGCCGCCCGTAGAAGTATATGTGCTGTGACAATTATCACCCTCCCCGCCCGGCTTCCCTTCCTCGAACACGAGCCAATTGTTTTCATATAAACGCTCGACAAAGCTGCATGCACCGTGAGACTTTGTGGTGGTGGGCAGGCACTTCACCACTGTGCCACCTGTCTTGCATTCATTTCTTCATACCTTTTTATCAGTATGTGTTTTCTAATATAAATCATACAGTACGCATACCCGCCCTGTGAACGTCAAATAAATAGCAGCAAACAGGAGAATCAAAGGACATCATCTCCTGTATGTCAACAGATACCAACCAGTTGCACTGCTAGAGAGGATCCATGCACTCTGTCACACTCAAACTTATGTATTTTATCAATTGTCTCTTCAGGTCCCCCGGTTCAACCAACACCAAACACCAGGTAAACAAAGATTAAACATTAAATATTTTAGCCTAAAAGGTTTTCTTCTAATCAAAGTAAGATCAATTTGTTATTCTGTTGTCTCTGTACAGAGCTTGAGGACATCAGGTTGGTGGGAGGAACCAGTAACTGCACTGGTATACTGGAGATGAAACACAATTGACAAACTAGACCGGAAACAATGCAAGGCAGGAACGATGCAAGTTGGAAATGCTCCTGGTTATGCAATACCTGTTTCACTCGTTGTGAGAGTATCCATTGTACCTGTCTGTCCGTCTGTGTCCCTTACATGCCCATACATGGACATATCTGTATATGTCTGTCTGGACATTTGATAATTCAACATTAAAAACACATAATGTCTTCAAAGTGTTTGATCAAGTCTCATAATATTTGATGCTTTTTCACACTCCTGACTCCTGTATCTCCTTCATAACTAGAGTTTTAAACTGACATGTGATCATCACAGAGGCACATTAGTGGTGGCCATGGCCAGACGATGACGTCATGAGGTTCACTGTCAGTTTTGGTGTAGCTCCGAAGAAGAGTATGCAAATATAACCAAATGGACTCCTTGGAATTTAATCAACTAACTATAAGCACTTTAGAGTGTTTTTAGTTGACAATTGTAGTGTGGATAAAGACCAGATTGTAAATGTTAAAGAATATTTTATTAACACTTTACAAAAAAGGTACTGTGGTATAGATGTATACACAAAAGGTGCGAAAGGGAAAACACAAAAAAAAGCCCAAAGGGCTTATTTCCTTTGTGGTCCGGTGTATTCAATGCATCGAGACATTTAAAGACAAACATTAATATACAGAAATATCATCGATACTAGTAGTAATAAAAAAGAGAAAAATAAGTATGGTAAACAGTTGGGTGGGTGGGCGGCAGTGTTAATTTTGTCGACTAAAACCATGACGAAAAATGTTTATCGACTACCTTTTTTCACTGACGAAAACAAAATAAAAACTAATCTATGATGACTAAAACTAAGACTGAATATATTGATAATTTCGTCAACAAATCAAATCTAGACTAAAATGATAGGGAGTGACTATTGGAGGAAAAAAATCCAGTATAACTAAAAGACATGTCATTTTATGTTTGCTTTTGTTCGGGTGTAGTGCTCTAAAAAATAGCAGATCTACAAGCTCACAATGTGTCACAGCACGACGTGTTGTGAGCTTGTAGATCGGCTATTTTCAGGCCTGCCAAAATATGTGTCTATCGACAAAATCAACTGTAGATTTTGTCAACTAAATTCTTAGACTAAAACAAAAACTTGGAACTAAAATAGGACTAAAATGAATGAGATTTTATTCAAAAGACTTTGACTAAAACTAAATCAAAATTTGCTGTCAAAATTAACACTTGTGGGGGGGGGTGTTCTACCACCATGTCTCTGAGTAGTTTCAGCTTATTCCAGAGGTCAAGATGTAAGAGGGTACCAGTGGTGTAAAGTAACTAAGTAAATGTACTAAAGTATTGTACTTAAGTACAGTTTTGAGGTATTTTTTACTTTACTTGAGAATTTTCAATTTTCAATAATTTTACTTCTACTCCACTACATCTAATATTGTACGTTTTACTCCACTACATTATTATTTGAATACTTTAGTTACTAGTTACTTTGTAGATTTAGATAACTATCATTTGGCTGCAGACCCCCACCTGAAAATATTTTCTGCTAAATGTTTTCAAGATTTATCAAAATGTTTCGAAAATAGCCGATCTACAAGCTCAAAATGGCCAGTGATGGGACGCGTTGTGAGCTTGTAGATCGGCTATTTTCAAACAAAGTATAAAATAGGGTTAAAGTGATTAAACTGTTCCTCGTTTGCTGTGGACCCCCTGGAACTCCCTCAAGGACCCCTGGGGGTCCCCAGTCCACACTTTTGAGAACCTTTTTTGCTCTAAAGATATGATAAAAATATTATTGTAATTTAAATCCTATATTATACAGCTGTAGAATTGAAGAAACTTCGAGAATTAATTATTTTTGCACAAACATGTCACACTTAAGAACTCAAAGGCCACCTTAAGAGTGCTCTTCAGTGTGTGTAGATTCTGTTCTTACCTAAGAACAGATCACAGCTAAGAAAACATTGGAGTATACCCAAATCTTCTTAAAAACTTCTTAAGTGGGTTTAAGAAGAAATGTCCTCTTAAGAACGGTTGCTGCATGAGGCCCAATGTGAGTGTGTTTTACCACTTCACATTATTCAGAAAGTGAGTCAATGCTGTGTTTTTACCTGTCATTTCAGAAAGAATTACTCTGAGATGTGCGATCCCACATCTCCCATATGGAGGAGACTAGACCAGTGATATATTTATCTCATATTTATCAGCAGAGCAGTTGACGGGTTCAGAGGGTTAGGGTCTGCTAATGAAATAAACCAATAAGACCATAAGAAATTTTTATTGCATTTCATTTTGGCATTGTATTATTAGTTTGTGCATGCTATCATTCATTTTGAGTTTATTTTAGGAATGAACAAAAGTGCTCCCGTGCAGAAGCGTCATGTCATTAAAACTAGAGGGTGGCAAAAAAGTGACTTAACCCATTTAGACCTGAGGCCGATTCTAAAAACAAGTTTTCTGAAAAACGTATTAAAAAATTACGACAAATGTATGTTGCTATACATAGCACCCCAAAAGGGGTTCCCGTCCTGAAAGATATAGTTACAAATAGGGGTTCCGGCCCAAAATGGGTTAAGCCCGATAAAAAAAATACCAATCTACAAGCTCACAATGCATCGCAATGTGATGCGTTGTGAGCTTGTAGATCTTAACATTTTAAGGATAAAAGATAAAAAATAATTAAGAAATAAATAAATTTAAAAACAAATCTGTAATGACATGCTCAGAATAGGGATACCGATCGATTGACCAAGTGATTAATGAATGTATGGTGGCAATACAAACTAGTCTAAAAAAGTGTCTAGTGTTCTAAAATCAGTTGCCATAATACACATTTGGAAGGAAAGCTAGAGGGTGGCAATTGCCATTCCATGGAACCCCACATGACGCCCCTGCTCCATGTGTTTTTTTGCTTTGTTTTTTAGCTGGGGTGACTGGACCCATGTGACGTGGTGCCATGCAGGGATGATACGTTTCATGCTGCAGGTGGAGAAGGAGGTCATCAGGGGTGATGACACCGCTGCCAACAACATCAAATTCCACTGAATCCCTCGACAGTATAACTACATGTATTTCAAGAAGTGGGGTCACTGGGGGTCCTGGAGTGGCTCCTGTAGCAAAGGGAAAGTCATCTGTGGGATCCAGACAAAGGTGGAATCTAAGAAAGGCCGTCGTGACGACACCGCGCTAAACGATGTGCTGCAAAAAAATATATAATGGCATAATTACAGTATGCATACCATTTGGATATCGTTGCTGTCGGGCAGAAACCGCTTATTTCCATATCTAATTATAATTATAATTAACAGCCTATTTGATCATACTACAGCGTCACACACAAAAGTATCAAAAAATGCAGATCTGCAAGCTCAAAATGTGGCGCGAAGTGACACATTTTGAGCTTGCATGTCGATCTGCTATTTTTTATACTTTCGAATTTGAATCCTGAAAAGTAACAGTTTTGGACATATGAGGTTTCCACCCGACAGAGACGATATTCAATGAATGATGACCTCACATTGTGGTTTGGGATGTACTGTAGCTCATTAACCACTTCTTAAATAAACTGTACGCTATTTATATATAGAACATTTAAAAACAACTCTCATTGTACAAATGTTCTTTACAGATCAATATAAACAGCAAAACAGAACAATTCATAGACCCTGTATACTTAGTCAAACGGACCTGAGTTGCACTGTACTTGGTGCGCTCTTTTCCCCCCCGATCTACATGAAATGTCTTTGGTGAAAAAATTGCAGATCTACAAGCTCTGCAAGTTGTGAGCTTGTAGATATGCTATTTATGGCGAATGTTCCCCCCAGTATAGGGATGCTGGGGTTGAAGTGGTTAATAAGATGCATTTGAAAACACTGGAATCACATTGAGCTACATATATACAGTACAGACCACAAGCTATGCTGTGTGCCAGCTTATATGAGGTTTAAATCACTTAGAAAACTGCAAATAAATACAGAAATAAAGATTTTGCAATGCTACCTAAGCTGTCTGTGTGCTTTGTTAATATCCTGTTTGTCCAACTGTGCTCTAACTGTATAGCTAACTAGAATCATAATTGGGGAAAATGCAACAACACGCCCACGGCCACACCTCCAGATGCAAATAGTGGAGTCGGCATAATGAATATTAATAATATTTTATTATTATCAAATATTATTAATGAGTATAGCGGGCGCAAAATAGCGTTTAGGGACAGTGCCAGCTCCATTCTCCCTAATTCACGGGTAATGGGCCGAAATTCACGGCTAGTGGGGTGCGGGTTTAACAGTGCCAAAATTATGGCCTGTGCTCTCTTTCACTCTGTTCACACTGTGCTCTCTTTCACACTGTTCACACTGTGCTCTCTTTCACACGCACGCACACACACACACACACACACACACACACACACACACACACACACACACACACACAAACACAAACGTCTGCCGTTGTTAGCGCTGGTTCCCATAGAAAACAATGGATTAGCAGTTTGTCACTATTTTGAGTTTACATGAACCACCTGACCGGTGCTGCTTCTGCCCCCTCATTAGTGAGTATCAATTATCATAGTACATGGACAGTCTAGACTCTATAACGTCAGAAGCCTACTAAAACATCATTATGATGACATCTCCATAATGGGCATAAAATGGACATGGACAGAGATAGATAGACAGACAGATACATCCATATATGGGTAACATTGTCGCACATTGCTTCTGGACAACTGCCCATCCCACTGTCTTCCCGTGTGGCACGTCACTCCCTCAGGTCCCCTGATACGCACGGCAAGTTTGAAGTCGAGATGTGGTATGCGGAGGGGACTCTCACTCGCTCGCTCGCTCACTCACTCTCACTCGCTCGCTCACTCACTCGCTCACTCACTCACTCACTCACTCGCTCACTCACTCTACGTATTATAGATGTAACAGAATTCAGATAAAGCATTTCAAGTGAAGGTGGAAAGTTTTTTTCAGTGTTATTGAACTCTTGATACCAGACTGTTAATAGGTTAATTAGATTTTTTTAACCCCTTTTTCTCCCTACAATTTAGTCGTTATGCCAATTAATTCCTCCCCACATACATTTTGTTTGTTGTCACTGCTGTTGTATCCTACTGGTTCACCTTCGTCCTACTCTTAGAGCCTTCGTCCTACTCTCGAATACGGGCCAATTGTGTTCGTATCAGTGGTGTAAAGTAACTAAGTACATTTACTTAAGTATGTTACATTTTTAGGTATTTTACTTTACTGGAGTATTTCCAATTTTCAGTACTTTTACTTTTACTCCACTACATCTCAGAGGCACATATTATTAACCACTTCAGCCCTATAGACATTTCGGCCATGAAACTAGATTAGATCTATTAGATCTGCCTGTAGATCTGCTATTTTCAAATTATTTTTATGTTATCAAATCACTACATAATGTTATATCATTGCCCTAAATGGCGAGATATTAACAAGGGAAGGATGATTAAAAAATCATTATGATATTAGCCTTGATGTCTGTATAAGAAATGACTTTGTACAGGTGGAAAACTTTAGTTAGATTTGCAGAGTGACGCATTACTTTACCTGAGTTACATCTTCTGATAGTTGTACTTGAATGTTGACATGAAATAATAATCCTGTTTAGTGTTTCATAAGCGCAAGCGTGAAATAATCCAAATACAGCGTGGAGCGACGGCGCTGGTAAACAAACCCTGTTGAAAGGCTAGGATCACAATACCAAGGATTTGACAGTTATGTCGCTACTATGCTACACGGAAGTAGAACGGCATTTGATACCAAGGATGTGAGTGATGTGACATCACTAACGAATCCTTGGACATGAAGGATGAGATGGACGCTTCTGACTTCCAGTGTTGCCAGATATAGTGAAAGAAATAAGAAACCAGGTATATGAAAACAAGCCCAAAAGAAGATAACTAGGCCAAGAGCACTTTAAACCTAGACATGGGATATTATATATTTGAAAATTGCCGATCTACAAGCTCACAACGCGTCGCGATGTTATTGTGAGCTTGTAGATCTGCTATTTGTGCAAAAAAAAAAAGGTGCAAAATGTGGAATATTTTTTAATCGTTTTAACAACATATATTTGGTATAGGGGCATCCTGGCACAAATTATAATTTCAGATGGGGGTCCGTGGAAAAATACATGAACATGTTTGAGAACCACTGGTTTAAACAACAATCAAAACATTTGGTTAAATACAAGCCCAAATACCAACTACATTTTAGAAAGAAGCCGCTTATAATAAGCAGACATGGCAACACTGTCGAACACTGGTACACATGTTGTGTGTTGTTGTTGAAGATCACACCCACACAGCCTCCACTCCCCACAAGAAGGGGCTGCGCACCAAAGCATTATGGTCATTGTTGTATTGCAGCAGTCCAGTCAAACCCTAGTCAAACACACAGATTTCATAATTTTTCTGGCCATAGGGTGCAAATTTTAAATTGTTCTACTGTTATCTACTACAAATACTATTAACATTGAGAGATTGCAGTTTCTTCCAAAAATGTGAGTACTTTTTCCACATAGTAGACGCTCAACCAGTCGTTCTGAACCCCCAGCCTCTGCGGTGGTGGGCAGGCACTTAACCACTGTGCCACCCGAGCGCCTTACTTCACTCAAACTTGATGCCCTGGGCCAGGGGAAGGTCCTTGCTGTAGTTGATTGTGCAGGTTGACCGTCTCATGTATTGCTTCCAAGAGTCACTGCCGGACTCCCTCCCACCTCCTGTGTGTTTCTCCCCACCGAAGGCCCCTCCAATCTCAGCCCCACTGGTAGGAATGTTGACATTCACAATGCCACAGTCTGACCCTTTGGGGCCCAGCCAGCGGAAAACTCGACCAATATCTTTGGTGAAGATACTGCTCGACAGGCCCTGTTTGACCTCGTTGTTCCAGGAAAAGGCCTCCTCTTCCATGTTGAACTTGAGAACATAAAGAATGGGAACAAAGGTCTCG